>NC_058131.1:584108280-584120785 GCF_016433145.1 Gracilinanus agilis
TGAAGGGGAAAGGAGGAGCATGAATCATGTAACCATGTTAAAAATGAATATTAATAAATGTTAAAAAAAAAAAGAGAACTCATTTTCCCCCTTTAAATTCACCCTTTCTCTTAATTTCCCTATTTCTATTGAGGGAGGACACTACCATTATTCAAAGTACCCAGGTTCACAATTTTAGAGTGATGCTTGAATGCTTCATTCTCACTCATTACATCCTCCATCCTCATCCTCTCTTATCTGAGCAATAGCTGGGTCTTATTAATTCTACCTCCATATCTCATCCCCGTCACCTTCCATATCTAATATCTCATCATATCCATCCCTTTCTCTCTCTTCATACCACCACAACCAGGACCTCATCTCCCACCTAAACTATTGCAATAGCCTACTCCGTGGTCTCCTTGCCTCAATTATTATCCCCATCCAATCTAATGTCCATGTAAGCTGCTCAAGTGTCATTCCCAAATCATAAGTCTGACTTTTCATTCCCTTGTTCAGAAGCTTCCGTTGAGGTCAGCTAGGGAGCTTAGAGGATTGAAAGCCCCTATGGGAGATGGGAGATAGGAGGGCCTTGATTCAATTCTGGCCTCAGACACTTCCCAGCTGTGTGACCCTGGGCAAGTCACTTAACCTCCATTGTCTAGCCCTTATCACTCTTCTGCCTTGGAATCAATATACAGTATTAATTCTAGGATGGAAGTAAGAGAGGTTTTTTTTTTAATCTTTAAAATTCATTTATTTAATTAATTTATTTAAAAACTTTCCCCGTGGTTACATAATTTGTGTTCTTTCCCTTCCCTCCTCCCTCCCCCCTTTCTTACCAAAAAGCAATTCAATTGGGTTTTACATGTGTCATTGATCAAGACCTGATTCCATATTATTCATATTTGCAATAGAGTGATTGTTTAGTGTCTACATCCCCAATCATATCCTCACCAAACCATGTGATCAAGGAAATGTTTTTTCTTCTGTGTTTCTACTCCCACAGTTCTTTCTCTGAATGTGAATAGTGTTTTCTCATAAGTCCCTCAGAATTTTCCTGGATCATTGTATTGCTGCTATTAGAGAAGTCTATTACGTTCAATTGTGCCACAGTGTATCAGGCTCTGTGTATAATGTTCTCCTGGTTCTGCTCAATTTGCTCTGCATCAATTCCTGGAGGTCATTGCAGTTCACATGAAATTCCTCCATTTCATTATTCCTTTGAGCACAATAGTATTCTGTCACTAACAGATACCACAATTTGTTCAGCCATTCCCCAATCAAAGGGCATCCCCTCATTTTCCAGTTTTTTGCTACCACAAAGAGAACAGCTATAAATATTTTTGTTAAAATCTTTTTCCTTATTATCTCAGGGTAGGAAGTAAGAGGTTTAAAAAAATTTTTTTAAGAAGCTTCTGTAACTCCTAATTTGCCTTTCATATAAAATATATGGGGCAGCTGAGTGGCTCAGTGGATTGAGAGCCAGGCCTAGAGACTGGAGGTCCTAGGTTCAAGTCCGGCCTCGGACACTTCCAGCTGTGTGACCTTGGGCAAGTCACTTGACCCCTACTGCCCACCCTTACCACTCCTGGGCCAAGGACGGTCCCAGATGAAAAAAGGAGGAGGGTTGGGCGTGGGGCTAGCAACCCCACCCTGTAAAAACTACATCAGCTAAAGAAACTGCAACCTAAAGTAGGGGCAGCTGGGCTAGCTCAGTGGATTGAGAGCCAGGCCTAGAGACGAAAGGTCCTAGGTTCAAGTCCGGGCTCAGACACTTCCCAGCTGGGTGACCCTGAGTGACTGTGTGTCCCATTGCCTACTGGTTGTGGCCCTATGCTCCTAGAATGGAGTCCCAGGATAAAAAAATAAATAAATAAATAAATAAAATAAAATATGTACAATCAGTCAGCATCCAGATAGGTGAGAAAGATTTGTCCATTAAGTACCACAGAGAATCTGTACATATTGTCTATACTCTGATGTTTCAGACCTTTCATAACCTGGCTGTAACCTCTCTCCAGGTTGTCGTCTTTATACAATCTATACGTCCAATCAAACAGGCTGATGTGTTGTTCCCCAAGCATGCCATTCCTTCTCCCATTTCTCTGCCTTTGTACAAACTGTTGCCCATTCTTAGAATATTCCTGCTCCACATCTCTGCATCTTAGAAATCCTATCTACTTGCATGGCACAGATCAGGAGCCATCTCTATCAAAAGACCTCTCCTAATTCATCTGGTTTAATCAAAATTATTTTGAATGCATCTTGTGTTTACTCATCTGTTCACATGTTATATTCCCTAGCCCTAACAAAAAATAAACTCCTTAAGGGTAGGTAGGGACTATTTCATTTCTGTCTTTGTATCCCCAGCCCCAGGCACAATGTCTGAGATATCACAGGCATTCTATAAATGCATGTTCTCATTCTCTGGATTTAAAGCTAACCCACACTGATGTCATTTCTCTGAATTTCTTTAACACATAATCTTTAGCACTTAATGATATCCCATCTACTTTTTTTAAAAGTTATTTTATATTATTCTCTGACTTTTAAAAATATAGGTCTATAATTTCTTCCCTACTTTCCTGTAAGCTCCTTGAGGACAAGGACCATGCCATATTTTTTAATCTCCGAGATCTTGGGGCTAGGTTGCCCAGTGGATAGAGTGCTGCACCTAGAATCAGGAAAACTCATCTTCCTTAGTTCAAACCTGGCCCTAGACACTTACTAGCTCCATGACCCTGGGCAAGTCATTTAATCCTATTTGCCTTAGTTTCCTCACCTGTAAAATGAGCTGAAGAAGGAAATGGCAAACCACTCTCGTATCTCTGCCAAGAAAACCCGAAATGGAGTTACAAAGAGTCAAGCCCAACTAAAAATATCTAAACAACAAAAAGCAAATGCTTAGCTCATGGTATTCAATTGATACTCTATTTGCTTAACATTTAGTAGCAAAAGAGCCAGTTGTACTTACATAACTAATACTGCCTACAATAGCATTAGAACTGTCGGTTACCTTGCTAGAGAATAGAATGCTCTTGGTAGCTATAGTGAACACAGTGATAGACTGATAGACTTGGAATCAGAAACCTCTGAAGCTCAGAAATCTGACCTCTCGCACTTGCTAACTGAGTAAACTGCAGGCATGTGATTTAATCTCCTTGAGCCTCAGTTTCTTCATCTCTAAAATGGGAATAATGATACCTGTTATATCTACCTCACAGGGTTCTTGTGAGACTCAAATTCACGAATGTATATAATAAAGCTCTTTGAAAACCTTAAAATTCTGTAGAAAGGTAAGCTGCTACTATCATTATCACCATCAGACTTTCTGTTGAACATAAGAAACAAGCCTCTCTTTATTACCTATCTGGTTATTGATTGATCCCTGGCTATTTTGGCCCATGGCTCTTTGTACCAACATAGGTCTATGCCTCTGCTCTCTAGCTCTCTTGAGCAGCTCTTGCCACTGCTTCCTCCATGACCTGAAAGGTTTCCTCTGGGTGTCTTAGTCTAAACCCTAAACAGTGCCACCAGGGCAGGAACATAACTGCCCTCAGAATATCAGTGCCCCATAATGATGAGCTGCTAATCAAAGACATAAGGCACAGGAGCAGCTACCACTCCTTCCATCTACTTTAAAAAAAGCAAGTTTTCTACAGCCACATAGGAAATGTCCCTTTGCCCAATTCAAATCTGAATATTCAGGATAGAGGCTTATCCCAGTTTTATTGGGGAAAGGCATTCATTTTATCTGACCCCTAGAGAATCTAAGAACTTGAAAATTAAGAAATTCCAGGTGGTAGCAAAAAAAGGTGAACCTGAACTTTATTTCAACTGAAAAAAAAAATTAGTCTGAGAACCAGGTCCTGAACATGGCCAATAAACATCCCCAAGCAAAACAAACAAATAAAAAAATCAACTAATAGCCACCTGGCTTTAAAACTGCTTTGGCTAGATGATAGACAGCAGATTGGATTAACTTTTCTATTTCTTTTGTGTGTCCGCTTATCTGTTTTTCTGGTATCAGAGCCAAGTAAACCACATTAAGAAGTTCCCACAAATCTTGGTTTTCTTAGGAACTTAGCACAGTAAACTTGACACCACCAGCTGGCTTCATTTGACTTCCATCTTCAGTTTTCTCCTACACACAAACCTGAGAGTGGAAACTGGGGATTGAAGTGGGCAAACTCAGGTCAGAACTTCATTATTTTTAGCCAAGATCTTACAAGAAGACTTAAGGATGAAGGAATGAATTCAATGTGATTAACTCTCTTTTTGTCAAGATTGATATAGAGGGAATTTTATATTTCAGTGCCGGGAGGAACTTAAATGACTTTTGGAAATCCTTTCCAACTCTGGGGTTCTGTGATTTTTAAAATAAATTACAAAGATTAAAGCAAAACGAAGTTGAGTGAGTGCAAATTCAAGATATGGGAAGGTGTTGGATGAAAGCTAAAAGCATGATAAATATTTTGGAGCCGGTTTAGAGTGCCATCCTCATGGTCCCTGTTATAGGTTTGTGTTATATTAGAAGAACTTACATAACTTTTTGGCCCTTTCAGGAATTCAGCTTTCATGCATTTTCACAGACTATTCCCACCCTCATTCCTGGAATAGATTTCTTTCTCCTGTCTGGTGAAATCTTCCTTTCCCTTCAAGGTCCAATTCAGATGCCACCTCTTCTGGAAAGTTTTTCTTCATCTCCCAGGCAGAAAGTAATATTTTCCTTTTCAGATTCAGATTTTCCTAAAAAGCTATGGATCTCTCTTTTGCACCCATTATTCTTACTTAGATACATGTCATAGCCCAAAATTTTACATTGTAAGCTCCTTGAAGACAAAAAGTGTCATTTTTTCCCTCTTTAAATCAATACTAAGCCTAGTCCTTTATTTATAATAGATAATTAATTATTCTTAAGCTTGATTGACTTAGAAGAAAAATTAGAGATTATCTTTGCCATCTACACCCTTTTCTTGCTTCCTTCTGTCTTTTCTGCCTATTAACGAGTATTTATTTTCTCTTTCTCCTACTTCTCCCTTCTCCCCACTCCCCAAAACAATAAACAAAAAGGAAAACTTTGTAACAGATATGCAGAAGCAAAAGAAAAAACTTCCTATATTGGCCATGACCAAAAATACATCTCATTCTGCATTTCCACTTTATCATTTCTTTGGTAGGAAGTAAATATCATGATTCACCTTTGGTCCTCTGGAATAATGGTTGCCCATTGCATTGATAAGAATTCTCATTTCTTTCAAAGTTATTTTTTCTTTAGAATGTTGTTTTCACTGTGCGAATTATTCTATTGATTCTACTCACTTCACTCTGCATCCTTTTATAGAGACTTTTCCAGTTTCTAAAACTATCCATGTTGTCACTTCTTATGGCATAATTTTATTCCATTATATTCCAATATATATCATAATTTGTTCTGCTATTACCCAAAAGGTTGATACCCCCTTAGTTTTCAGTTTTTTGCTACTATAAAAAGAACTTTTATAAATATTTTTGTGGATCTTTTTCCTCTTTTTCTGATCTCTTTGAGGGTATAGGCCTAGAAGTGTCATTACTGGGTCAAAAGATAAGCATAGTTTAGAGATTTTGAAAGATTATTCCAAAATACTTTCCAGAATGATTGTATAGAATATCTACCAAAAATGCACAAGTACACCTGTTTTCCTTCAGCCCCTCCAAAATGTTTCATTTTTTTCTTTTTGTCATCTTTACTAATCTGATGAGTGTAAGCTGGAATTTTATTTGTTTTCATTTTCTTGTCTCTGTTTATGATTTGGAGCACTTAAAAAAAAATGGTCATTGATAGCTTTAATTTCTCTCCTTGAAAACTGCTTTCTCATATCATTTAACTATTTGTAAATTGTAGAAGGGCTTTTATGTTTAGGAATTTGAACCAGTTCCTTATCTGTCTTAAAAATGAGACCTTTGAAAAACTTTTTGCAAAGACTCTCCCCCCACCCCCGCCCCCTGCAATTGTTTCCCTTCTAATTTCAGCTGCATTGATTTGTTTTTGTGCAGTCTTTTTAATTTTATATAATCAAAATTTCCTAAATTTTATCTGTTGTGGTCTTTTCTATTCCATATGAACTCATGAGAGCTCTTTCTTTATCAATAGATTTTGATAGGCAAATTCTTCTTTGTTCCTCTAATTTGTTTACGATGTCACTATGACTACGTCACATCCATTTGAAGTTTATCTTGGCAGAGGTTGTGAGATGGTTTACTATACCTAATTTCTGCTTCCCACTTTTCCTCCAGAGCATTTGCAAATTAGTGAGGCTCTACAAAAAAAATTGAATGCTATGCTACTGGGGTGTTTTTTTTATCCTTTTATGCTGTGTACCTACTTGGTTTGAGTGAGTGACCTCTTTTTGACTAGTACCAAATCATTTTGATGAATTTTGGTTTTGAGTATAGTTTAAAAACTGATACACAGAAAATTGAAGAATAGAAAAGTGAAGGATACTGGCCTTCTGGTTGTTCCATGAAATAAAATATTCCATCTCTTGGCTCTGGGCATTTTCCTTGCCTGTCTCCCATGCCTGGAATGCCCTCCCTCCTCAACTCTGCCTTCTAATCACCTTGGTTTCTTTTAAATCTCAAAATTTCTTTTTTCACTGGCTGCATTCCTTAACCGTTCTTAATTGTAGTGCCTCCTCTATTTTAGTTATTTCCTACTTATCATATATATTGTATGCTTTGCATATATTTGTTTGCATGTTGTTTCTCCTATTTCATCATAAGCTCTTTTTGCCTCTTCTTGGAACCTAGTGTCCAGCATGGTGTCTAGCCCATAGTTGGCACTTAAATATTGATTATTGATTGACTGATTGATTAACTTGAGGTTAAATATCTATTAAGTACAAACCTGAAATTCAAAATTCTAGTTTCCTGACTCTAAATCTAATATTCTTTCATAGCACTGCCTCTTCTTTCTCTTTATTACATTATGCATTGTATCATATTTATTTTTCTCTATGTCTTGTGTTCATTATTAAACTCTAAAGTTCATTGAGGGCAAGTACTGAAACATTTTCCCCAGCAGAGTGCCATGCACATAGCAAGTACTTAAGAGATATTTGTAGATGGCCGACTAGGTGCTACAGTGAATAGAAAGCCATACCTAGAGATGGGGAGGTCCTGGGTTCAAATGTGACCTCAGAAACTATCTAGTTGCGTGATCCTGAGCAAGTCGATGCCAGTTGCCTAACCCTTATTGATGTTCTGCTTTGGAACCAATCCTTAGTATTGATTCTAAGACAAAAGGTAAGGTGTTTTGTTTTTTTAAAATCAACTGTACCTTGGGACAGCTAGGTAGCACAGGGAATAGAATGCTAGGTCTAGAGCTGGAAGGATCTGGGTTCAAATCTAACCTCAGACATTTCCTAGCTTTGTGACCCCTGGCCAAGTCACCTAATTTCAATTGCCTAGCCTTTACCCACTTTCTCCCTTGGAACTGATACTTCGTATTGACTCTAAGAAAGAAGGTAAGGATTGTTTGGGGCATTTTTTTTCAATACCTACTATGGACCAGGCACTGTGCCAAACCCTAGAAGTACAGATTTAAAAGAAAGTGAAATAGTCACTGACCTTAAATGTGTACACAAGACATAATGTGTAAATCTCTACAAAACAAATGCAAGGTAATATTTTAGTTGCCCAGAGTAATATAGTAAATTTTCAATTCATGAAGATGAGTTTTCCTGATTCCAAGTCCAATTGCTCAATCCATTGAGCCATCCAGGTCCTTTTCTAAAAAGATAGCACAGTATGAAAGATAAATAACTGGCCTCTAACTCATAAAACCTAATATTCAAGTTTTTACCTTTGACACATATTGGCTATGTGACCCTATGTGGCTTTCAATGCCTCAGGCAGCTCACTAAAACCATTACAAAGCAGTCCATCTCCCTTGGTTTAAGGGGGTTTCATCACTGGAAGTTCCTTGAATCAATGAAATCACAGGACTAGTAAAAAAAAAAAAAGTATAAATCTATATATACCCAAGTGACTCATCAATTTTGAAGTATGGGTATAGGAGGAAAAGCAGGTTTAAGTTAAAAGTCTAAGATAGAATTTAAAATTTTTAAAGTTTTTCAATGTCTCTACTAAATTAATGAATATAGTTTTGGAGAGAGTGCAATTTACTGCATAGGGAAAAAATGTGTTTTCACTGACAGTTTTTTTCTCTAGCCTACCATTTTCAATAATATTTGTTGAATTGAATTTTCACCCAAATAAAAATGGGTCATAGGACTTTTAAATTCTGTTCTCGACACTTTTCTTGATATCTTTATATGACCAAGGGGATTATAAGCCAGAAGCTGATTATCCATTTGGCATATGAACCAGGCATTTGCTTTCATTTCCTCTATTGGGTTGCCTATTTTCAGATATTTCTTTGATGCTCATTTCCCACCCTCAAAGTGGGAAATGAAAAGGAGAAAAGAAAATTATAATTGGGTGTTTTTGTTCAAATTCGGCAAAAATATATTCAGAGCCCTACAATTCACTTCTCTGAGACCTGAGGGACAAAGATAAATAAGAAACCTCCCTGCCCTTAAGACTATTATATTCTAATCTTCCCTACAGTCTAGGGAGAGGGGAAGAGGTTAATAGCTATAATATATCATAGAATAAGATACATGCATTGAAAATTTTGAGAATTCACAGAAAAGGAAAAAAATCAATTATGGCTCAGGAAAATCGGAGGAAATTTCATAGATGGGTTGATTTTTAACCTGGACCTTCAAGAATATAGAAACTATATATAGAATATAGAAGCACTCAAGAAACAAGGAACATGGAAAGAAAGGCATAAAACAGTAAAGCTTTGGAGAAATGATCTGTTGAATATCACAATCCTACTAAATCATGAGATTTTAGAGCTAAAAAGAGCCTTAGAGACCAATGAGTTCATCTCTTTCATTTTATAGATAAAACTTAGGCACGGAATGGTGATACAGTGTGACTGAAAAAAAAAGTAGAGAAAAAGAGTAGAGTGAACTGAGTCTTTTATTTTCTTACTTAGAGATTGAATCCAAGTAACTATACTGGAACCTATGAAAAATAAGTTTTGTTGAAAGCTGTCAACGTGTGATTTTGAATATCGGTACCTTTTATATACCAGTGTTCTTTCTCTCTTGTTCATGTAACTGCAGAATTGGGGATTTAGAGACTGAATGTATTTGCAGAAGCACAAAGCATAACAGGATAGAATGCCTTATATACAGCAACCATATACCCTGGATTTTCCAACACAGTCCCAATTTTGAGAAGAGAAAATGGGTTTTTAATGAGGCTTTGCAAATGGAATTTCCTTTATCAGACTATGTGCTTTTTTCTTTTAGCTTGGCAAAAGCAAAAAATGGTTACTGTGCTTTTATACACAAGTGAAACAATTTTAGAAGAAGTGGAAACAAAATGTTCTGGGGTAGAGTGGGGAAAAAACACACTGGATTTGGCTTTAAAGAAATTGAGTTCAAATCCCTATTCTGCTAATTACTACCTGTGTGATCTTAAGCAAGTCATTTGTCCTCTTTGGGTATCAGTTTCTTCATTTGTAAAAAGAAAGGTTTAGACTAACTAATCACTTTGGGCCTTTCATTTTTATATCTTATAAAACTATCCCTAATTAGGAAACATGGATTTGGAGGGAGGAGAGGAGGTATGTGAAAAATAATACATTAGGCTCAATAAAAAGGCAATCTGGTATAATGAATAAAGTATTCGTCTTTAAGTTAATAAAATGTCTAAGCAAATTATCTGTTCAAATCCTATCTCTACTGCTAGCAGTATGATCATGGACAAGTCCTTTAGCCTCTTTTTTCCTTACCTGTAAAATGGGGATAATAATAAGTGTAGCACCTACTTCCCAAGTTTGATGTGAAGCTCAATGAGATAATATATGTACTTAAAGTAATCATTATATGTAATATAGATTAGATATTTAGTATATAATTTATTTACTAAATATACATATATAATAAATATATAAAAATATATGAAATATATACTAATAAAATACTAATATAAAAAATAAATACTAAATATACATATTTAATAAATATATAAAAGATATGAAAGATATACTAATAAAATACTAATATAAAAATAAATGCTAAATATACATATTTAGTAAATATATAATCTATAAAATACACCCAAGTGCTACCTCCTACATGAGATCTTTCCTGATCCCCCTCTTGTGCCTCTTCTGATCAGAAATTGGCATTTTAAAAAGTACATTTCATGTTTGCTTATATGTGTCATGTTATTCTCCCTCCTAAAAAAATTAAAAGTGAGGTCAGCTGAGTGACTCCGTGGATTGAAAGCTAACCTAGAGATAAGGGGTCCTGGGTTCAAATATGAACTCAGACACTTTCTAGCTATGTGACTGTGGGCAAGTCACTTGACCCCCATTGCCTAGCCATCACTCTTCTGCCTTGGAACCAATACACAGCACTGATTCTAAGATGGAAGGTAAGGGTTTAAAATAGTAATCTTCTTGATGGAAGTGACTCTCATTTTAGACTTTGTATCCCTACCATCTAGGTGCTTAAAACATTTATAATTTTATTTATTTATTAAAATATGTCAGCTATATAAGGAACACTGAAATTGAAGGACACCCAAAAGCAAAGGAGGAGGTAAATGATGAATAGGATTAGAGTGCAACACATGTCATACAAAAAAGTCATCAGAAAGATACATGGCCAGAAAAGAATGGAGGCCAGGCTTGGGGGAAGAAGAAAAGAAAACCAGAAATCCATCACTTCTGGTGGACCTGCTATGGACAGTTATGGGAGGAAATTGGCAAGAATCACACAGGAGAAGAATATCTATACCACTGACCAAATGGACTACTCACACCTATGAAATCACAGATCAAATCATTTTTACACATGTTCTCACTATTACTTTGTGAAAATGGAGCTCTTCATGATCCTTCTCTAGCATCTCTAGGTTATTTTATCAAACCTAATTACCTTGGGCCAAGAAATGAGGTAATTTTGTATGATAGTCCACTTCTCAGTAGTGGGATGCACATTTGTTCATTCATTCAACAATTAAGTCCCTACCACATGTAATACCCAGTAGTAGTAAAAAAAAAAAAAATAAGACTTCACCTGCCCCTAAGAAATGTATACTCTAGTAGGATATACTCTATATTGAAAGTTAAGTATATAACATTGCATTTGGATGAATGTAAGAGTATTGCACACTTTTGGTCTCCATAGCACTAGGCATATACTTAACTTGAATTTGAGTATCTTAGCCTCAAGGCCAACACAGTTTGAGATAATTACTTTCCTTATCTAATCAGACCCATTAAGTAGAATAATAATAACTGACATTTGTATAAACTTTGTAGCTTACAAAGTATTACATAGTTTTATACATATTTTCCCTTTTTATCTTGCAACAATCCTGTGAGGGATTTTTTTACAGATGAGGCTATAAAGAAATAGGGCCTCAGTTTCCTCAGCTCTAAAATGAGAGAGGTAGATAAAATGACCTCAGTGGTCCCTTCAAGCTCAAGAGTGATGATAATGCTGATGATGGTGATGGTGGTAATGATGATGATGAAAGAGAAGAGAAATTGAAACTCAGAGAGGTTAGTAACAAATACCAAAAATCACTCAGATCTTCTGACATTAAATTAAGTATTCTTTATACCATAAGATAACTGCCTCCCAGAATAGGTTTAGGATCTACTCATTTGTATTTTTTAATTGTTTTATGCTGAACCACTAATATATGCCTCATGTTCAGTTCATTAGTCTATTGCCTTTAAGAAAATATGCTATGGCTCTGAACCGCTTCTGAACCAGGACTCCATAATGTGATTAAGAAGCAATTATACTTATTTTTTCATAATGTAGTCATTTTGTGCAAGTAGCCATTTTTCTACAAGCAACATCAAGTTGGGGTTCAGAATTAGAACCCCAAAGAATCCAGGGGTCAGTTAAAAGACCGTTGGGGTAGCACTATATGAGGAGGTGGATCCCAGGCAAACTAGTTCAGTCCTGAGCATGGGTGAGAGAGTGAAAGGAGGTTTTGGGTACTCTCTACTGAACCCTTGCAATCTACTTCAGGATTGAGATTAGCCTGAATCCTCTGAGCTATATCCCGCTGTTCCAGTCTATCTCTATTACAACCTGTATTTTGCAGCTTTTATATTTCATCAATTGCCATCATCTTCTACAAATCATCTCTGAAAAATATAGCCACTTAACATCATATGATCAAACTAGCCCTATCATCTGCAAGCTAGAGAGCAGAAGTTGTAGCCAAGCTGAGTGTGGAACCTCACCAGAGGCTTTCCCTGAAAGGGGGATGGCCTAATTCCTACTCTATAAGATTTAGTATTAATTTTCCTTGAAACCTCTGTCCTTCCCCACCATTCCTAAGTTCCCAACATCCTCTGTTAATATCCTCCTTAGTCAATTAAAGAAATTACTAGTTACAAGAAGCAGTTGTCATCTTACTGTTCAGACCAACT
>NC_058131.1:584121177-584197214 GCF_016433145.1 Gracilinanus agilis
AGTATATAATTTATTTACTAAATATACATATATAATAAATATATAAAAATATATGAAATATATACTAATAAAATACTAATATAAAAAATAAATACTAAATATACATATTTAATAAATATATAAAAGATATGAAAGATATACTAATAAAATACTAATATAAAAATAAATGCTAAATATACATATTTAGTAAATATATAATCTATAAAATACACCCAAGTGCTACCTCCTACATGAGATCTTTCCTGATCCCCCTCTTGTGCCTCTTCTGATCAGAAATTGGCATTTTAAAAAGTACATTTCATGTTTGCTTATATGTGTCATGTTATTCTCCCTCCTAAAAAAATTAAAAGTGAGGTCAGCTGAGTGGCTCCGTGGATTGAAAGCTAACCTAGAGATAAGGGGTCCTGGGTTCAAATATGAACTCAGACACTTTCTAGCTATGTGACTGTGGGCAAGTCACTTGACCCCCATTGCCTAGCCATCACTCTTCTGCCTTGGAACCAATACACAGCACTGATTCTAAGATGGAAGGTAAGGGTTTAAAATAGTAATCTTCTTGATGGAAGTGACTCTCATTTTAGACTTTGTATCCCTACCATCTAGGTGCTTAAAACATTTATAATTTTATTTATTTATTAAAATATGTCAGCTATATAAGGAACACTGAAATTGAAGGACACCCAAAAGCAAAGGAGGAGGTAAATGATGAATAGGATTAGAGTGCAACACATGTCATACAAAAAAGTCATCAGAAAGATACATGGCCAGAAAAGAATGGAGGCCAGGCTTGGGGGAAGAAGAAAAGAAAACCAGAAATCCATCACTTCTGGTGGACCTGCTATGGACAGTTATGGGAGGAAATTGGCAAGAATCACACAGGAGAAGAATATCTATACCACTGACCAAATGGACTACTCACACCTATGAAATCACAGATCAAATCATTTTTACACATGTTCTCACCATTACTTTGTGAAAATGGAGCTCTTCATGATCCTTCTCTAGCATCTCTAGGTTATTTTATCAAACCTAATTACCTTGGGCCAAGAAATGAGGTAATTTTGTATGATAGTCCACTTCTCAGTAGTGGGATGCACATTTGTTCATTCATTCAACAATTAAGTCCCTACCACATGTAATACCCAGTAGTAGTAAAAAAAAAAAAAATAAGACTTCACCTGCCCCTAAGAAATGTATACTCTAGTAGGATATACTCTATATTGAAAGTTAAGTATATAACATTGCATTTGGATAAATGTAAGAGTATTGCACACTTTTGGTCTCCATAGCACTAGGCATATACTTAACTTGAATTTGAGTATCTTAGCCTCAAGGCCAACACAGTTTGAGATAATTACTTTCCTTATCTAATCAGACCCATTAAGTAGAATAATAATAACTGACATTTGTATAAACTTTGTAGCTTACAAAGTATTACATAGTTTTATACATATTTTCCCTTTTTATCTTGCAACAATCCTGTGAGGGATTTTTTTACAGATGAGGCTATAAAGAAATAGGGCCTCAGTTTCCTCAGCTCTAAAATGAGAGAGGTAGATAAAATGACCTCAGTGGTCCCTTCAAGCTCAAGAGTGATGATAATGCTGATGATGGTGATGGTGGTAATGATGATGATGAAAGAGAAGAGAAATTGAAACTCAGAGAGGTTAGTAACAAATACCAAAAATCACTCAGATCTTCTGACATTAAATTAAGTATTCTTTATACCATAAGATAACTGCCTCCCAGAATAGGTTTAGGATCTACTCATTTGTATTTTTTAATTGTTTTATGCTGAACCACTAATATATGCCTCATGTTCAGTTCATTAGTCTATTGCCTTTAAGAAAATATGCTATGGCTCTGAACCGCTTCTGAACCAGGACTCCATAATGTGATTAAGAAGCAATTATACTTATTTTTTCATAATGTAGTCATTTTGTGCAAGTAGCCATTTTTCTACAAGCAACATCAAGTTGGGGTTCAGAATTAGAACCCCAAAGAATCCAGGGGTCAGTTAAAAGACCGTTGGGGTAGCACTATATGAGGAGGTGGATCCCAGGCAAACTAGTTCAGTCCTGAGCATGGGTGAGAGAGTGAAAGGAGGTTTTGGGTACTCTCTACTGAACCCTTGCAATCTACTTCAGGATTGAGATTAGCCTGAATCCTCTGAGCTATATCCCGCTGTTCCAGTCTATCTCTATTACAACCTGTATTTTGCAGCTTTTATATTTCATCAATTGCCATCATCTTCTACAAATCATCTCTGAAAAATATAGCCACTTAACATCATATGATCAAACTAGCCCTATCATCTGCAAGCTAGAGAGCAGAAGTTGTAGCCAAGCTGAGTGTGGAACCTCACCAGAGGCTTTCCCTGAAAGGGGGATGGCCTAATTCCTACTCTATAAGATTTAGTATTAATTTTCCTTGAAACCTCTGTCCTTCCCCACCATTCCTAAGTTCCCAACATCCTCTGTTAATATCCTCCTTAGTCAATTAAAGAAATTACTAGTTACAAGAAGCAGTTGTCATCTTACTGTTCAGACCAACTTCACTCCATGGAATTCTCCATATTTGTTAGGAGTTGGCAGTTAGGAGTGGCTCCCAGCTGTAGGAGATCTTCATAGGCTTTCCACACAACTTTAAGCCTGTGAATTTATTATCTCTAACTAGAGATATCTTCAGTATTGGCTATTACCTTTCATGCCATATTTATCATCTAAATATATATAGTTATAATTTCCAAAGGAGCCATTGGGCCTGGGGCCCTCATCGTGAAGGACTCTCTAAGCTCTTGCCTGCAGGGGGTTTGAATTGCTACTGGCCCCAACAACTGCCCAACCCCCCACAAGCTGTGCTGTGGAGATGCCTGTCATTTAGCAGCCTGAGAACAACCTTTACAATAGTTTTTTAGGAATCATTCTCCTAAACTTATGGTCTCATTTCAAGTTTGTGCCTATACCCTAATGTTCTTGTTCTCAGCTATTGAAAAAGACAAGCTCAAACGAATATTTCCTAAGTAGAGTTGAAAGAAATGCTGCTTGACATCCATTTAGGAGGAAAGAAAGAAATTGTCCAAGGTAGGCATTTAGCCTAAACTTTCCTATTTTCTTAATATATGCTATTGGTAGAACTCAACCGAAAGGTAAAGTATTATTTTTGAGGAAGCTTATTTTTAGAAAAAAAGACTATTATTGGGGGGGGGGATCTCAGGAGTATTTAGTTTGCTTTGGATTTATTTGTTTACATATCATCTCCTCTATTAGAGTGTAAGCTCCTTGAGGGTAGGGACTATCATTTGCCTCTTTTTGTATCCCCACTATTTTGTACAGAGCCTGACACAAAGTACCACTTAAGAAATCTTTGTTGTTGACTAATCAGTTCATAGAAAGGACTTCAAAATCCAGCTAGTACATACCTGAATAAGAATTGTTTCTACCACACATCTGACAAATGACAATCCACTCTCTTCAATTGAAAGTTTCCAAGGGAAAAGAAACCTACCACTTCCTTAGGTAACCCATTTCACCTTTGAGTAGGCAGTTTTTCCTTACCTCAAACCTAAACTTGTCTATGAGTAATAGCTATTCTAAACTTCTATTTCTGCCTTTTGGGTCCAGGAACTAACCTGATCTCTCTTCAAATAATGACAGCCTGTCAAAGACTAGAAGGAACTACTGGCCATATCATGTCTTCCTTAAGCCTTCTCTCAGCTAAACTGATCCTTCTAAGGCATAATATCAAGGCCCTTTATTATTTTTTGTTGTCATCATATACTTTCCAGTTTATCAGAGCACATACAGGCCAGAGAAGAGTAACATTATCACTTCTGTTGTCCTAGACCAGTGGTTCCCAAACTTTTTTGGCCTACCACCCCCTTTCCAGAAAAAAATATTACTTAGCCCCCTGGAAATTAATTTTTTTTATTTTAATAGCAATTAATAGGAAAGATAAATGCACCTGTGGCCATGACTGCTTCCCTGGATCGCTGCAGCACCCACCAGGGGGAGGTAGCACTCACTTTGGGAATCACTGCCATAGATACACGATGGCCCTCTTAACATCTAAGATGGAATTCTTTTTTTTTTTTTTTGGCTACTATATTATATTGTTAACTTACATTTAGTTTTTGGTCCCCCATGCCAAATCTTAGGTGAAATATCTAGCAATGTTTTATACTTATACTATTATTATTTTAAATAAGTATGACATGTCATCCATACAAACTTTATTATCTATGATTCAGCCAGTATTATAAGTTTTCAAGACCTTTTTGACTCTTGATTCTGTCATACAGTATGACAGCTATCCCTCCCAACTTTGTGTCTTCTACAAATTTGATAGAGATGTAGCCTTTGCCTTTTTCCAATTCAACAACATGTCAAGCACCATAGGGCTAATCATAGATCCCTGGAGACATCTTTCCAGGATGTTATTGAACCATTAATAATTACTCTTTGCATCAGACCATTGTATTAGTTCTGAACTCACCTATCCTCTGACCTAAATATCTCCCATCTTTTAAACAAGCTTACTGGACTACATAAACCTTGGCTCATTCTGAGATTTAGTACTTCTAGTATTATTCTTATAGAACTATGTCATAATTTTATTTATCCTCCCTTGCCTACCGTTATTTTCATCTTCTGAACAAGTATTTTTAAAAGTTTAAGTTGTTGATTTTTCCTATCTATCCACAATGATCTCTTTTGACAACTCTCTTTTTGTAAACTTGAGAACTGATTATATATCTACATATAGATATATATCTTCATAATTTAAGTCTATAAAAACTTCCATCCCTCCAGAGATAACTTTTCCTACAGAATTCTGGTCCATAGGTTCCTATATATCTTTGCTCTGAACTCTTTTAAATCTACTTTCCCCAAAATTAGAATATATATGTATGTGTGTATATGCACACATACATATGTATATATACACCAGATTTATGCTCAGTTTTCTTTTCCTCTAACAAATTCTAAACTATGGTAATGACTTCCTACCAAGGTTCTCATTATTACCACCTAGCAACCAATCCCTTCTTATTGGTGGGAATCAGATCAAGAATATAGATTCCCCTTGATAGTTCAGTGACCTTTTGAAGGATGAAATTATAATTGAAGCAATCTGAGAAATTATTAGCTGTTATGATTTTGGCAGATCAAGAGCTCCAACAGTTATCCAGATAATTGAAGCCCATCACTGCTTCTATATTGTGCTATCTCAGGTGGTTTCATTGCCTCCACTTCAGGAAGGACTTCATCTATGTTCCTTAGCCACAGTTGTTCACTTGTCCCTTTCTGTTCTCTGTCACATTCTTTTATACTTCAATCTTCTTACACAATTCAAGATTCCTTTCTCAATTTTCTTTTTTTTGTAATCAATCACCCTTATTCCACTTAAAGTAACTCAGAAAAAGATGTTACCGTGATATTTTTATCAGATTAGGTACCTCTCTTCAGAATCTAAACATCCAGGCATACAGCCTACTTAATCAATTTGGAATGAGTGAAATCCATTGGCTGAAATGAAATGATGAAATGAAACAAGAAAGTTCATTAGAATTAGCTAAAGAGATTGTCATGCCCTAATAGTTTCAGATAAAAGAGCAAGGAATTTTGGAGCCCAGGATTCAAGTGCCTGGCCAACTCAGTGGTAAAAAACCAGGCCCCTGAAATGGAATCACTTAAGGGAGAAAAATCTTTGTCTCCTCCAACATCCTTCCCAAACCAGAGGAAGACTGTTCCAACTTCCAAGGGACCAGAAGACTTGGACTTTCTATGGACAACCAGTCAGCCTCCCTAGAAATAGATGATGGCTGTGTTTGCATGAGGAACTGAAATAAACTAGACACAAAGAAAAGGCATCTTCAGACTCCCCTAGGGGTCCAGCAGAAAGCTACACCATAGCTAAAGAGCCTTGTGAGGGCTTCATGAAGGGGAGAAAAGTACTTCTAACAAAAGGGCTTCTTGGAGTTGTGAATTACCATCTTTGTCTAAGCTTGAGGCTGGACTCTGTATGTGCTTGTGGAAGACTGTCTCCCTAGCTTGAGAGGAAAGGATTGGTACCATATCTTCTGATATACAAACTTAATAAACAGGCCTTTCAAAATGCTAATTGTCCGGCTGATTAATTTCAATAAATAATAATTTTAGGAAGCACACCAGTTGGGGCTCATGCACTACATTACCCCTAATCTTTCAGGAAAAGGTTTTTCTAGAACCCTGAGATAGTGTAGTAACCTTTATCTAGGGACCAACCTAATGTATCAGTATAAGTGGAATTTGTGACAGTAGTCCCAGATCATATGCTACATTTTTTCCCAATTGAAGCTTGTTTTTTAGAATCATTTCTTTCTCCTTGATAACTTAAAAAGTATAGAGAGGCATTCTTCAAGCCTACTTTACTATTTTTTAAGAGAGAAATCCATGCATAGTCATGGCAGAAATATTAAAAAACATATTTTTGATGTAAATTTCTGAAGAATCAACCCAGCCTTCCATGTTTGCTTGAATGAAATCCTCAATCCTTTGTCATCCTTCCTGGTAACTTCCTGGAGAAAATTGCTGTGCATGAGTACTTGCGAGACGTTCAATCCTGGACTTTTCAGTGTTCTCACTGCATTGAATGCAAACAAACACGTTGTTTGCACCTGAACATCTTTACCTAAATTCCTTTCCATTGTCTAACCTTCTATCTTATCTCTTATCTTCTCTTAAAAATTTTCCTTACTTATTTTTCTTTTCAAAACATACTATTGGGGGCAGCTGGGTGGCACAGTGGACTGAGAACCAGGCCTAGAGACAGGAAGTCCTGGGTTCAAATCTGGTCTCAGATACTTTCTAGCTGTGTGACCCTGGGCAAGTCACTTAACCTGCATTGTCTAGCCCTTACCGCTCTTCTGCCTTGGAAGCAATATACAGTATTTATTCTAAGATGGAAGGTAAGGGTTATTTAAAAAAAAAACACACAACATACTATTCTCTCACCTTTAGTCCTACTAAATTTCTCCTTCCCAATTTCAGTCTCTAACTTTCTTCACAATTGAAAAAGCCAACCTCCAATTCTACCCCAGAATTCCTTCTCCTTCTAACTTCTCCTTCAATTTAAATCCTGCTTTTCTTCTTTACAATCTTCTCTCACCCAGGCCCAAGTAGAAGGTAAACATCCTTTCTCCCTAGTGATTGCTGTGACTCAGTTATACTTAACCCCAGTATTTCTCTGTACTCCATATTTTGCGTCTGTGATTGCCTTTTCTGCCTGTTCGGATATAACCAAAATTTGTTTTTACCTATATTTATCTTTACTATCTGTTCCCACAAAGCAACTTTGTTTTGTAATCTTCCATGAAGTTTACAGTTTGTTTCAAATTGAATCAAATCAGAAAACCTCCTGGGGCTGATGCTTTTTAATGTCTTGTTTATTTTGTGGCAATAGTACTACTTTGGGTAATAGTCTTAGGAAAAAAATGTGTTCACTTGTACCACAGAACTAAATCCTGAACCCTGGGGAGGTTTCCTTTGTTTATCACACTGAAACCATAGCTGAAAATAAGAATCTAATTTTAGTGATGTCTTAGGACCAACTTATTTTACTCAAGTGTTTTGGGAGACATTTCTAAAGTATAGAAATGCATTTGTTTCAAATTATAGTTTATAAAACCCCATGGTTCTCTTTGCATAGTTATTATACTGCTAACTTAATCACAGTTTATCATTCAAAAGTTAAAACACTGAGATTTTTCCTTAGCTGTTTTGAAATGTACCTTTAATTTGATCTTAAGGAATAGAGACCAAATGAAGATGCATGACAAATGAGTGGAAATTAATTCTGCCGAGTGCTTTTGTGTTCAATTTTTCTCCCATTAATGTGGTCTTATTTCAAACCTATATTTCTTGGAAATGACTAATAGCCAATGGAGAGCCACACAAAAAGGCATTCAAAAAATCACATACTTTTACATTATTTTGCTCACATATTTTTATAACCTTTTCTGTCTGTTGAGAAGCTCAATGGCCAGGCCTTTGTGGCAGTTTCAATGCAGTAGATCCAGATCTGAGGGCTGTTATTCATATTGGTTGTTCTGGGAGAAACTGATGATGGAACACAAAATTTATTACATTGTCTTTTATTATTATTATTATTAATGCTTTAAGTTTTATTAAGTTCTTATAAGACCAGTTAGAAGACAAAAAGCAATTTAAAGAAAATGAATGGTGTTGTAGTCCCAGGTTAGTCGTGTGCTTCCTCATTGTATGTACAATGACTTTTTTTTAAATTTCAGGGAAGTTGAAAGAATGGAACCTTATTTTATATGGGACAGCTGAGCACCCTTACAATACATTTAGCTCCCATCAATCTCGGTCAAGGATGCTGGAGATTTCAACTCCAGAGCTTGAACCATCCAAAGCTGCTTTGTTTCATAAACAAGTGGAAGCCACAGAGGATGAGGAAGATTATACAGGTAAAGGCTTAAGGAGGAAAGACATTTTAAGTAATTGTAACTTAAAATGTGGGAACTATTCTTTTCAAAAGGTGGGTGGTGTAATTTTTCCTTCTTTTTTTCTTGGAAATAATAATGATGATGATTTGCACTTATACAGCTCCTTCCATCCAAGGCTCTCCTAATATTTTACAGACAAGTAAGTATTCTACAAACAAGTAAGTACTTCCCAACCTTTCCCAAATGGAGAAACTGAAATATGATAGTCCCATCATGTACTTACTGTCACCCCATTTCCTTCCAAGGATCTTATTTTCATTTTTAACTTCAACTTCAGCAATTCCTTTCCCATGTGTGTCCCTTAATGCCCATTAGTGCCTTTCCTTTGAAATAACCATCAACTGTATATGTATCTTGTATGTACCTAGTTATTTACATATCTCCCCCGTTAGAATGTGACCTTCTTGAAGACAAGAACTGTGTTTATTTCTCTTCCTATTGGCACTTAGCATTGTGTCTAGCACACAGTAACATAATAAATGCCTCTTGACAGACTTTCACTTTCAAAATGAAATCAACTTTTAAAGCCACAGTAAAGAAGTATATATGGTGTATTTGTCTGAACCCATTTGCCATAAGAAAGTTTTTGTTAAAACAGAAGAATGGATTCAGCAATAATAGCCTTACAGAAGGACTAATAAAAGATTGATTGTGGCCTCTGGAAGGATTAAGTCAACAGATACTGATACTATATAAGGAAAGACATAAACATTTTACAGGATGTTATAGAAAATGCCTCCTGCTATTACTATAGTCATACTAGTAAAAATATTTTCAGCTCTGCTTAGATTTGATAGTGTGCCTGTCTTTAAATTGCTGTGATGGTGCCAAAGCTAATCAGTTTGGAGGTCAAATATATAACAAGTATGTGAGGAGGAAAGGGAATTCAAACTTTGATAAGGAGGTTTCAGTTTCTTACATTTAATTACAATCTTTGGTCTAGTGACAGTAGATAGGTAATGGATACGATGCATTAAAATCTTGGGCAACACTTTTTTATTTAATGAAATTCTATGTCCTTTGCTTTTGAGACTTCACTAAAGTGAGAAACTGGGTTGCCCTGATTTTGCAGATTTTCCTTAAACAAATATTATGAATGCTTGATAAATTATGGAAGATATTTAAGCATATTGATGTTTAAATTATGCAATGTCTTTCTGAAAAAATAGCAAAATTGAGAATTCAAAACTCTGTGAATGATTCACTTAATGTATTCTGGCTTCAACTGGTACCTATCAAGCATAAATTACTGTTGACTTAATTTTAAAGTTTCACATATCCTGCCTTTAAAACAGCATTGCATTAAACATGCCATAATCTACTATGAGATTCTTTATAAATTATGACAAAAATAAATAATTCCTAATGAGCAACTGATTTTTCCAAAAAAATATACTTCTAACTTTGACTTTATATGCTATATCTGCATTATAATACCATCCTTGACAATTCTTATCCTGGTACTTCAATTACTAAACTCCTTTGAATGGAAACCATCACAGTGCTACCATACTTAAAAAACTTTCTCCCTACTGTTTTGGCAGTGTTTGAATGCAATTTTCATGGAAAACATAATATTTTATTGTTATGTGAAGGTTGATAGATATTTTTTAATTTTTAAAATTTTTTTTCCTTGGTTACATGATTCTTGTTGTCTCCCTCTTCTCTTCCCCACCCCCAAAGTTGATAAGTAATTCCACTGGGTTATACATATATTATCACTCAAATTCTATTTCCTTATTATTCATTTTTAAAATGGAGTAATCTTTTAAAATCAAAACCCCAAATCATATACCCATATAAAGAAGTGATAAATCATATGTTTTCCTTCTGCATTTCTACTCCCACAGTTCTTTCTCTAAATGTGAGTAGCATTCTTTCTCCTAAGTCCCTCAGAGTTGTCCTGGATCATTGCATTGCTTTTAGTAGCAGAGTTAATTACATTTGATTGTCCCACAATGTTGTTGATAGACATTTTTGCAAATTATCTCAAATATCTAATTAGGTAACTTACCTTGTCATAGGATAAAGCAAAATCTATTTACAGAATGATTGGGAACTGTCACAATGCTTCTTGATTTAAGCTTCCTCAACTTAGCCCAGAATAAAGGAGAAATTGATCAGCTAACCAGTCAGCAAACTTATTAAGTCCCCATGGCATAGAGGGCACTATAATTTGGTGCTTTGGGGAATTTAGATTTTGGAGGAACTTTCAAACTAATGTGGGAAAGAAGATAAACATAAATAAATGCAAACACAAGTAGCAAACGTTCTCACACGCCTAATTTTAGAAGTTTGACAAAGAAAGGTAAACAAATGCTTAGTGATTGGGGAGCTATGGAGGTAACCAAAGCCAGGTGCTTTTTATCATGGAAGACTTTGTGAAGGAGGTGAATCTTAATATTTGAAAACTTGAGTTGTTTTCAGTCAATTAATAAAATGTTATTCTAATTTGGTTCCCAAGAATTTATCAAACCTCCTCAGGTTTCAAAAGAGGATTTGTATTCTTTAACCTGAGCTATCCAGTTTGGTTATGTAGGCTGGCAAAATTATTAGGATAACTCAAACTTTTCTTTCACATTAAAAAGAGTAAAACAAAGCCTTAAGCAGATTTGTCAAGAGCTCTCTATGTGACATTGTCTCTGCAACTTTCCTTCTCTCTCATACCTTAAAATATGCTCTTTGACCCCCATGTAATAGACATTTCATCTGCAGGTATTAGAGAATTTCAAGGAATTATCCCTTGCTTCTATCTCCTTCCCTCCATTCCCTCCCAACCCTCTGTCCCAGTTATAATTGAAGAAAGAGGTCATTTTTATCAGACACAGTCATTCTCTTAGCACTGTAAATGAGGCGGGCCCAGAAAATGGCTGTTTCTCATCTCTGTCAATACTGCTGCAGTAGTGATGGTCTATGATGCTGAAAAATGTAGACAAATAGCCAAAGAATGCATAGAATGAGCTCAATAATCTAAGCAAATGTGTTTTCCAATCCACCCACAAACTGGAAACAATTGCACAGTGAAACAGGGATTTGAATTAAAGGCATTTTCAAATGATAACACCACAAATTGGCTCAAAGTGATATTGAGCAAGTAAAGAATAAAATCTCTTATCGTGAGTGAAATTAGAATCAGTCCCAAAGCAATCTGAAACTACATAAAAGTTAAAGGGAGAAAAGAAGTCAAATAAATGATAAGCACTGGAAATTGCAGGGGGAACTGAAAATAATATAAAATGTCTACCTGTCTTAACTAGAAACCTTGATGGGAAAGGCTGGAGGGAAAGGGAGTATAAGGAGGGGGACAAGAATAACAGTATATAGAGATTTCTCCAGGGACCCAAAAAAAAAGTTTCAAAAAGAAAAAAATGGGTGGGAATTTAGGAAGGAAAGAATTCATGATGGAGAATTTGGAAAATCAACAATGTTAAACCTAAAGGGAAAGAGTGAAAATATACATGGGTAGTGTATCAAGATCTGGAAACTTTTTAAAGATGATGTAAAAAATAAGGACTTTGTTTTCCAAGGCAAAATGGTCCATTATTGGCTGGATAAAATAGGGACATTTTTCTTTCCTCACATTCCCCTGGGAAATTTCTGCCTCCTTTCTGTGTCTGCATTAACTTCTCCCCAACAGCTAAAAATAATAGTTTGCATTTATAGAGTGTTTCCCCTCCTAAAAGCTCAAAGGCCTTAATAATGTACTATTTAGCTTCTCTTCATATCCCCTAGGAATCCTATGAGTCAGGTATGTATATATAAACTTCCAATAAGGGATGGGGGAGAAAAAAAATCCTATCAAAACTGGCTCAAGCACCATGCCTGATAGGTTAATAGCTTGCAGCTTTGTCAGACCAGAAGGAGAAGAGAATTTTCTGTCATCTATAAAAATGCTATATCCTAAGTGTTCCTAGAGTTTAAAACCGATGACAATCTCTGCTCCACTCATAGGGTGGCAAAAAAAAAAAAAACCAAACTATTGCTAGAAGTTGTCAGGGGACAGTTGATCTCTTTGTCATTTTTGTGTCATAATTCCAACAATGTGAAATTTTGAGACAGTCTCTCCAGGATACCAACAGTAATAAGAAAAGCAATATTTAATAAGTACCTACTGCATGCAGAGCCTTGTGCTAAACACTAAGGAGATACAAAGATAAGATCAAGGACCTCTGAATCTAATAGGAGAATAAGACACTAAAAGAGGTAGCTATAATGCATAGTAATAAATGAAAATGTATTAGAATTAGAGTAGTACTCTATGGGGTCTCAAGGGAAAAATTATTATAAATGAAAGGGATTAGGAAAGGCCTCTGAAGGAGAGAGCATTTAAGCTGAGCTTTAAAGGATGGGTACTACTCTTTGCCAACAAAATGCCAGATGGGGTCACAACAGTCGGACACAACTGAAATGATTCAAGCACAACAACCCTACTCTCAAGGCATAATTTTTTAATGATGGTCTGAGTTACTCCTTCTAATTGGCTGACCCTTGAAAATAATTAAGAAAAACGCAGGGCTATAGCATTTTCCATGGCTTCTTTGCCTTTGGGAAATTAATCAATACTGTGATGATGAACCAAATCTAAGAGTTGAAAAGGACTCATAGAACTCACCCAACCCATACCTGAATTGGTTATCCTCTTTACATGATCTACAAGAAGCTGTCATCCAATTACCTTTTTTAATTAGCTCATTCCATTTTGGGATAGATGTGGATGTTAAGAAGTTTTCCCTTGTATCATGCCAAATTTTACCTCTTAGCAAATTGCCGCCTATTCCTCCTGATTTAGCCTCTGGGGCCTAAGAGAACAAATCTAACTTTTCTTTATGATAATCCTTCAAATACTTGAAGACAGCTATTGTTATGGGAGTTTTCCAGCCTGAAATCTTTGAAGCCCAAGAAGGATCTCATCCACCAGAATGTTCAAATTACTTGAGATCAAGTAAAGTGAGTAACCAAACTGAAAGGAAAAGGCACTAAGGAAGGCTGTACCCCAATAGCAGCTTCAACCTCTTAGGATACAGATTGGGTTTTTATAACTTTTTAATCTTGCTTGGAGTATATAATAGCCAATCAGCAGCATCCTGACCCAGGAAAAAATTGGGGGAACATGTGCAAGCTTTGGAGATCACAGTAGTTGTTAAAGGTCAGGTGAGTTCTGTGGTAAAATGCCTTTCTCTGAGGTTAGTCTTATCAGAATTTTCCACATTGATAGCAAATGTCTAAGATAACAAAAGCATCTTTTAAAAATAGAATCATTCTTGTTCTTCCTGTTGTTGCCAAGAAGGAGAAAGTGAAGTGTAAATCCAGTTGGTCTCTTTCCTTGGTCTCAGAGGTTACTTTATCTAGAGAGAACATGTTTTCCCCCAACTCACAGTACTCATATTCATCTTCCTCCACACTAATATATGTGGTCTGGTTGTTTCAGTTGTGTCTGATTCTTCGTGGCCCCATTTGGAGTTTTCTTGACAAAGATACTAGAGTAGTTTACCATTTCTTTCTCTAGCTCATTTTAAAGGTGAGGAAACTAAGGCAAACTGGGTGGAGTTTCTTCATCCCCACGATCAACATCAGTGAGATCCTTCAACCAGTTTCATATAGCATCATCTCCAGTCCCTTTACCATACTGGTCACCTTAGTTTGCATATTATTCATTTCCTTCCTAAAATGAGGTACCTGGAAATGCATATAATACCATCAAACAGATCTGTCCCAGCCACTATCATTAACTTTTTCATTCAAGACATCATGCCCTTTAGTGAAGCCCAAGATCAGCTTAGCTTCCTTGACCATCGTGTCCAATGTTCACTCAGGTTGAGCTTGTAATCCACTAAAACCCCCAGATCTCTCATAAAATTATGAGGTTCAAAGGGCATGAGAAATCAGCTCATCCAGCCCCTTCCTCTATGCAAGACCACACCCAAACTATCCCAAACAAATGAAAACCCATCCTCTTTTTTTATAAGGCAATTTCATAACCTCCCTTGTTAAATCATTCCAGTGATTAACAATCTTCTCTTTCAGTGAAGCTTTCCTTCCATGGACACTCCTGCCTCTGCATGCCTTTGCCCATGTTGTTTTCCCTGCTTGAATATCACACAATCTTCCCTGTTTCTCTGATTCTGCCCCCCACCCATATCTTTCAAATCCCAGCTAAAGTCCACCTTTTCTATGAAAACAATACCAATTGCTCTGGCTCACAATTCTCCCTCTAAATTCCTATAACACTTAATATTTCTACCTTCCTATGCCATTTTCACATACATATATATATACATATATATGTGTGTATGCATGTGTATATCTATGTATATATGTTTGTGGAGAGAGAGAGAGAGAGAGTCCAGACCTGTGATTTCATTGAAATAGGGAGCTCCAGATGAGAAAAAGACATTCTTTGATGTATAATCTTAGAGTTAGCAAGGCCACTGAGACAGACATTCACTATATGATTTGTTTGGCTCACATAGACAGTATGTACCAGAAGCAAAACTTGAACACAGGTCTTTATGACTCAGGCCAGTACTATATTCATTATATCACATCTTACTTTTTTATATGCTGCCTTTTATTGTTAGTTTATCCTTACAGATAAACAGTGTTTATCTGTAAGATCCTTGGGGGAAGAGCACAAATATTTCTTTATACTCATTGAAATTCTTTGGTGCCTTGGATATAGTAGGTGATTAGTATTTAGTAATCATAGATTGATTCAGCTAGTTAATGTGTATGCAAAAAAAGTGGCCAGATCAGTCTTTTTCTGATCATCTTGAGCCTTTGATGTCTGGGTTGGATGTTCTTCAGAAAGTTGTTTTATTGCCAGAAGTCATCCCTATGAATGAAAGAAACTCTTTATTTCTTTAAGGTGTGTGTCATCCAGAGTGTGGTGATAAAGGGTGTGACGGACCAAAAGCTGACCAATGCTTGAACTGTATCCATTTTAGTCTCAGAAGTATCAAAACTGGCAGGTAATGGATGAGAAATTCCTTTTTTTATTTTTCAGGGTTCAGCAGTATAAAATGAAACATAATTTTGCCAAGTTTGTTTGTTTTTTTTAGATGAATCATAAATCCAAAGCAAGGCTAAGAAGATGACCAATTCTACAAATTTCCAACTTTACATACTCTTTACAGTAGATCCTGAATAGTACTGACTCTGGTTTCCAAGTATCTGGGTAAAGATTCTTCTCAGATGCTGAACTTTTCCCTGTGACCTTGGGCAAGTCAATTAATCTCCCTAAGCCTCAATGACTTTATAAAATATGGGATTGGCCCAGATGACCTCTGAGGTCCCTTTCAGCTCAAGATTTAAGATCCTCTGACCCTGCACCCAAATAATCATTTCCACATGAGCAAGTGCCCAAGTGCTGGGCTTTTCACAGGATCAGGTTCAGCAACATCTTTCCAAAATGCCCCAGGAGAAATAATGCTGCACCCTAAAAGCTTGCCATTTTGTTTTCCTTAAGTAATTAGAGAAAGAACTTAATTGCTTTTGAAAAATACCTGGGCAGAAGGTGACAAATGTTGAGTAAGAATAAGCTTTAATATTCTTTTGGCCTGAATTAACCCAGTGCCCACAGAAGAAAATTTAACCAGTGATTAACTGCTTTGGAAATATATTCAAGTGGCATGTAGAAACCAGAAAAGGATCAGAAGTCAATTCTGATATATCCAAAGTCTGAAAATTATTACAGAATAATAGATTTAGAGCTGCAATAAGAGGTGTTTGAAACCCATAAAACTCAACTTTGGCAAGAACCAGATTTAAATGTAATTGGGAAATGTCTAACAAAATTAACTGAAATATGATATAACATAGATAATGTTAATTTGAGGTTTTCTAAGCCAGTATGCAGCCTGCAGGATTCCATTTCTTTCTTTTTTTTTTTTTTGACACCACTGATGGTGACATAGGCTCTTAGATGTAAATATCCTCAGAGGTCATCTAGTTCGATTTCTTCATGTTACAGATAAGGAAAATGATATTGAAGGAAGTTAAGGACTTGCCTAAAGGAGCCCACAGGTAATAAAGGGCTGAATCACAATTCAAGCCCAGGTCATCTGTCTCTCAAAACCCAGTACTCTATACTACAGCATCCTATCTGTATAAACTGGGAAGTATTTATTTGAGAGATTGATTTTTTTTTAATTAATTTGTTTGTTCCAGTAAAATACCTAATTAACTCCCTTCCTTCCTCCCCTCTCCCCCTTCTTTAGAGAAGGCATCATTTGACAATAAGAGATATATATATCAAACTATGTCTTACTTATTTCTATTTATCCATTCTTTCTGTGGAGATGGACGTACACAAGCAATTTTTCAAACAGCGTTTCTTTTGTTGTATATAATGTTCTCTTTGTTCTGCTTGTTTTGCTTTTCATAATTTCAAGCAGGTCTTTCCATGTTTTTCCAAAATTAACTTGTTTGTCATTTCTTACAGCACAGTAGTATTCCTTCACAATCATATGCCACAATTTGTTCACCCATTCCTCAGTTGACGGACATCCCCTCAATTTCCAGTTCTTTGCCACCACAAAGAGAACTGCTATAAATATTTTAGGAAATATCAGTTCTTTTCCTTTTCCCCTAATCACCTTAGGAAATAGGCCAAATAGTGGTATTACTAGGTCAAACAATATTCACAATTTCATAACTCTTTAAGCACATTTGAGGGATTGAGGCCTATGTTCTTTAATTTTCTGAATTTTGGTTTCAGAAATTGTTTATAATTAAAATGTTGAATTTTTACTAGACTTACTAGTAGCAAGACAGCTACCACGTAATAGTTCACAGGTAGTATTCTTTTCCCTAGCAGTTGGAAAGGTTGGTGAATCTCACCTATGGACCCATAAACAGGTGCATTTTATTTTTCTCAAGAATATACATTACACTTATTCTACTTCTCAAGGGTTTTGTTAGTCTTTCCCTATTTCAGTTTCTTTCCTTCTCTTTTCTGTTTCCCATTTTCTATCTATTCTAGCCTGCTCTTTCCTCTCATGGATCCTTACGACGTACAGCCTACATTTACCCTAGGCACTGCCCATCCAAGTTTCTTCACTACTGACCATCTGTTCATTGACTTCCACAATGGGTCTTGCTCAGGTCATCTGTTTACCTAATATGGGCAGCTGTCTGTGGTTGGTAGACAAGATAGTCTGAGCTCTAATAATAGGTGTGTCTTCTCCAGGCAAAACATCCCTGAGATAAAACTCCAGAGTTTCTTTCTCTTCAGGGAATAGGAAATGAAAATCTCTCCCTCTTGTAAGAACTGTCTTGATTGACCTGTACAAGAAACAACCTCTAGTTAATTAAGAAAAAAGCCCCCAAGAACTTCTACTTGGATTTAAAAAATAAAAAACCTTCCAATTGTGTTTTGCTGAGGTAACTACAGTTTGTGTTTCAAAATTCATTCTTGGGGGTCTTATTTCTAAAAGATTATGTGTGTCGCTGATTGATGCTTTTGAACACATAATTCCCTTTCCTTAAAATGGAATTTTTTGATCCTGTATATATCCCAATGTGTAGATGACTAAAATATGGAATGCCTTTGTTATGCTATACTCAGTGCTGCTGCGGTGCTTATGGAGTCTTCCTCTTTCACAGGAAATGTGTGAATGTTTGCCCATTGGGATACTTTGGAGATTCTATGTCAAAGAGGTGTCGAAGGTGCAGTAGAGGATGTGAGACCTGCATGGGCAGGAGTCAGAATCAGTGCCTGTCCTGTAGACGTGGCTTTTACTACCATCAGGAATTGAACACCTGTGTGACTCTGTGTCCAGCTGGCTTTTATGCTGATGAAAGTAAGTGGAATCATCTTTAAGTGTATGGAAGACATGCTTGACCACAAAGAGTTAAAAAATGCTGAAGTGATCTTTATATGGGTATATGATTGGGGGTTTGGATTTTTAAAGATCTCTATTACAAAAATGAACAATATAGAAATGGGTATTGAGCAATAATACATGTATAATTCAGTGGAATTGCTTGTCAGCTCCGGGAGGGGGAGGGAAGAGGGGAGAAAGAAAAAATGAACCATGTAACTATGGGAAAATATTCTTAATTAATTAATTAGTTTTTAAATACTGAAGTGACTCTCAGATATTCAGGGACTGATCATCCTCCATCTTTGGGTCTTCCAAGTGCCTTACTAACTTCCCACTGTTCATTCATCAGAAAGAAGGGAAAGGTTGTCAAATTAGCCAAATATTACTTGCTAAAAATTGGTATAAAGATGTACCTAGGGAAAGAGGTTTGAACTATACCTAAGATCAGGTTTTTGTGTAATTTATGGACTTAATATGTATCAGGCTAGTGGCTGCTGATGAAAGACAATTTAGTAGATTTGAATGAATGAAAAAAGCAGTTATTTAGGTTCTTCTTGTGTACCAGGTACTGTGCTAAATGCACTGGGAATACAAATAGGTTATTTAGAAAGGAAACAATCAAGTCTTGCAGTTTGAAAATTTTAATTTATTCTAACTAGAGCAGGAAGGGAAGGGAATAACCATTTATGTAGTACCTACTATGTGCCAGACACTGTTAAACATTTTACAAATAGTATCTCATTTAAGCAAATGAGATACTATTTGTAAAATGTTTTTACAGTTGGGAAAACTAAGGTAAACAAATGTTAAGCAATTTTTCCAGAGTCACATAGTTAATAAGTGTCTGAGGCTGGATTTGAATTCAGATCTTCCTGACACCAGGCCCAGCTCTTTATCCATTATATCACCTATTTACCTGAAGGACTTTGCCATAGGTTCTCTGACCTCATGTCTATTTGCCTACTTTACATGGACTCAGATTCAGGTAAGAAAACAGAAATACAAAGTGGTACACTGATTTGCCCAGGATCACACAGCTAGAAAGTGTCTGAGGTGAGATTTGGACCCATATTTTCTGATTTCAAGTACACTGAAGTATCTTCTCCAATACCCTGCATTTTAATATTTTAAAATATATTGCTTGGTTTTAGAAGTTGCTACATGAGGAATAGTTTTACTATCAAAACTTTGAAACTTTGGAGGATTTTTTTATAGACACTGTGCAGATTTTATTTACATTCTTTTCTCCCATTTCTTTTCTTCTCCATCTATTCTTCTGTCCCCAAATCCCTTTACCCTCTTTTCTGTTGTCTTCTTTTGTACAGGTCAGAAATATTGCTTTAAATGTCATCCAAACTGTAAAAAGTGTATTGATGAACCAGAAAAATGTACCCTATGCAAAGAAGGATTCAGGTAAAACACTGGCTTTGAGCATGAAGAAATTGGCTTCAAAAAAACTTAGGATTTCAGTGGTTTTCACTATTTTTAGTTTCTATCATTTAATTTCTAATGTTTATTCATTAGTTCCTAAAGTTATGGTTCCAGCAACCCCAAACTATTTCAGTGTAAGAATTCTTGGTCCATTTAAATTCATGCTTTCATTGTGCAATTATGGTGGGGATTTTTAAGAGTGGAAATTAAATGAAATTAGTTAAAACAATGGAATTTTTATGAATTTTGGGAATCAGTAAAATAAATTTCCTTATCAGAGTATAATATTCTGTTCAGTGGGAAATAATGAGGAGGAACAAGCTCCTATTCTTTTGAGTGATTTGATTTCCACCCACCATCACTACATCACTATAAAGAGCAAACCAATTTAGAGCACAAAATCTTCCTTTCCCCATCCCTTCCTTCTCTCCTGTTTGGTTTATCTCTCTTCTCCCTTACATTTTTCTTCCCTCATTTTCCCCACCAATCCCAAAGGGGCTGGTGGGTGAGTCATAGAAACTTTCCTTAAAACTACACTAAAGGCATGAGTAATTTTTTTACTTGAAATTACCTTCCAATTTGTTTAGCTAACTAATGTGACAAGTATTCATTATTTGCTGGTTCCTCAAAAAAACCTCAAAGCTAAGAGTATTTTTGAAAAGAGTTAACATTGATTTATGTTGCAGATATTCCAATTATAAAAATATTAGAGTGTTGGAAGCAGTGTTGTCTTTATTAAAAGGAGTTGGCAGTCACCTAGGTAGTGTGATTGGAGGAGCAATGGTAAATTTTTGTTTCCCCACACTCAAAATATCTCCATACCTACATGTGAAGTGCCTGAAATCTTGCTATCAGCAATTCGTTCCTTCTCCAAATAGTCTTCTATTTATAATAGAGTTCTACTTCCAAGAAATAGCAGGTTCAATCACTAACACTTTGGATGTGAATTAGATTACCATATTACCATATTTTCTTCTAGTGGAACAAATTGGGTTGGTGGACAGGGACACCTATCAGCCTTGAATGTCTTTTTTGTTTGTTTGTTTGTTTTGTTTTGTTTAGTTTAGTTTTGTTTAAAAACCTTACCTTCTGTCTCAGAATCAAGACTATGTATTGGTTCCAACGTAGAAGAATAGTAAAGGCTAGGCAATGGGAGTTAACTGATTTACCCAGGGTCATACATCTAGGAAGTGTCTGAGGTCAGATTTGAACCCAGGATTTCCCAGTTCTAGGTCTGGCTCTCAATCTACTAAGCTATTTAGCTACTTTGCCCCATCTTGAGAGGATATCTTGAGAGGAAAATGAGGAGAGAAAAGTGAAAGGAGATAAGAAATGAGGCAAAATGATATGAGTGCCAAAGATAAATTTCACCTACTTCATAATTTGATTAGGACCTGTTCCTACTAGGAAAAGTCCATGGGATTTAGAGCAATAATTTAGTTCTATGGCCAACTGAGGCTTTAAGTCACACAGGTAATAACTAATCGAGCCAGTATTCAGAGCTAGGTCTTCTGGCTCCAAATTTGGTGCCATTTCAACTGTACAAGACAAGTTTCACAGTAGGTGAACCTCTTAAGGAGGTTTTTGCACATATAGTGGACCCCTTAGCGAGTCTGCTGAATATTATGGATCCTTTTTCATAATAATGGTTTTAAATCCATTTTAAAATATATATATAGGATTGCAAAGAAAATCAAAGGCTGTTAAAAAATAAAGATGTAATTTTTTTTCTTATCCAAGGTTACAGACCCCTGCCCCATTCTCTATCCACAGACCCCTTGGGGATCTATGTGGACTTTTGCTTTCTAGTTTGTCCATCTAACTATGGCACAGTCAGACAATAAGGATGAACAGAGAACAAAGAGAATATAAAACAGAGAGGGGGAAGAGGACATGATGTGAGGAAAAAAAAAAAGAAAAAAGGCAAATTCAGTTGTCAGTTGGCTGATTCAGCTAGTAAAGGCAAATAATCCCAGGATTTGATTGTACTCTATATCTGCCCTAAAACCTTGGCTAAGAAGGTCTCCAGAGAGCAACAGTGTCTTAAGGTCTCCCATTCTCTGAATCCCATTTCCTAAATTGGTCACTGAAGAAGACAAGGTGGCTTCTGAAATATATCAATCGATCCTGCCTATTTCCCAGCATTGCACTGTTAGGAGAAATGCTGAAATGACTGGGAACATCCTGGTGACCTTGTATCCTGTTCTGAAGGCATATTTGAGAAAGGTTAAGTTAGATGTTCAATTCCTTGCATTTTGTAGTAGGAAGAAAGTGGCCTCTCTAACAATAGCTACTTTCCAAAAAATAGAAACAGCAGTGCTGGAGATGACAGGCTTTTCAGAAAGAAAAGCAAAAATTGAAAACGTTGTCAGCCATAATCCACAGAAAGCTGTCTTTTATTGTACAATATCCTTTTTAAGCTATGACTTCAAATCATCCCTGTCATGTTAAAGCAGTTAGAGACCCAGCAGTAGCTGCTTCCCCTAGACTGTCTGGCTCTTCAGGAGACTAAATTGTAAGAAATGTTACATGTGGGAACCTTAGTTATTAAAGGCATGATTTAACTGCCAGTCACAATGACCCCATGCTATGACAAGGAAAAGACCTCTGTGTTCTTACTTAAAATACTTGCTGTCACTGGCACACAAACATGTTGTGGCAAAGGAGCTTTTTCATCTGAAGAAGTCACAAAAACTCCTTGATGTTAAATACAAGTGCCTAGATTTGACATATCCCAGAGTGATATCTTAACATGTTCAGCTACAACATTTAGCAATTTCACCATAATCCTGGCCACTGAAATAGCAGAGGAAAGATTCTATGTCAATACTGTATAGCACATGCCAGGGTAATAAAGATACCAACAAAATTGTGTGAAAATTAGAACTGTGTCAAAGAACTTACCTAATTGAGTCTAGAGAGTCATAACTCAGTCACATGATCATGATTCGTATGGTGTTACTCTTTGGGAGGGAGACATTTGGAGGCCCAATATTTTAAAAGAAATTAAACTTAAATCTTCGAGTTTTGACAAATATGACAAGAAGTAGCCGGACTTCTCAAGTTGTCTTTCATTGGGCATTTAACAAATATTTTTTAAGTACCTCCAGAGAGCAGGGAAGGTGGTGTGCTTGGGGGTAGGGTAGATGTTTAACAAATGTCAGTATTATGAGTCCTGCCCTCCTAGAACTTTTTGTGTACTAGGGAGAAAGATACTTACAAAGACATATACTATTGGAGGCAGAAGTGCAGTCAGATCTGTGATTTCATCTGCAGAGGGATCTGCTATTATAGAAAATCCCTGAACCAATGCATATCATCAATTTCTAGACTTAGAAAGTAGGGCATTGGAAAGTGGCTTGCCCACAGTCACACAGCTAGAATGTGTCAAAGGCAGTACTTGAATGCAGAATCTCCCTGATTCCAGGGCTAGCCCTCAATTTACTATACCATGCTGCCTCTCTTTACACAATATTACACCAAAAATATATCAGAAGTATCAGATGAAATGGCATGTGAAATCCAACCATCCAATAGAGAAAGTTGTTACCAAATAGGGAAATCAGATGAGGATTCTCAATGGAAGTGGCATTTGAGTTGGATATCAAAGGAAGAGAGTTGGGATAGAGAGAACATCTCGGGCAATGGGAACAAGGTCAACAAAAGCACAGGTATACATTGTTTTTACAGGGCAGAGTAGTCTGATTTGGCTTGGAATGAAGCAATACACAGCTGAAAATGTGGGGTGACACTAGCTGGTAAAGCAAAGGTGTTTCATAACCAGATTTATGCATAAGAAAAATTACTTAAGCAGTAATAATAAAGGACGGATTAGAGAGGGCAGTGTTAAGAAGCTCTTGCAGTAGTCTAAGTGGGCGGTAATGAGAGCTTCTAAGAGGGTGGTGGCAGTGGGAAAAGAAAGTAGGAAACATTCAAGAGATGTTCCACAGGCTTAATAAGTCAGTGGATTTGAGATAAAAGAAAGGGGAAGAAGTTAAAGATATGCCTTGGGTTTTGAACCTGGAAGATTGGTTGAAAGATGCTGGAACTCACTGATGCAAACAGTAAAAGAGACACAGGTTAGAACTGGGAATAGATAAGCTTGATTTTGGACATGTTGAGTTTGAGGTATGGGAAGAAAGGAGGATACACAGAGATGCCCCATAGGCAGTTAGGGAAATATTGTCTGGAGATTTAAGATAGAGGTCAGGACTAGAAGAAGAAAATGAAGAAGAAAGAAGGCCCTCAAAACAAAGCACCTAAAAATAGCTACTTAAAGAAATTAGGAGGATCACAAGAGACAGGTAAAAAAGAAGAATTAGAGAGAGAGAGAGAGTGTGTGTGTGAAAACACCTCAGAATGTGGCATCTCTAAAGGAGGGGAGGGATGAGAAAGTTTCTAGAAGGAGAGAATAGTCAGCAACAGCAACAGAATGTGGACTAAAGGCAATTGGATTAGAGTACTAGGAAATCTTCAGTGATTTTTCAATTGAGTAGAGGAGGTAGAATCCTGATTGCAAGGACTTGAGGACAGAGTGGATACTAAAAGTACAGACACATTAGGATATAGACCTTTTTCAGGAACCTTCTCCAAAAAGGAAAATGAGTGAATGAGCACTCATTAAATGCTTACTCTATGCGTAAGGAGGCAGCTAGGTGTCTCAGTGGATAGAATACTGGGCTGGGAATCAGAAAGTCTTGGGTTCAAATGTGGCCTTGGACACTTGCTAATTGCATGACTTTGGGGAAGTCACTTAACTTTTGCTTGTCTTAACTCACTGGAGAAGGAAATGGCAAACCACTCTTACCAAGAACATCCCATCAACAGTATGATCCACAGGGTCATGAAAAGCAAAACATGAGTAAACAACTGAACAGCAATAACTAGAGATAGAACTTCAAAAACAAAAGCAGTCCCTGTGTTCAAGGTATTTACAGAGGAAGAAGAGAGATAAGACTAAAAGATGGCCTGAAAGAGTTGAGCAAAGATTTTTTTTTTCTTTTTGTCCCAGGGAGACAGAGCCGTATGTATTTGTGTATACATTTTAGGAAGATGAGTATGAGCTAGTGAAGGATTCAAGATATATTTGTGGGGAAGAGGAGAAGGGAGAAGTCGGACAATAATTGTTAAAGCAAGGCCCAGGAAGATGAGGTAGATGGAAATAAAACTAATGGTAGAGGTAAAGGCCGTAGAGAAAAATACAAATGAACACCTCTTTTTCTTCAGTGACCAATAGGAAAGAGCAGAGAGTGAGAAATGGAATCGTGGTTTTGATTATTTGTAAGTTGGCAGGCACAATGGATAGAAAGGCTGTCTAATCTAACAACTTTTTGTCAACAGTTTATTGCAAAGGAGCTAAAAGACAATATAATATACTGCCTATTTCCATGCCAGGTACTATCCAAACACTTAAATGGGGGCAGTTTGTAATTCTTTTAGGGTCTTGAGAAATATGTACTTATAGAACTACATACTTAACTTACTAGAATATAATATTTACAAAGTTATAGCTTTCCAGTTACGCAGGAAAGATCTTTAGTTATCCTTTATCCTAGTATAATGTAATGCAATTTGGTGTCCCATGGTTTTTGGTGGGCTCTGAGCATTCAGGACAAATCCACAATGGAAAAATCATTGACTATCTTTGAAGTATTTATTTGAAAGTATTATTTATTTAAGAATCCCAATCCCTTTTTTTTAACTACCAGAAACCTTCAAGTCATTTCATTGTTCTGGCTTTTTGTCCAGTGTATTGATGGCCACAAAAGATGGCAACGCCACCCTAAAAATTCTAAGGTAGAGAAGAATGTTAAAGAATGCTAAAAACATATCCTGATTTGTTTTAATTTTCAATTCAATTCAGCAAACACTGATAAAGAATCTGCTATGAAAGGCAATATAATAGTAAATCAAATTTGTCTGCTCAAGTGTAAGCTCCCTGCTTACACTTCAGCAATCAGGGCAATCAGTCAATTAACAAAAATTTATTTCTTAAGTGCTCTCTTAGTGCTAGGCACTATAATGCCAGGGATGTAAAACGAATCAAGAAGGAGCTCACATTCTAATGAGAGAAACAACATGCAACAACTATGTACATAAAATATATGCAAAGAATATTTGGGATGGGGCAGCTAGGTGGCCCAGTGGACAGAAATCCAGACCTAGATTTGGGATTATCTGGTTCAAATCTGGCCTCAGGTACTTCCTAGCCATGTGACCCTAAACAAGTCCCATAACCCCAGTTGCCTAGCCCTCACTGCTCTTCTGCCTTGGAATCAATACTATCAATTCCGAGACAAAAAGTAAGGGTAAAAAAAAAAGTACATGGATGGTCATCTGAAAAGGGAAGGCAGCTGGGGGACTAGTAAAGCCCTTCGTAATAAATTGGCCTTGAACTGAGTCTTAAAGAAAGCCAGGATGAAGGAGAATATTCCAGTTATGGAGGACAGCTCAGACAAAGGGATGGAGATGGAAGACAGTTTGTTGTGTTTAAGGAAGTCTAAGTCAATCAGTGTAGGTGGATGATAGAATTCATGGAGGAAAGTAAAATAGAAGACTGGGAAGGTACAGAGTGTCCAGGTTATAAAGGGCTTCAAATGCTATAGTTTTTATTTTATCCTCTACATAATGGGGAAACAGTAAGTTAATGAAGAGAGGGGTGACTTGGTCAAATCTAGACTTTAGAAGAATAACTTTTGGCAGCCAAATGGAGAATGGATTGAAGTGGAAATGAACTTGAAGCAGGGGGACCAGTTAAAAGAGTATTGCAATAGCTCTGGTGAAAAGTGGTAAAGAGTGAGGAGATATATGTTGGGGATGTTGTGAAGGAAAAAAATTATTAGATTTGGCAATGAATTTGATATGGAGTGCGAGGAAGGATGACATTAAGATTGTGAGTCTGGATGACTAGGAGAAAGGTGGCACCCTCGATATTCTTATCAGATTTCAGAGGAAGGAGATATTTCTGGCTAGAAAGACCAATAAAAGCTTCAGGAATTAGATAATACCTGCTCCCTTAACTGAGAAGAATGAGAATTTTTGTATGTATTCAGTACAATCTAGGCATCAGGAACAGAGTGAGCAATTATAAAGTCTAGAAATGTTGGAAGAATGATTTAAAAAAATACAATTCAGCTAAAGCATGGTATGAAATGAGCTGGTAAGGCAGATAGCCTGAGATCGAATGAGGTAGGAGTGAAGATAGTTTAAGTATAGTCCATAGGAATCCTATTCCTCCTGGTGGGGGTAAGCGAACTTCATTTGCATTAAAGTACAATCACAACTTGGAGAAGTAACTTATTTGAGATTTCAGAAATCAACACAAAAAAATGAGAACATGACAGGGTCGTGAAACCACAGACTCTCAGCATCGTGAGGGACCTCAAGGGCCACATTTCCATTTCCCTAAAAAAGAACCCCCTCTATGTGATAACCTCACAGACTGATCATCTGTCTCTACTGGAAGGCTTCTGTTCTCTGTATTTTGTCTAGATCGAGACAAGTTGAACTGAACACTTTGTCTCAAGCAAACATTGGAGAAGGCGAGGAATGGAAGTTATTTCTAAACCAAAGTGATCTCCAATCTGAAACAAACCTAGGAGACTTAGACTCCATTTTTTCAAAGATAATTTGTACTTTCAGTAGTCAGAGACAATTTCTAGGCTGGAAGAGCCCTCATAGGACAGCTGCACCTGAATAGATATACTTTTAACAACATTCCTAATAAATGGTTGGCCATCCAGCCTCTACTTGAAAACATTCAGTGACAGTGAACTTACTACCTGATATAGTAGCACATTCTACTTTTAGATGACTAAATGGTATAGTGGATAGGACACCAGCGCTGGAGTCAGGAAGACTGATTTTCCCTGAGTTCAAATCTAGCCTCAGACTTTTGCTATCGCTGTGATTCTGGGTAAATCACTTAACTGGTTGCCTCAGATTCCTCATCTGGAAAATGAGCTAGAGAAGTAAATGGTAGAGAAGTAAATAAAAAAAGATACTGATTACTCCAGGGACTTCACCAAGAAAACTCCAAATGGAGGCACAAAGCACTGGACACAACTGAAAAATGACCGAATAACAAAATTTTTGGAAGTTGTCCCTTATCAAATGGAAATAAACCTCTCTACAAATTCCCCCATTGTTCCTAGTTCTTCATCTTCTGGCTTAGCCAGAATAAATCTAATCTGTCATAATAGTAATTATCAGTATTTTGGAGAAGGAAAGATGAGTTTTAAATGAGGATCCAGGGCCAGTTACCTTTGGAAGCACCAAAATCCAAATGGCTGTCATGAAATAAGATCCCAGATGCAGGGGTTTGAGGGGAATTCAGTGCAAAACTAGGAAGCAATTTACAGGGAATGTCAGAAAACTGATGGTTTGTCTGACTCAACTAGTTTCCCCCGAATTTCATCTGTTTATGGTAATGGTATGCATTCCTTTGCACTATCAGGTCAATGTAGTCATCTTTGGTTTGGACTATTGCTCTAACTTAAATTGCTATTCAATTTTCCCTTTTATCTAATCTCCTTTTTTTAAAAAACAAGGTATATTCTTCCATAGCCATGTTCCGGGCATGAGTCCAATCCACCAAGTCTTAGTGATACCAATAAGAACAAAATTACTTTGTTGCATTTGGATATCTTATCTTGCTATTACCACATTTTCTGCATTTTTGTGTATATATCTGAGGTCACGAGTTTTAGTACTGCTCTTCCTGAATATTACCTCCTTTGAAATCAGGACTTTCCACTGACATTTTCCCTCTATGCTCTACCTATTTGCTCTCAAGAGCATCTATTTTGGCAGAGATGCGTAGATAGTTTTAACGACACCCCCATCCCCAGTTTTGAGCCTGAAGTCTTGTTGATCATAATCATGTCTCCAGGAAAATGTATTTTTACCAACCCTTGTTAGATTCACTTTATTTCTAGCCAAGACCTCATCATTCCCATGACGTTTTCAAACATCTTTTCAGCCTGTGACAAGAGTTTGAGAGTGAAAATGTATCCTTTTCAATTGAATCCCCTACCTTAAACCACAAGCTGTGATTAAAAAACAGAAACAAAGCGACACATAGGCCCCCCAAGTCTTCAGTTTCTTGACCAGTGTTTCATAGTAACTAGAAATGCTTTCTCTGTAATTCTGACACTATTATTTGTTCCCCCATGAATCAAAAGTGGTCATTGGTCATGAAGTTTGACAAGTGTCTGGACTCATGCCTGAATATGTGTTTCAGGAAGACAGAATATTTCCTTGTTCTTCATGTCAGTTTGACAGATGGCAACTTGAAGCAGGAACTCATCCACCACCATTGTGGAATAAGGGAAAGAGTTGATTGGATTGAATATCAGGAGACCAGAGTATGAATTCTGGCCCCACTTTCATGGCCCTAAGCAAATCACCTCACCCTGAGGTTCTCAGTTGCCTCATCTATAAGATGGGGAGGTTGGAGTAGATGACCTCTCAGGTCCCTTCCAGTGACTATTTGATCATTTGAATATCAATTGGCCTCCCTGGGTAGCTTTGGGGATTCTCATTATTATTCTTTGAGGCTTAAGACCTTGCCAAGAAGGATCTCAGAAAGCCCAGCTCAGTCCTTCTCAGTCCTTCACGGGAAGGGGAAGAGAAGAAAACAAGCATTTCTTAAGCATTTGCTGTGTGCACTGTGCTAAGTGCTTTTCAAATATCATCTCATTTGATCCTCAAAAGATAGGTGCCATTATTATCTCTATTTTAAAACTGAGTGAACTTAGGCAGACAAAAGTTAAGTGACTTGCCAAGGTCACACAGTTAGTAAATGTCAGAGTCCAGATTTGAATTCAGATCTTCCAAACTTCCAAACTGTACCACCTAGCTGCCCAAGCAGCTCTTCTTTGAGAAAGCTTCAGAATTATTTCCTAGCATCAAACATTAGATCTGGAGTCGGGAAGGTCTGAGTTCCAATCTTGCCTCAGACCCATAGTTGCTGTGCGACCTTAGACAAGTCACTTAACCTCTGCCTCAGTTTCCTCAGCTACAAAGTGAGGCCAGTTACACTTACCTCCCAGGATTGTTGTGAGAATCAAATAAAATTAGCAGAGTGGCTAACACATAGTAGATACTTTATAAATGATTATTTCCTTCCACCAGAAGTTAAAAAGTCCTTTTCTCCCTTTTATGTATCATATTCTTCTACCTTTCAAACTCCTGACTCAGGTTAGGATTTCCTCTCTGCCTTTTTTATTTGTTTTTCCTCTTTGTTTCTACTTTGAAATATATTCCTTTCTTTCAAGGAAATCTTCCTTTTTTGTAACAAGCTAACAGGTAGAGTCCTACTTTCTCTACAAGTATTTCTCTAGAAATACCAGCCTGCATTTTTTTTATACACATATAGCTGTTACTTGGCACTAGCAGGTACATAAACATACCATATTCTTTTCAGGTTGCTAGGAAATTTCTCTTGCCTCCCATTCTAGCTTGAACTAAAATCCTCATTTCTCTTTCTCTTGTCGCTAGCTCCTCTAACTAATTCTCATGACTGACTTCCTTTGGTAAATGTATTGACTTTTAAGACCTGGTCTGAACCTGACATGGAGTCTTTTCCAAAAATGAACCTGATGTTCTAATGGCACTAGGATCTCCTTGTCCTCTTGTGAGTCCTATAGATAAGTCTTTTTTGACCTGGAGGAAGGTCCTGAGGTTATCTTAGGCCATATTTATCTTTTCCTACTCCTCATGTCTAACTTGGACATGACTAAAAGTGTCCCCTGTGGATGAGTTGGTATTTAGGTGGCCATAGCCTTCTTGAAGGCAGTTATTAACATGGTATAGTTATATTATTGTTTCAGTCCCTCAACACCACCACCTCAGTTCTATAAATGTTAAAATGGAATTCATGATGAATAATAAGGAAATAGGTTTTGAGTGATTATATATGTATATATAAAACCCAGTGAAATTGCTTGTCAACTTCGGGAAGGAGGAAGGAAGAGGGGATGGAGACAACATGAATCATGTAACCATAGAAAAAATGTTTAAATAAAATTTAAAATTTAAAATAAAATAAAAGATAAAATGGAATTCATGGCTCAGAACTAACCGGTGATTGCTTCAATTGAACTATAAGAATTTGTGAGTTCTTAGTCTTTGAGATTATGGTTGAAGTTTAGGAAAATTGATTAGACGAGATTATAAGAAACCAATAGAAGATACAGTGGCTGGAACTTAGCTTTAAAAACCTTTACCACCCCCAGTGTTTCAATAGAGATTGTGTCAGTTCAGCTTTGAGAAAGCTCTGTGGTCGAAGAGAAGCAATTCTAGTATTTACCAGAACCAGGATGCTTGCCTATAGCACTTATTAAAGGATTTCCAATTCAGAGCTAGAAGAGCACTTAGAGGTCCTCTGTTCCAACCACTTCATTTTACAGATGAAGAAACTAAGGCCTGGAAAACTTAAGTAACTTGCCCGAGTTTATCCAGGCAATATTGCAGAATTGGGAGCCGAACCAAGATCCTCTGAGTCCAAATCCATCATTATTTCTACTGAACCACAAGCTTTGGTTAAAACAGGCACTGGGCACGAGGACTGCCAATTCAGACTTGGCCACTGACCCAGTTTACGATAGCATCTCGTCTTTCATTGTCTCTAAATTGTTAAGTGAGAAAAATAGATGTTGGTGAAGAACTTTCATTTCCTCTCAGTGAAAGATGTTTGAGGGCAAAACATAATTGTGTTAGACTTTTGGTACAAATGTTAAATTCTGTCCTTTGTTCCCTTCAACAGTCTAGCAGGAGGTAGCTGCATTCTAGACTGTGCACCAGGCACATATTTCAATTCCGAGTTGATCAAATGTGAGAAGTGCCATTCTACCTGTCAAACATGTGTAGGTAAGTTAATTATCTGCAAACAGACTTTTATTTCATTGCAATCAACAGTAATAAACTGAATTAGCAGCAGGTAAATAGGCTTGCTATTCTGAAATTAAAAAAAAAAAAGGTAGTGGTTCGTGAACTTCAACTTTTATTGTAGCTTTAAGACACAAAGGTACACTTTGAGCTACCCTGCCTAGTCTTCCAAGCATTATAAACTAAACCAGGCAGTGTCTGTTTTCCATCTGTGAAATGAATGCTAACTGCTAATGGGACTATCTTCCCAACTTGATGCTGAATGCAGTTAATAACTAAATAGCTTTGATTTCAAAATGTCTATTTTAAAGAGTGAGAGGGCTTAAAGGCATTTGGGGGTTATGAAAGTGAATGGGATGGCTTTTTGAAACCTAGCCTCCATTTTCTTTATATGTTTTCCCTTTGAACATCTTGTTCCAATAGAAATTGTTCTATAAATGTTTTTATGTGAAAATTATTAACTTTCAAAAAAATAGAGTAGCACATTTATGATAGCACATTATCTGGTAGATTCGGTTTTGTGTAAAATAGCTGGCAAACTTCCATCCTTTTTCTACAGTCCTATTCCAATGCCTCAAAATTCTACTTAGCTAAGTTCAAAGAAATTCATGCTGACCACCAGGTAATAGCTTTTCTTTGGCCACAACTCCTGAAAATTCTTAAAGACGGTGTAGAGGAGCTATAATCTGCATCCATAAAAGAATACCAGCACTGATAAAATCATAGTCTTTTGAAGTATTGAAGATGGTAATATCTTATCAGGTTTCCATCCATACAGTTGTGTGTGTAGAATTGTATAAACATAAAATTATATTCTGGATTGAAATATATTTCAGGTCAAATTGAATTCTCTAGGCTTCTCCATCCCCTCCTCTTATCTCAGTGTCACTATTGTTTACATAACAAATTATCTTATTCCTATTTCTCTGAGTCCTCATTATGTTGAACTTTCAATGAAGTAGGAGCTTTAGAATTATAATTCAACAAAACAATCATTCACATCATGCTTTTCTTCTGAAAAGTCCAGGAAAGTTGATGTGTTTTCTTTTATTTGAGAATTTTGGATTTATTTTATTTGGCTTCTTTTATCGGTTTAATTTATTTGACATTTGTACATCGTCTGAACTAAATAGGGCAGCTTATAGATTTAGATACTGTCTGCATTTTCAAATGTGGAAACCAAGTAGAGAAGAGAATTAACTTGTAAAAATTTACAGAAGTAAATAGAAAGAGAGCCAGGAGTTGAACCAAAGTCACTCTCCCAAATAAGCCATCTTTTTCTATATTGGTCCCTTTAATCAAAAAGTGCCTGATAACTTATATAGCAACTATTATATTAATAAGCTGGGAAGTGATGGATGCTACCTTGACTGACTGGGATGGCAGTTGGAGAGACTCAGAATGTTCCCAGGTGCCAGGAGCCAGAGGCAAACGTTGGTTGACCCCACGGTATAAATACCCCTGACAGCCACTTTGAGGGAAGTCTCTCTCTGGAGGTCTCTGGACAGGAGTTTCTGGACTAGGAAGTCTCTAGACTGAGTAGGTGGTTGAAGGGTGGCAGGGAGGTCTATGAAGAAGAGGGTAGGAATAAATCTGAAGCTATTTCCTGATAGACTGTGAGAGCTAATGAATCACCAACACTGGTAGTGAGAAAGCTGAGAGAATAAGATCATCAATACATCTGCATTAATAGCCTTCCCTATTCTCTGGCTTGGCTGTGGCCAGGTCCGGCCAGAGATAGAGGGAGTGAGTAAATCTCCAGCTTCCACCAGATTAATAGCCTCCAGTCCTGATTGTCAACTAGTTTATAGATAATAGATCAATAGGGTCTCCAATCCCCAATCCTTGACCTTGTTATCCTTTCCCTGTTCAGAGATAGAGTGTTCAACAAGTACCTTCCTGAGTGGTCTGTCTATCATGGCCCTTGGGAAGGGAGTCAAACACAGTCAGATCCTAAACGTTATCCAAGGCAGACCATTAACCCAATACTAATCTATCCAACCCCAGGTTAGACCTGGAAAGGTTACCCATCTATCTAACTTCTCAAGGGTCCTTACTGGGCAACTGTTAGAGAGAAAAGGATAACTTACAGCAGCAATCAAGAGTGTTCAGAGTAGATGTTCCTCCCATCAACTGCAACTGAGAAGAGTACAGATAGATACATCAACATTATTGTACATCTATACATCTCCCTTGGACCCTTTATAGACATAACACAACTTACAGTGTCAAGCATGTAGAACCTATTAAAAGAAAAACTATTCTAGAATTTTAAAGAAAATATTAATGTATCTACATATAAAGCTGCTATACCTTAAATTTTTTTTTTCATTCATAATCTTCAAATAGTAGCATGGCTTAGTGGATAGAGAGCCAGCCCTGAAACCACAAAGACCTGGATTCTAGTCCTCTCTCTGATATATGCCAACTGTGTGATTCTGGGCATATCACTTTACCTTTAGTGCTCTAGGCAATGCCCTAAGACTTTAGGGTAAGAGGTGACAATCTGCCTCGATAGAGGGAGTGTCCTCATTTGGAAGTTCCCTCCCTGTGCCAGTGAAATCACACATCTGGTCCTTACCCTCTAACTCCTCAAAATCTCTTTCTGCTTTTTCCAGTAACATGGCAGCCAAGTATCATTTCTCCTGTTATTCTCTACACAAGAGTCCTTAGTGGGCTCAGTTTCCTTTATAGTGTAGAATGCCCTTTGCCTAGAATTCAAGACTCCATAATTTAGTCCTTTCCTATCTTTCTAGCTAAACTGGGCTATTTGCCATTTCCTAAGCACATCTCAACTTTTCCCAGTTTTGTTCACATTATTCTCTCTGCTTGAAATGTTCTTCCCTTTGGCTCTGCCTGTCCAATTTCTCTCATCCCTCAAGACCCAAATCAAATGCCATCTCTTCCCTGAAGCCTTCCTGCAATCTTGATTTCCAACCCTATAGCACTTTGCAATTATTTTACCTCAATTCACTTTCCCAAATATACCATGTCTTACAATTATTGGTGTACCAGTCTGATTGCTTCCCCTGCTCTGTGAGAGCAAGGAGCATGGTTTGTTAGCTCTTACATTCCTCAAAATGCCTACCAGTGTCCTGCATAAGCTGAAATAGCTGCTTAAGAAATATTAGCTGAATGAATGAATGTCAAGGAGTTCTTCCTTTAATAGTCTAGTATGAGGTAACCTTTTCTTCTTGAAATATGATGGCATATATATATATATATATATATATATATATATAAAATGAAGATTCTGATTTTCAACCCAGTCATCAAACATAGACATTGAATTCATTTATCCTATCCAATCCTAAAAGAGGATTTCATATTCTACTCTCTTTCAGTTACTATTTTCCTGTGGCCAATTACTCTTTGTTTATGCCTTGTTGAATAAGAAGAATCTATTAAGACCTGTAAGCTGCAGTTGAGAATGCTGATTTCAGGGGAAGGGAATTTTTAACCACCTGTACTCTTCCTTTCACTGTCTTTTTTGATTTACCACTTTGAGTTTTTTTGGAAATTCAGGTTCCAAAATTGCCATCAGTGGAATTGCATGCTAACTTTAATCCTGCTGCCTAAAAAGTCTTTTTATCACCGATAATGTTTTGAGTGTGGCAGGGTGCTCTTCTCATTTCACCTCTGCACGTAGCTCCTCTTTTATCCTTTCTCCAGTCATGCAGTCGTTTCAACATCTCACTGCATTGCTCCTGATCACTCCTCATTATCTGTTGTCACACCCAATATAGCAGCATCTGTAAGCTTGAAAACTGTGCTCTCATTGCCTTTGCTCTTTTTTTTTTTAATCCAGTGACATGGTTGAAGGGTTGCTCTAACTGAAATCTAGGGACTGTCTCCAGTTAATGTCTTTCCAACCTGAAATATTCTCCTCCTGGCAACTCTTCCTTTCTTGTTCTTTAGCCAGTTCACTGTCTGTTGTCATTAATCTCTTGGATAGTATTTGGAGGTCAAATGCTGTCTTAATGTCAGATTTTGAGATCCTTCCACAGCTCTTGTTTGTCCATTACTCTGAATCTGTGAGGCATGGCCTTCCAGAACATCTGAGTCTGCAGTTATTCAATTGAACACCTGTGCCCAAGTCTAATGGTCCATGCAAGTTTTAAAATCCCTTTGTGCTTACTCTTAGGGGAGTCTTAGATGGTAATGATATTGTCACTATATTTCAGTCCCTTGACTAGACATCCTAGAGACATTTCTGTTATGGTGAGCCCAGGGGAAATGCCCAGAGAGATTGAAGAATATAACTGTGGGCCCTTGAGTATAGTTGTTTGATGGAAAAAACAAATCACGTTTTCTTTCAATACTTGTAAGAAGCTACTGCTGTAAGTCTAAGAATAATAATTTTTAAAAATCCTATCTAGAGCCTAATTTTCACAGTTTTATCCACATGTGATCTAAATAGCAACAAACAGAGATTAAAAATTGATTGGCTACCTGAGGGGTTAATTACTTGCCATTTTTGCCAATCTGAAATGAATTAATAGTCACCAAATTCACTCAGTGTTATTTTGAGCCAAATATTACTTCAATGTCAGAAAGCCATTTCTAAAGCTTTTTTGGTCTTTTCTTTATTTTTTAAGTCAAACCTACAATTTCCTTGACATAAGGAACTCTCAAGAAGGAATCTCCTTCTACTAGACTATATAGATCAGCAATGGTTCTGCAACCTATAGTCTTAGAGAGTGGCCTGGGGCACTGGGGAGTTAGATGTCACATAGCCAGTGTATATCAGAGACTTAAACCAAGGTATTTCTGCTTCTGAGGCCACATCTCTATCCAGTACACTATACTGACTCTCATGCCCCCAAATAGTTTGGATAATCTGGAAGCTTTCCTAGCCATGCCAAAGAATGAGTCATCTCATGTGGTAAACATAAAAGGATGCTTTGGGAAAAGAGTAATGATTATCCTGTTGGTGTGACTGCATGCTAGATTACATTACTATTACTAGAATGTAAAAGGTTGGTTGAGGTCCTAGTAAAAGGAAATTTTCCCATTACACCCTTCTTATCAATCCTGACCACCTCCCTGTTTGCCAGATGCAAATCCTAGACACCATTAAATTCCATCAGTTTTCTTGAATTCATTCCACATTCCTTTGGGTTCGACTTTCAAAATTTCAAAGAAATAAGATTATTCGCATTTAATTTTCATGCGTACCCTTAAGGGAATGGACTGATATGATGATAATAAAATCTCTAAGCAATTCATGTTCACTAGCTTAAATCCCATTTATCATATGTGGTTCATTTCCTGGGTGGGACTAACTCTAAATTATTCATTCATCTTCTTGGTAAGCATACAAGAAAGCTGACTTAGGCTCCCTTACGAAAATTCCTCTCTTATTTAAATTCCAGTCAATATATAGTTCATGATGTTCCCTTTCTCATCTTTTTATTTATTCTCCACTGTTCACATATACATTTATAAACTGTTCCTTCCTTGGGTCATTGGTAACGTTTCTTAATCATCGTGGCTCTTTCTCTGTATTCTAAGTTGGAGTATTTTTGCCAACTAGTCTAAGAAGCCCTCTTTGTCCTAGCACCTAGAAATAGCAGAATAGCATTGTCTAGTATGTAGGACCCTGAGACACATGACCTTGGATTTCTAACAAATTTTACCACAATCATAAAACTAAACATAATGTCACAGAATTGCCAGTGATCTCAAAAGATGATCCACAACAGATCTTTTCCTCTAGGCAAGTCAATAACCTAAATCAGGTTTTCTCATTTACAAAGATCTTCAGGCAGGCAATTCCCATACTCTACTTGCCCATTGTTTCATCATTCAGAGAGTACCACAAAGATTCCTTGTATAAAACCAAAATTTGGCGACCATTTAATTGGGCTTCTTCTTGCTTTGAGTCTCTTGGGAGATAGTGAACAATTCACTAGCATCCTTCTTGTGTCCTTCGTGTACTTAAGGAGCAAGACACCCTTTAGTCTTCTCTAAATCTTCTGTTAACATTTCCTCAGGGAATCAATTTTCCATTCAGTCATTTTGACTGTCCTTCCTGGAATTTCTCCATTTAAAAATGTCCTTTCTTTTTCTTTTTTAAGACTGGGTCTCTTCATCTCACAGTGCAGTGGCTACTCTTTGGCCAGTTCCTCCTATTATTGGCACAGGAGTTTTGACCTGCTCCATTTCTGACCTGGGTCAGCAAGCTCCTCCTTATAAACCACCTGGTGCCTCCTACCTGCCTACTCCAACAGACTCAGCACACTGATACTATGCTTAGTGTGGACACTTGATTAGCATATCCCTGTGCAGCTCAGAACACCCAAGCTCAAGAGATCTGCCAGCATCAGCCTTCCAAGTAACTGGATTCACAAAAATGTCCGCCATCCTCAGTTCCAAATCTATTTTTGATGTATGAGAACAAATCACCGTCCAGTATTATAGAAATGGTTTAATCATTGATGCTTAGTGAATATAGCTATATTTCTTCTTCGCTCTTATTTTTACACTCCACTGCCTTTTTTGTTCTACATTCCTCATTTGTAGAGATTCTGATCACAGAATCTCAGCATGGTAAAGGATTTTAGAAGCCATCTAGTCCATCTTGTGCCTAAGCAGAAATCTTATTTATATTCCAATGATTATCCAACTTCTACATGAAGACATCTAGGAAAGAGAAAACTTCTACCACTACCTTCTGAGGCAGCCTGTTCTACTTTGGAATAATTCCTATTGTTAGGAATTTTTTCCTTATCTCAAGCTTCTATCTCCCTCTTTTCAACATTTACCTATTGCTCTTAGTTCTGCCTTCTGGAACCAAAAAGGACCACCTGTTCACTCTTCCACAAGACAGTTCTTCATATATTTCAAGACAATCAATATGCTTTACTTGAGTTTTTTTTTGCTTCACCCCAAATGTTTCTACTTTCTTCAACTGATTTATATACAGTGTACTTTTAAGCCCTTTTATTATTCTAGTTGCCCCAAATACTCCCAAGTTTATCGCTGTCCTCTTTAATACCCTAACGGGTAGAGAACAATAAAACTATCACCTTCCTAGTATTGGTCATTGTATCTTTCTTAATGCAGCCTGAGATAGAATTAGCTTTTTTGGCTTCTGTATCACACTGTTGACTCATATGTAGCATACAGCCTAGTGAAATCCCCAGCTCTTTTCTAGATGAACTACTAACAACATTTTATCTGGATTCATGTGATTGATTTTTTTAAACACAAATATAAGATTTTTTTTTGTCATCTTATTTGATTCAGTCCAGTATTCTAGCTTATTGAGATTTTCCAAGTTCTGTGCCATCTAAAAACGTGGTAAGTATATGATCTTTTTTCTTCAAGTCATTTTTTAAAAGTAAGTAACATCATAAGTCCATACATATCTCCTTGGGATATTCCAGCAGAGATCTACTTCCCAGTTGACTACTCTTTGAATCCAGCCATTTGACCAGTTTGTAATCTAACTAACTGGCCCTTATTTCCCCATCTTGTCTTCTAGAATTAATATGAATGACTCTCAAATGCTTTGCTAAATTCTATGTTATTAGAGGTAGAAGTAGTATGTACCTAAACTTTAAGTAAATTTTGTTTATAATATTTCACTGACCCATCAGTTTAGTAATCCTGTCAAGAAAGGAAATGAGGTTAGTCTAACATGACTTGTTCATGATGAAGCCATCCAAAATCTTGGTAATCACTGCTTCCTTTTTTAGTCTTTCACTGATCCTCTCCTTAATAATATATTCTAAAATTTTTGTCAGGAATCAAGGTCAGTCTCACTGGGCTACTGTGAGGAAATCATGGATAACATATTAAGAAAGGACACAAACACTCAAAAGATTACAAGCCAGACAGTTTATTACTCATAGGCAATGAGATGTGTGCCTCAGTCAAGAGCACAGAGCTCTGAGTCTCTGAGCTTATATATGAATTTTGTAGCTGGCCAGATTCACAGGGACCAAGTGAGAGGGAAACCTTTGGGGCAGTCAATCAGTGGGTGGCCCACACCACAAACCTTCCCTACATATCAAGAACAAGGGCATTGTGATCAGGAAAGTTTACTGATTTTGCATGCATGGATTAGATGAAGTTTGCTAAATTATGACCAGGATTGTCTTGTATTACTTGCCTAAATGAATGCTGGCTGCATCAATTATTGGATAGAATTTGGTAACAGGAACTTCCTGATACATAGACAAGTAAAGTCAATGATCAAAAATGGAGTTACTTTTGTCAGCAAGAGCAGAGCAATAGTCCGATCCTTATAACTATGATTTGTGGACCTCTTCTGTTCTTCATGATCTATCAGAAATCACTCATCATTCATAAACACCAATTTTATAACTCATATACAATAAGTCACAAAGCTCAACAATAACATTTGCCAGATTTTTCCATGTCCCTTGGACATAGTTTGTCAGGACCTGGTTGTTTGAACAGCTTAAGAGTAATCAGATACTCCCTTACTTTATGACAATCTTGGGCCATTATCGGCCATATTTGTTCTATCCTTTCTAGTTCTAGATCATTTACCTCAGCAAAGAAAACAGAAGAAACTAAGTATGAAATGGTTTGGCCTTTTCTCACAGTTATCCATTATCATGATTTGTTATCATCCTATCCAACCCAAAAAGTGGTTACACTTTTTTTGGTCATACTCTTTTCCAGCAATTTAGCTTTTTAAGAGATTTTGTTGATGACCTTAGCTTTCCTCTGCTTTATCACCTCTGAAATTATTTTATAGGATGCCTCTCTTTTAGATCCCTCCTCCTTTATCTGTTCTTGCTTTAATTCTCTATAGGGTTTTTTTTTAATCGAAGTAGATCAATGAATTCCCTGAATATCTACATTGATCTCTTTAGACTATTTCCCTTTTTTTCCTCATCAAAATTGTTCATCCTATGTCTTCAGAATTTCATTCTTGAGAGCTGCCTACTCATTCTATAGAACTTTAGACCCTGCTATCCTACCCATTTTTTCTCTGGAACATTTGAAATCTATTCTCCTGATCTTTAAATACATGTCTGACTGTGCTCAGCTTTCCTTTCTCTACCAATAAATTGTGAGGTGAAAGGATCATTTCTATCTGAGATTCCCAGCATTTTAACCACAGAAACCAGGTCCTCCTTGTTAATCAAATTTGGGCTAAGAATAGGCCTTTCTCTCATTGGTTCCTCCAATTTAAAGGATAAGATTATCATTAACATTTGTTGAATTGAATCAGTAAGTATAAAAATAAACAGCTAATCTTCTCATAGAAAAGAGAGATAATTATTCAGAGATGATTCACATAATTTAGGTCCTTCATTATTATGATATCTATCATGTGACTTTCTGTACCAATATTTTAATGTTTCTTGAATTCCTCAACTATTTTCTACTTAACTCTGTGTTTCACTTTAATGACAATATTGCTTCTCTTTCAGCCTCCATTGAGACATAGATTCAAAGCCTTCATGCTGATTTTCCTATTTTACATACTTTCTGGCTTATCAATATTATTCTTAAACTTTGGCCCCCAGAAATGAACACAATACTCCAGATTAATTCTGATGAGACCTTCTTTATTCCTAGAAGCTCTTAATTCAGCCCAAGATCACATTAACTTTTTTTGGCTTTACTATAACATACTTCTATCTCATTGAGTTAACTATGCACTAAAAACCTGAAATCTTTTTCAGAAAAACCATTTTCTCACCACATCTTACTATCTTCTACTTGTGTGACTGACTTTTTGTGCCTAAGAATACTTTACATTTATCTTCATTCAGTTTCATCTTATTAGTTTTAATCCCATTCTTTACTCCTTTGAGATTCTATTGCATACTGACTTTGTCATCCATTGTGTTAGCTAACTTCAGATTTCTGTCATCTGCATTACATTGTCTAAGTCATTGAGAGAAATGTTAAATATTAAACAACACAGAGCTAAAGATAAGTATAAGTACTTCTGCTTCTGCCATGATGACATTCATCTCGCCCTTCACCCTCTCTTAAGAAAGTGACAAAGTATCACTCTAAGCTTAGATGGCATTTATCTAACAATTGCAGAAAGAGAATCTACTAAAAGCAAGATCCTTAATCCCTTGTTTTTTCTTTTTAACAGTTCTCATATCCTAATATTTTGCAAGAATTACTTTTCATTTTGTCAAATGCATATTGGAGATAGTTTGTATTCAACAAGTACTTCCACTTCCTATATGAATAATAAATTTAAAAATTATTTTGCAACATCAGTATTCCTTCACATACTTACAAATGCTATTTTCTTAAAAGTTTGGAACCCTAATCTTAAATAATCAATACAAACTAAATGCTTCCCTCCTTATTCTCTGTGTATATCTCATCTTCCTTTTTGAATAAAAATGATTCTGAATTAGGAAAAGAGGCCTCAAACAAAGGACCAGAGATAGCTGTGTTAAAATGTAAATATCTGACTTTAACTAATTTTAGGGCACAGTAGAAATATATGGATGCTACCTTTTTAAAATAACATTTTCTTTTCCCCTGATTACATGTACGAACACCTTTTAACATTCATTTTTAAAATTTTGAATTCTCTCTGTCTTTCCCTTTCTTCCCTCCCCCCTCCTTGATATGATAAGCAATATGATACAAATATGTAAAACATATTTCCTTATTAGTCATTTTGTGGAATAAAACTCAAAAAAGATAAAAGAAGTGAAAGATAGTAATCTTCAGTCTTCATGTAGACTCTATCAGTTCTTTCAATAGAAGCAGATACCATTTTTCATCATGAGTCCTTCGGGATTGTCCAGATCATTGTATTGATGAGAATATATCTGTCATTCACAGTTGTTCATTATATAATATTGCTGTTATTGTGTACAATATTCTCCCAGTTCTGCTCACTTCACCCTACATCAGTTCATGTAAGTTTTTCCAGATTTTTCTGAAACCTGACTGCTTGTCATTTCTTAAAAAAAATAATATTCCATTACAATCATATACCACAGCTTGTTAACCATTCACTAATTGATGGGCATTCCCTCAATTTCCAATCTTTGCTGTGGCAAAAAGAACTGCTACATGTATTTTTTTTACAAATGGATCTTTTTCCCTTTGGATGCTACCTTTAAAATGCAGGTACATTTTTTTAAGTACAAATGAGAATATTGTGAATAATATATCCCAAGAAGGAAATAAAACCCAGTTCTCCTGACTCCTAACCCAATACATTCAGCCAGGTTGTTAAAATCCATCATCCAGATCCAGAGCAAGCCCTTCCAAAGCAGAGCAAGCCCTAATTTCATGAATCAGGACAAGCAACAAAAAGGGAAGGTGGGAAGGGCAACTTTCTTTTGGATCCACTTTAGGCCCAAGTTAACTTTCCTACATATTCTCTTCTCCTGGGAAGTTTAAGTGGCTTAATAGGGGAAAGCTTAAAGGAGAGAAAAATCCTAGAGATGGAGGACTAACTCCATCTCTCACTTTGCCACAACATTTGTGTCTCCAACCTATACCACCCCTCTTCTGGGGCAGATTATATAGAAAGAGAGAAGGACTTCTAGCCTTTGGGAAACATTTCAGATGAACATGGGGTGGCCTATCATACTTTCATCTGAGACTTCACAAACAACTCCTGGGTTCTGGGTCTCAGAAAAGTATGAGAAGCCAAGGAGGGTAAAACTGTTGGGAACTGAAAAGGCTTCTGGGATCTAGGAGGAAGAAGAAGAATTAAGAAGACCCTCAGCTCCACCAGTGAAACAAGCTCTTTTCCCCTGCCTTTCCACAGAATGGGGAGGAGAAACCCTTTCCAGCCCAATACTGGGTCTTGTTGGTGGAATTTTAATGAATATCTATAGATGTTCACTGGTCACCCAGTGATAGTGCTCCCATCCTACTCCCATTATCACTAGCTTCTGCCTGGCCATAACTTTACCACTAAACCACCAAACATACTCCAGGCTTTTTCCCTTAGAGGAGTATAAAAATTGTCCGTTAGATTTGACACCCTAGAACAGTAATGGCAAACCTTTTAGAGGCCATGCGCCATGCCCCACCTCCCCCAGAGACCCTGTGCCATGCCCTGCTTCTCCTTTACCTCCACACAGGAGAGGGAGAAAACTTTCCCATTGGGCTGCTGGGTGGAGGGGTGGGTGAAGTGAAAAAATGTCCTCAGTGCAGATGAAGAGGGGGAGAAGAGTGGCCCAAGAACTCTGCTCCCCTCCAGCTCTGCCACCTGTGAGCTGTCCACCTTACCCGCTATGAGCTTCCATTGGGCTGCTGGGCAGAGGGGCGGGTGAAGTGAAAAAATGTTGTCAGGCACAGTGGAGAGGGGGAAGGGAGCAGCTCTGCCCAAGTTCCTCTACCTTTCTAGTAATGAACTCTGGGGAGGGAGGGGGAGCAGCACATGCCTAGAGAGAGCATTCTATGTGCCATCTTTGGCACTCATGCCATACATTCACCAACACAGCCCTAGAACAAAGCTATTTCCTTATCTGAAGTTAAAGTTCTGTAAAAACCTGACCTATCCCCTATGGAAGCAGTACTCCAATTCTTTGCCAAGAGGGTAAAATGAATTTTACTCAGGATGCTTCACCTAAAAAATGTCTAGTACTTCCCAAATCTCTTCTATAGTAAATTTTACTTGTAGTTAATCTGCCTTTGTGTGATTGATGTACTTCAATATTCAAGGTGAAGGAAAAATGGTTTTGAAGAAAGACCAGAAACAGTAAGAGAAGTCTGGGACCCAAAGGTCTAACTATAGAAAGAAGAACACTGCTCCCTTTATATTCTGCCAGCCAGGGTTTCAAGTTGCCTTCATTGAGGAGACAATATGGGATAGCACATTCCATTCATTATATTTGTATTCAGCACCCTTTCTTATTCATCTTCCTTATGGGTACTTCATTTGCCTCACCCTGTTTAAAGTTATAACTCTTTTTGCTTTTTTCCTCTGCATTGTCTTTTTTCACTTTGAATCCATTAAATTCATCATAAAGGAGAAGGATCTTGGGAGAACAGAGAAAATGGCCACCGCAGGCAAGATTATTTTCCTTTCCTGTTGTCTGTAACCACTCAGATTATTTAGCAGGAAAGAAGTGATCAGAGGCTAAGTAGGAATGAAGTCACATTCAGATGACTATGGTACAGATTGTTGTAACATTATGACAATTCTTATTTACATAGAGCTTTGATGTTTACAACCTCTTTTGTCATAACCCACATATCTTCAGTAGCTCCCTACTGCCTCTTTGCTAAAATACAAAATATTCAACATGACATTTAAAGTTCTCTGCAATTTGGCTGCCACATACTTTTCTGGTCTTATTTTATAATACTGTCTCTCATGAGTTTTCCAACCAAACCATTTTACTAGCTATTTTCCTTAAACAGAATTAAGTGTGACCTTGGATAATCACTTAACCTTTCCAGGTCTCAGTTTCTTTGTGTGTAAAATAAGGTGATTGGACCAGATGCCCTCTAAGGTCCCTTCCAGCTCTTAAAAATTTTCTGATTATGAGATATATATCCTGGTGCAATAATGACAAAAGTGGGAACTAGTTTGTCTTTCTCCTTAATGTTGTCTGGAAGAATGTCCTTAATGGGATGGCTACTTAATGTATCCTTCATACCTTTGAATAGGCATGAGTCAAATATTATCTGCTTTTGAAATTGGACTTCAAGGGAGTAAACCAAATTTCTTTTTTTCTTTAAAATCCAGCAGATACTAGTTGTCTAGAAACACCTGGAGTCATTTCTCCCCACTGTTTAAAACTTGAGAAATTAGCCAGGTGCCATCTTAATGCCCTTCTCTAAAGCATCAGATGTTGCCAACTACTGGGAGATGAGTTGCTACTTCCAAACCCAACTGCCTAACACAGGGTGGTAAATCCCTTTCTGACTCTGCCTAATCGCTGACTTCTTCATGCTTTTCTGCCTTCTACTTGGGGTTCCTGGCATCATCGCACTCTTCTAGGACTTTTAAATAATTTGTCCACCCCTCACTATTATACATCATGGTCATAAAGGACAAAGCCAAGGCATATGTCTCTACCCACACATTTACAAAGTTGCTCCCTTGTTAGCCCATATTGTCAAACCACAAGACCTAACAAAGCATGTCCAGAAAGTGTGGAATTAAGGCTAACAGAGGTCAGCTAGAATATTCCAAGATAAGTTCAAAAGCAGCATGGCATCATACAAAGAGCGCAGAACCTGGAAAAAGGAAACCTAGGTTCAAGTCCCAAGATCTAGCACCTCCTGCTTGTAGGATTTTAGGCAAGTTATTTAAATCCCCATGAGCCTTAATTATCCATCTGTAAAATGGGAATAATATTTACATTACCCATCTCACAAATGTTAAAGGCCAGGAGCTCTATAGACTTTGACATTCAATAAATCTGTGTACTATTATCAGGATTATTATATTTTGACTTTGCTTCTGTTTCTCCCAGATATGTCATGTATTAATATACTAGATTTGTGAACTACTTAAATATTACCACTTAAGGAATGAGGCCTAGAGCTGCCTGCCTAACTTGCTTTTCTTACCCAAGGGTCACTGAATTGGGCTGAGAGCCACTGTTACCTCTCTGCCCCACTTTGAACAATGTGGCATTGATACCACACAGTAATTATCATTTGTGGTTTTTGAAATTGGCTTCTTTTCCTGTATTTTCCAGGGCCAGGCAAAGAAGAATGTGTCTATTGTGTCAACAATTTTAAAATCCATGAGAAGAAATGTGTCCCGGGCTGCAACGAGGGATTTTATTTTGCCAAGGTGCCAGGTTTCCTGCAGAAAGTGTGTACAAGGTACATAATCCCTTCTTGGAAGTTCTTGAGACTAAATAGGATTGTGGTTCATTACGTGTCAATGAAGCAACTTAAACGAAGCACCCAAAGCTATATATTTGATGTCTGTGTCCCCATGGGAGTGGAGCTTACGTTTAGGCTTTGTGTAAGCTTTTTGTGTCCATTATCTTAGTTTATCTTCATAATAACCTTTCAAGGCAAGGATTATCCTCTTTTTATAGTTGAGGAAAGCAATATGGAACTGTAAGTGATTTGCTCAAGATCATAAATCTGGTTAGATACATCACAGGTATACAAGTATGACCTCTTCAAAACAATCCAGTTTATATTGTTACTATCAATGAAAATGGTCACAAAAGTGATAATGGATAGTTTTTATATAGCACTTTGTCCTTGCAAAGCTCTTTATGTGACTCTCACATTAGATCTTTTAAAATTATACACTTTGGAAGGGTATTATTAGATTCCATTTTACAGATGAGAAAACTAAGATTGAAAGAGGTTAAGTTACTTGCCCAGAGGTTTTACAGTTAATACTTGAGACAGAAACCAAACCTATAACTTCCTGACTCAGTTCATCCCTCAATCTGCTTTTTTGCACTGCCCTTTCAGCAGATGTATTTATCCTTACTTGTCCAATCTCAATGGGAGAGATGCTGCTGTATTCTTCAGTTCTGGGTCCCCAGATAGACTCCATGAGTAACCTGGTATGCCTGAGGCACAATTCAGGGAAAGAGACACAGTCTGAAGTAAAGATTCCTCAGAAGGATTGTTATGAGCAAAAGTGTTGAGCCCCAGGATCCGGCCAGATTCCAAGCAAGCAACCAACATAGTATAATCATATCCTTTCTTCCCCAGCTCCCCTTAGACCATCCCTAGGGTACAATTGGTTCTCTTCCCTGATTCCCTTGGAGCTATTCTTTGCTGCAGGTCATGGAAAAAAACTGCCTCACCATTCTGCAATTAGAACTTCTTTGCTGCCTAGACCATTGGTGTCAAACTCAAATAGAAACAAGGACTGCTAAACCACACAAGAATCCCTATGGGCCATGTATTTACTTAGAAAACTACATATTAATATTATCCGTGTTCTGTTGTATTTTATTTGTTTTGTTATATTTTTCCCAAATACATTTTTACCTGGTTCGGGCTGGGCTCTGGAATGTTGGGGACCATAAGGCCCTGGGCTCTGTGTTTGACACCTCTGACTCAGACCATGTCTCCCAACTTATTGGATGGCCCAACTTTGTTGATTGAACTGTCTTACTCTTCTGTATTTTAATCTCCTTGACCAAACGCAGTACCTAAATGTTTGCTAGTTGATTGAACAATGCTTCTGGACACTAATAGCTAGAATTATAAAAAGCACAGCTTCTTCCTAAACTTCAGAAAATGTATCTGAGGTTTTTTTTAAATTTATCTCTTCTAACAACATATCTTGTTGTGAATTAATACAGTTATTATATGCACCCTCTGTCGAACAGAACATTCGTTTAATTTCTTCAGTGGCCCTTTACCTCAGTTCAATCACAAATGCATTCCTTTGACTTTTATACACTTGAGTGCTATGGTAACCGAGAAATATTTTAGGCTGACTTGTTTTTCTAATAAATATCTGTAGAATAAGACAGACTTTCCCCCCTTCCTTTCCCAGTGGACTTGTATTTTTTCTCAAGCACAACTGGTTTCCTGTTTCTGGACAGGTACTTGCAAGGAAGAGAGTATTCTTTCCTTCATTAGTGCTGATTATGGCCTTGAAAAAAATCCAGCTTTTAACAAGCGCCATTCCATCATTTATCTTGATTATATCCATACAAGTTCTCCTTCTGGGCAACTTGATGTAGGGGGTTGTCCTTAGATAATTGCTTAAGTTTGTTTCACCTTTTTGCTTTTTTAAAAGTGAGTTAGTAAACTAGTGTGAGAATAATAAGTCATGTACATTTCTATGATCTTATGGCACCCAGTTTTGGTGGTGATTATTTTACAAATAGGCTGATGTGTGTTCCCTGCATCTTTAGTTAGCTTGCAGGATTAATTTGCTCAGCTTCAACTTTCCTTGACGGCTCTTCATCTGGCCCCTGAACTCTTCTCTGAAGAAAATTCTTCACTTTTAACCAGCCAGATGGTTCTTGTATAATTAAACTAAATATCTCTAACCCAGGGAAATCTTGGAATTGAATGATAATAATCTCTGCCATTAATAATACATCCTCAGTCCCAGAAGATGAAAGCTAGTCTTGCTGTTTCTATAAGTTTGGGGACTTAATGTGAACATTGTACCAGAAGCAGTGAAAAGTGCTACCAATTTTGGAGTCCTGGAACCTAGATTCAAGTCCTGTCTCTGTTATTTCTATCTTTGCCCAATTCCCAGAGTTTTCTTAGTCCAATCTAGGACCTGACATTGGTAATCTCTTAAAATGTAACAAATTGAGGCAGCTAGGAAGCACAGTGGATAGAGTCCCAGGCCTCGAGTCAAGAAGACCTGAGTTCAAATCTAGCCTCCGATACTTCCTACCTGTGTTACCCTGGGAAAATCACTTAAAAAATCATTTAACTCCAATTGCCTCACTCTTGCTGCTCTTCTGTCTTAGAACTTATAATAAGACAAAAAATAAAGTTTTTTTAAGTCTTTAATTATCTTTGTGGGGGAAACAGAATGAGAAAAGAGGTAGAGAGAGAAGAGATGGTACTATACCTTAGTGCAGGAGAGTAATAGTCAGAGCTCTACTTTGAGTGTAATCAATACCTTACCATTTTCCTGTTTCCTTGACTTGTCTGTATTAACATGGAACCTCAGTACTGGATTATACTATGATTATACTGTAGGTTATGCTTCAACAAAAGCAACCAAGAGCATTCAGTAGCATCTTAGAGACTTGGGGAATGTTTGAGAGAATTTCTCAAGTAAGTTTGGGACTTTGTCTCCTCTGACAGGTGTGAAGAAAACTGTTTACATTGTGAAGGCTCCAGCAAGAATTGTGTCAAGTGTAAAGCAGGTTTCATGCTGCTTGGAAATACATGTGTAGCAAATGACACCTGCAGCAATGGTCAGTAAACCTAATATATAACTGAAGAGAATTACATCTTTTACTACAGACTCGCCAGAGTTACAGAATAAGAGAGACAGGCATACCCCACATGAGTTGTATCCTTAAGGCTGCATATTATTAAGTTTTGAGTAAGACTCCAATCTATGATATATCATTTCTTTAAAGGAAAAGAAAAGAGAAATTCCCCTCTTCTTTCATATTTTCTTAATATTGAATTGACTTTCTTAGAAATTTTTCAGTTTTTTCCTCATGCTGGAATATAAAAAAGTAGAGTGGCTTGCCCAGGGCAAAACAGCTAGTTAGTAGCAGAACTGAGATGAGAATGTATGTCTTCTGAGTCCTCGTTCAGTTGTCATTCCGCCACTCCCCTGTATCAAACCATTTGAAGACAATCTTGTTTTCTGCAGTATCATCTTCTCTTGGGATCTTACGCACTGATCAGAGTCACTGGCTTGGCAACTGAGGCCCAATATACTATTAGTGTTTTCACTGAATGTTGGTTTATTTTTAAAATTTAAAATTTTGCACTGTTTCTCCATTCCAGAAATATGATTGCCAGTTCAGGCATAATTAGAATCTAAGCAACCCTTGTATTGCCATTGAAGTAGGAAACCACGAGCTTGAACACCATAGCTAACTATTCCAGCCACCCTCACCCCGTCCACTAGATGAGCTAACCAAGGCCCAGGAAGGTAAAGTGACTTACCTGAGACCATTAAGATAGTAAGTTGGCAGAGCCATATCCAAACTCAGTATTCTTTCCACTATATGGTCCTGCCTCTCTTTTTGACAAAAGTTGGCTTAGGAGGAAGGGGAGAGAAGGTCTCACAGGGAGGGAGGCAGGGGTATGAGTAGGGCAGCACCTCTTAATTTATTTAGTTTACAATTAGCAAAAGGATTAAGAAATTTTTTAACTGGATTTCCAGAATCTGAGCTTATCTTTAAAGAATAGAAAGATCCCTTTTTAAATTATCGTAATATTTTGTGATCTTGGGGGTTTTTTTGTACCACACATAAAAATGATGAACTGTGCTGTTCTTCATGAAAGAGTTTGCTTTTCCACATATTCCTTTTGGCGTCCTAATGCAGAAGTCTCATGATACATTCTCTCTCTCTTTTTTCCCCCTTAAATGTGGAATTCCAGCTGCCGAAATGTTTTGTGAAATGGTAAAATCAAATAATCTCTGCGAGCGGAAGCTCTTCACACAGCTTTGCTGTCGGACGTGTCTCCTGGCTGGATAGAGTGTTTCAGCGTCTACACCCAAGAAAGAGAGCATCCTGCAAGTCCAGCTTTGCTCAACCTTCAGGACAAACTATTTTTCATTTTGGAGAGAGTTTTCATATAGGGCTGTTGAGGATGCTCTTTTATGTTTGACAGTTTTAATCTCACCATGAACTTGTTTCTTCAGCAGTGTCTCTTTTTTAACACAAGATGGAAGTTTGTTATTGTTGTGGAAGTCTCAAAAGGAAATTTTTGAAATGGTGATATTAATTCTTTCAAACACTGGTCCCCTGAGCTGTAATGGATGTATAACTTGTGCACCTTGGCCATATTAGCCAAATCCTCTTAACAGACTCAAAATGGAAATACTGCGAATTTTAAGATTCCATGCTCAGGACTCATAGCAGCATGTGGGAACATGGGTTCACTAAATCTCCAAAACCAAAGCAGGAAGGGAAGAAATCTAATACAAAAATTATTTTCCCCACCATATGCTATTGGATGGCATCACTATAAATCTATACAGGATAGTTTAAAACAAGAGAATACATTTGTGTTCTGACCACGCATACGTTGAAAAATTGGACAAGTCACAAACTTCAACATCAAGCAAAAGCATTAAATTGGCCATTGATAAGACCAAATATGTTGTAGTTTCGATCACATGTTTTATGATCTCTGGGGATAAAGTGTCTATTTCTGTTTACTAAAGCTAATTCTGAAACTGTTATTAATGGTTTACCCATTCAAATCCAAAAGCCAAATCAGAAGATTATTGCTTTCTTTGCAGAACTCTGCTACTGAGATCAGTTCATCACATTATTCATATTGCCATAGATCTTCTATAAGTAGGGTTTGTTTGTTTCTTAAAATCTCAATAATGTCAGTTTATTTGTATTAATTCAACTCTGTTAAAATCTTCCAGAGGATGACAGCAGAATATCTTAGGCATTCTAACAAATAAGCCAAGGAAAACCCTAATTATATACTAAGCAATTCTATCAAGCAAATCAAAATCTATTCAGTGAAGTTTTAAGAGAATCACTTGTTTTATAGAATTGCTTTTAAAATACATTTAGTGACATTTATTTTAAGTAACTTATGCAGTTGTGGGTTTATTTTCAGTAGATGTATTTTTAAGGCAAATGGACACTTTTCTGTGTTCTGTGAGCATATATGGACAAAGAATGACTTATTCTTCCTTGAAATATTTGTGGATATCATTTTTAAGCTATGTGTTATAATTTTTGCTGATATTAATTATTTTGAAAAATGTTTCATATTTTTGCAGTAAGATGCACAGATCTGCTTGGTCAATTCATTTTAGTATGGAAGTAACAGGATTTTGCCCCATTTTCTTTGACTAGCCATTTTGCCCTATTTCATCTCTAATGTACTGGCCTTTTCCTCCATGAGCAGGTGAGAACCATGAACCACATGGATCAGCAACCAAAAAATCCCAAAAAACAAAAACGAAGCAAAGAGAATACATTTTAAGCACTAAGTTAATAAAAACAATTAACATCCCATAACAAAAAAGCCTGTATTTCTTTCTAATTCACCAAAGTGTTTTAAATAATTATTGATCACTATGTGAAATATATGTGTATACTTAATTTTACAAGTGATATCTTATTTTTTTTTTGTCTGCATATGAAGTTTGTATCTTTAATTTTAGAAAAGCTGAAGTGGTAAAGTGGAGGTCTAGTTCTAGAGCAGTGTTTCCCAAAGTGGGCACTACCACCCCCTGGTGGGTGCTGCAGCGATCCAGGGGAGTGGTGATGGCCACAGGTGCATTTATCTTTCCTATTAATTGCTATTAACATTTTTTAAAAATTAATTTCCAGGGGCTAAGTAATATTTTTTCTGGAAAGGGGACAGTAGGCCAAAAAAGTTTGGGAACCACTGCTCTAGAGTATTACTTATGAAGAAATAATGGAGAAAAACACAAACAAGGGTTCAGAAACTAATAATTGTATTTTAATCTCATTGTGAAAATACTCAGAATTCTGGGTTGAGTTGTGCAAGTTGAATAAGGAAAAAGAACAGAATGTAGCATGCTTCAGATCGGGGCAAAAAAACATGGGATCTTGCAATGAAAGAAGCACTCCTGCATCTTTATAGTCAAGTCTGTGGAAAGCCAATATCACATCCAGTGGCAAGTACATTTAGCATATGTTCTAGAGTTACTCTTTCAAAACTCACAACTTTGGGGTTGGGTCCCCAGACTCAGTAAGTACTAGTCCCCTAAGGGTCTAGGGGAAGGCCTGAAAGGATGTTTTTTTTTAATATTGTAGTTCATGAACCCCCACTATTATATTTTCCCTATTTACTATTAGTTGGTATCAATTAGTCAGATTTAATTATCTTTTAGGAAAGGATATCTACATAGGTAGTAGAGTAAGAACAAAATATCTTTCTCCTCTTGGCCCCCTGAAAAAAAAAACCATCTGTGATATACTCTCCAACAAATGAATATAGGATCTAAGAGAAAGAATATTCAAACTTAGAAAGCACATGTGGCAAAAAAGGTAACTTACAGCTCCTTGAAGTACTTTTGCTGAAGTCCTTAAAAGTCCCCTTTATAGGGGCAGCTGGGTAGCTCAGTGGAGTGAGAGTCAGGCCTAGAGACAGGAGGTCCTAGGTTCAAACCTGGCCTCAGCCACTTCCCAGCTGTGTGACCCTGGGCAAGTCACTTGACCCCCATTGCCCACCCTTACCAATCTGCCACCTATGAGACAATACACCGAAGTACAAGGGTTTAAAAAAAAAAATTTAAAAAAAAAAGTCCCCTTTATATATATATATGGTGCAGCTTTTTGTTTTCTTTTCTTTTTCTTTTTCTTTTTTTTTTTTTGCTAGATTCTTTTGAGCTTCTTGAATCTGCCTTTCCTCATTATATCTAGTCTATCCTTGTCTCCTGATGTAGACCCTACCATCAGCCATTACTGTTCCTGGAACACTGCTAGCATACTGATGGAAAAAGTCCAGTCCTCTAAAGATCATGAAATCCTCTTTCAACCAAAGCCTGGAACACTAGTGAGGAGGCAGAAGGAGAAGAGATAAAAACTAAGGCTTGAGACTAGGGCTCTTCTCTTTACACTCCTCAGGTAATTCCTTCTGAGAGACTTGGCTGTAAATATTTATCCCAAACCACCACACCTTCAAATCCTGGGGTTCCAAACTGCTCTGACATTTTATGGATGACCCAGAGAGAGAGGCCAACTTCCCTTAATCATTCTCAACACATTTCCTGTGCAACATCGCTTCATTTTTTCTAGTGGCTTTCAAGGACATCTAAAATGATCAAAAGCTTTTCCATATTTAATCTAAAGTCTGTAACTGATTTCATAGATTTGCTGGCCTTGTTCACACTTAATTCACACCTCTGATTGAAAGATCATTTTATTCGGTGACAGATAACAGAGTGTAGCATCTTATCACTATGTGAGGCGAGGTAATTTATTGACTCAATCAACCTCCAACCTTACACTGATAATATTGCACCTGTGTTTCTTCAGTTGTAGTTTTAAGACTTGTCAGGCCTCTTTGCAAATATGAGGTAATTAAGTTAGAGTTCAATTACAAATCTGACAGTAGAGGGACATGAACAGAATTTTTAACATGTTTATGTAGAGCAATCCATGTCATTAGCCTTGGAGAGCTTATAACTTAAATTTGTGTGAGTGTATAGGTCAAGCATTTGACACCAACATTAGAAACTGTCTCCTCTATTTTTGTCCCATATCAAACATCCAGTGGTAAGTGATCAATATTATTGAAGGAACAGATAATGCCATTTGTGTCTTCCAGAGATTTGTGAGTGCCTTCTAATCCAATATTTCTATTTATTAAGTAAATACTAAGTGAAATAGGCTGTGATCAGCATTCAGGATGCAAAGTCAAAAACAAAGTATTGGCCCTCAACATGCTTACGCTCTATGGGACAAAGAGGAGGAAAGTAATATATATATAAAACCACAATTTGAGGGAGAAGCAGAATAATGTAGTAGAGAGCTATCCTTGAAGACAAGAAAATCTGGGTTCAGTTCCCACCTCTGATGTATGCCAATTTTGTGGGCCTGGGCAGGTCACTCATCTTCTCAGTGCTCTAGGTTTCTAATACTGTATGTTACTGGAATGATGTTGATTTGTACTGGTACAGGAAGTTTCTGCAACTGGGTGTTGCCTATATCAAAGAAATAGCAGATATAACAGTACCAACCCTCTTAAAAACAAGTCTAATCCCTGTTGTGACACTGCTTTCTCATGATTTTCCTCTCTGCTCCTCAATATTCTTTGTAGGTCATTCATGTTATATCCACTAAACAGTGTCTTGCAGGGGTGTGTTGATAAATGTTTAATAAAATGCTCTCCAAAAAAGATACACACAACACATTATTAACATTTTCTCTATCTCGTCCTTAAGACTAGACTCACCACAGAACAATAAATCAAATCCTGAATTGTTGTGGTTGCTCAATGCTCATGCTGATACTTTAACTGGCCCAAGCCAACTCCAGAACACTACTGGTGTTTCCTCAAAGCTCTCTTTACCAGACTTGTCTTTTCACTCTATATTGTCTCAGTCAGGGATCTCATCAGCTCCTTTTGGTTCAGTTATGATTTCTATTCAGGTGATTCCTAGATCTCTATATCCAAACCTAGTCCTTCTCCTGAGTTAAAATCATGCATCTCCAATTGCCTCTTAAATATCTCAAGCTGGATGTCCCATGGACATCTCAAACCCAACATATCCAAAATAGAACTCTTTCTCCAAAAAAAGCCCTCCTTCCTTCTGAATTCCCTAACATTTTGGTTAACGACACTAATGTTCTCTTAATCACAAAGTAATTAAATCTGCTTGATCCTCATTTGGTTCTAACTCCAATCAGTTGTCTCTTGCCTTTTCTACCTTTGCAATGTCTCTCATATACATCCCTTTTTCTCCACTCAAACAGCCATCTTAATTTTCAATGCAATCCATCCTCCACTCTGCTACTGGAATGACTTTTCTAAATTGTGCATCTGACCTACTCTATCACCTCTCCCATCTAGTCAAAAAGTTCCAGTGGCTCCCTATTACCTCCAAAATCAAATATAAACTTTTTTTTTGGCAATTAGAGCTTTCAATTACCTGGCCCCTTTATACATTTCAAATCTTTTTACTCTTTACTCTCCTCCAGGCATATTATCCCTACACTGGCCTATATTTGCATTTCCTCTTTGCACTCCTCTCTTCTATTTACCTTTGCAATGACTATCATGCCTGAAATGCTCTGCCCCCTTACTGCAGCCTCTTAGTTTCTTTGGCTTCCTTTAAGACTAAACTCAAATTTTACCTTCTTCAGGAGGCCTTTCCTGATTCCCCCCAGATTGCAATGCCTTCCACTCATTACTTTCATCTACTTTGTACATATTTTATATATGCTTAAGTATTTATATGTCATATTCCTCATTCAAGAATTCCTTGAAAGCATGGACTATTTTTGCTTTTCTTTTTATCTCAAGCACTTAGCATAGTATATAGTAAGTGCTTAATAAATGTGGTTGACTGACTACCCCATTCTTACAATTTGAAATGAAATAGAACACAACTAAGGCTCAGAGATAAAGGTCCCAATATCATGGGGGACTTCTAGGAGATGATGTCTAAACTGAGCCATTATAGAAGACCAGGATTCTGGAGCAGATAGAAGTTGAAAGTGCATTCCAAGGACTGAGGATAATATGCTGAATGTATGGAGGTAGGAAATGAAATGTTGGATTTGGACAACAGCTAATAGTTCAGTTTAGCAAGAACAAAGAATTGTATAAAGGGGAGAAAATATTAAATAAGATTGATGAGCCACGTTGGAGAGTACCTAAAATGCCTGGCAAAGGAGTTTGTATTTTATCCTAGAGGCAATGATGGATTTTGAGTAGGTAGATGACATGATCAGATCTGTGTATTAGGGAAAAAAAATTGGCAGCTGCATGGATGATGATCCATTAGAGAGAGAGAAACTGGGACCAGGGAGATCCATCTATGCCATTAATTTCTTTTGATAAAATACAATGCTCATTCCCATTTAAAAAAAACAATACTAGAAAGCATAATATAAGTAGAGCTTTTCTTAAAATGATAATATCTCTCTGAAACCAAGAGCAAAGCATTATCTGTAATGGGGATAAGCAAGAAAGCTTCCCAATAAGATCAAAGGTGAAGCAAAAAGGACCATTATCACCACTATTATTCTATAGTATACTAGAAATGCTCACTATAGTATTAAGACCAGAAAAAGAAATTAAAGGAATAAGAAGAGACAACAAAGAAGCACCCCTTGCGGATGATATGATGATATACTTAGAGAATAGAGAATCAATTAAAAAACTAGTTGAAATAAATTAACAACTTCATCACAGTTGTAGGATATAAAATAAACCCACATAAATCATCAATATTTCTACATGTTACCAACAAAACATAGCAGGAAGGAGAAATAAGGAAATTCCATTTAAAATAACTACAGATAATATAAAATTAATAATAAAATAATATTAAAAATAATAGCAGTCTACCTGCTAATACAAACTATATGATGAACAAAATTACAAAACACTTTCTACACAAATAAATACAGATCCATACAACTGGAAATATATTCATTCCTCATGGGTAAGCCAAGTCAATATAATAAAAATGATGATTCTACCTAAGTTAATTTTGTTTTATGCCAGATCAATTATACTGCCAAAGAATTATAGATCTAGAAAAAATAATAGCAATATTCAACTAAGAAAACAAAAAGTCAAGAATATCAAGGAAGTCTTTGAAAAAAAACATAAAGCAAAGCAACCTACCAATATTAGATTTCAAGCTATATTACAAATCAGTAATTATGAAAACAATCTGGTCCTGACCAAGAAACAGAGTAGTAGATCAATGAAATGGATTAGGGACACAGTACAAAGTAGTAAATGACCATAATAATCTAATGTTTGATAATCCCAAAAATCTAAGCTTTTGAGGTAAGAACTGAGCATTTGACAACAAATTGTTGGGAAAACTGGAAAGCAGTTTGTCAGAAACTAAATATAGATCAGCATTTCACACCACGTGCCAAGATACGGATAAATAGGTACATGACTTAGACATAAAGGGCGATAGCAGAATGCTCTTACTCATAATAGCTGACATTTACATACCACTTTAAGTTTTGCACTCACATACATATTATCTCATTTGATTTGATCCTCACAACAACACTATAAAGTAGAATCATTCCATTTCAATATGAGGAAATATCTGCCAAGAGTCTCACAACCTAATATGTGTCTGAGGAAGAATTGGAACTCAAGTATTCCTGATTCCAAAACCCAAATGCTATCTACTGTGCCACCTAGGTGCCTCATCCTACTGTAGTTCAGGCTTACCAAGTAATATGGCCTCAATTTAGTATGGTAGCCATGAGAGGAGAGGAGAGACAAAAGATGTTGTAGAAGTATAGTTGATAAGACTTAGGAAAAGAAAGGGAAAACTCAAGATTGACTCTAAGGAGCCAGGCTAGTGACCCATACCTATAATATCTGCTACTGGGGGAGCCTTGGGCTGGTGGATAGATTAAATTGGGGGATTCTGACCTGCATTAGGGCTAAAGCCAATGGGGTGTCCACACTAAGTCCATCACTGGTATGGTAAGCCTCTAGGAACAAAGGACCATCAAGTTGCCAGGAAGAAGTGAACCAATCAGGTCAGAAAAATAAAGATTAAAGCTTTATTGCCAATTAGTATTAGGATTGGGCCTGTTAGTGTCTCGTGTACTTCTAGCCTGGGTAAGATAAGGAAACCCAGTCTCAAAAAAAAAAAAAAAAAAAAAAAAAAAAAGGAGCAGAAAGAGGGGGAAAAAAAGAAGAAGAGGGGGAAGGATGGAAAAAAAAAGATTATCTAAGGTTTTCTACTTGAATAACCTAGAGCATGGTGGTACCCTCAATAGATATAGGGCATTTATTGAGAGGCGGGTTCTAGTGCTTGCTTTGGTAACACATATACTAAATTGTGAGGTGGGTTTCAGAGGAATAGCCCACTTATAACTCATGTATGGGACACTCATATAACTCTAAAAATATAGAAGATGATAGCCTGGGAAGTAGTTCATTGTCTTAATCACAGAATGTTGTTTAGGAAAACCTAAAAGACATCCAGTATGTCATGAAGGTTATATTTATGTACCAAATGCTGAGCTTTGGGCCCTGTATTTCTGGTTAGCTCCCCCCATAAAGAAAATATTAAAAGAATCAATGACAAGGGTGGAAATAATGTAGGTGATGGCTAGGCAGAGAATCAGAAAGTAATTAGTATAGCTGAAGGAGTCTCTCTCCATTCCTTGGCCTTGTAACAAAATAGAGATTTCTTCAAAGTGATTTTCCTACTCTACTCCTCTCCTCACTATCTAAAATCCCAATTCCTGTTCTTGGCTAAATTAACACTAAATTCCCCTTTGCTGATTTTAAGGAAAGGGTCTGTGTAAGCCTAATAGGGCCCAAATAAGGTCCAAGATCCAAAAGGATCCAGGCCTGGTCTCACAATCAGATGCCAGATGTCTCAGGATCAACAGGAGCTCAGCAGATATCAACCAGCCAGCAGGGAAGCAACATAACAGAGCAGTACGTTGGATGGGAAGATAAGGTAGAAAACAGCCACAGGGAAATAGCCAGTCTCTTCCAGGTCAAAACCAGAGAAAAGCACACAGTTCAAGCTCAACTGTCAGTAACAGCTTAGCTCTCCCCTGCAGAATTCCAGAATCTTTTACTCTGTTACCCTCTGCAAACTTACACACTTTCCTCCTTAACTTAACTTTCCCTTATAATAGCCTTGATTCCATTTTACCTCTCCACTAGCAAGAAACAAACTGTGATGAATAATTACAGCCTCATATAGTCTGACGCAGTGATGGGCAAACTTTTTAAAAAGGGGCCAAAAGAAAGGAAATGCTCATCTGTCAGTCTGTTTCTAAGGCAACTCTTAGAAGTTTCATTGTATTGTATCCTACTCGTATTCGTCAGCTTAGGAATAATGTCATGGCCAGATAAAACATTTCAGGGGACCGCATCTGGCCCACAGGCCGTAGTTTGCCCGTCACTGGTCTAACAAGTCATCCAATCTGAGAATCATTCAAAAGGCAAGGAAGAAAAGATACTTCTTCCAGAGACAGAACAATAAGTAAAAAATCAGTGGCATCAAGGGCTGACCCAAGTTCCTGAGTTTTCCAACTCACTAGACTTTGACCCTTCTAGAAGCCATGATTAGAAAAACAAGTAAGCAAAATACTTGTCAGTTCTCAAAAAAGAACACTGAGTCTAAGCATTGTCCAAGTACTCACATTAAGAGTGTATCTCTAAACTGGTTTAAGGAACATAAGTTTTGAGAGTAGTGCTGGGCACACAGTTGTTTTAGGGTATTTTATTATATTAATTTTACTTTTATAATAATGAGTAAAAAATAGTCAAGATGTGTTTGTATGGTCAACTCCATTATACTCTGCTATATGATTAAGGTCTATTGAAATTTAACAGGGAAAGGAAGATGATGAAAGTTTTCTTTGGACAGATACTGAGTTAAGATTCTAACTGGAAAAATCCACATTGAACACACCCCTGGAGTACTGACAGACCCAGAAATGGATAGAGCCAGGCTATGCCTCTAAAAACTAGAGAGTGAGTTTGTCCTTTCCCTGGAGCTCCCTTAGGTACTAGGTGCAATACATAGCCACCACAAGGGTAAGCAAGGTTTGTCAATGCCAGACTTTCAATAAAGAGGGTCAGCTAACTGGGCAGGAGCACCCCCTGGTGGCTCAAAATACAAATAAAGTCAGTTCTGGCTCTAAGATCAATTTACCTATCTTTTCTAGCATTAAAACCAGAAGCAGATGACTATCTGTTGATTTGTAATCACGGAAACAAGGAGTTCTGGTATTTATAATTTCACTTCAACAAATCTGTATTTAGTACTTACTATGTGCAAAGTATGTGTTAGTTAATGTACTTAAGGAGTTTCCTATCTGCAAGGGCATGGTGAAGATAAAATACGCACAAAAATAAGTATTATTCACACTAGAGAGCGATTATTGACAAAGGAGATATTGAGACAAACTTCTTCAAGAAATTTGAGGAGAGAGGAAATACTTTCAACTTTATGCAATTCACCTGAAAAAGTTTTGGCACAGTTAGTTTGGAACTTGTAAGTAAGGTCAAACAATTAAAGAAAGGACTAGACCAAGACTCTACTGCTCTGTTTTGACACCTCAGTCTTATCTTTCCCACTTCAGTGTAAGCTCCTTGCAAACAGAGATTGTTTCTTTCTTTGTACTTATATTTGTTAGCGCACAGTAGGTATTTCATAAGTACTTAAAGCCCTATGTGTAGCACGAATGGATCCCACATGTAGTAAGGACCACAGACTATCATTGTGTAGTCAGAAGAGAAGCAAAATAGACATCTCTAGCCTCTTCTCCTCCCATCTTTCAGTAAGGGAGACTCTCATTCCTACCAGAAGGGGAAGAGAATTGGGGTCAGAAGCTATTCTCCACTCTATTCAGAGAAAGGAGAGTACCAGGCTAGAATTATATCTATGTGCTCTCTTAAATAGTATTAGTCTAGGAGATGATCAGATTCATGCTAACTTCTGATTGCTTTGTTATTTCTGGAGTTAGGAAAGACCCCAAGCTCTATATTCAAAGCCTGACCCCTTTCTCACCAAATACCAGTTCCATAATGAATATACATAGAATAACAAAGAAATCCACTTATCCAAGTCATAGTATGCATAGGAGGATAGTACCAGACAATAGAGAGTAAAAGAGTTCCTCCACTGGGAGCAAGATAACTCAGCTCAACCAAGAATGTTCTTGATCTCCTCAAGGGGAAATTCCCCGAATTCTCTATAGTTGTGAACTGGAAATAGGGACATGGTGGAAACTGCCAGCTCTTTTCATGTTCTCTCAGAGTCTTTTCCTTCAACAACATGAAATGGGATTGGCTGAAGAACCCAAAGAAATTCAATGCTTGAAGAGTCCAGTAGAAGACTTGAAGTTTGAGTACCCAAAGGGAGTTCTCTCTGAAGAGTCCCAAAAGGTACTTGAAGGCAACTGCTGAAGAACTGAAGTTCTCTCCACTCTCAACAACTCCACCTTGCCCGGAATGCAGGGCAGAGCATTGATTTCTACCAATAAAGAGGGAGTCCCATACCAGTAGGCTTTAGGCAGGAATTACAGAATGATTGATTAGAAAAGATTTCATCACATATAGATATAATCCTAATGGGGAGTAAAACTTTTTTCAAATTCAACAAATATTTGAAGCATTTTTTATGTTCAAGGCACAGTACCAGGCTATGGAGACACATGGACAGAAAAGAAGAGCAATCTTTGCTCTGGGTCATCAATAGCATAGGGAGAAAAAATTAACAGCCCAATTTTGTTAAGTAAGACTGTCTGTGGAACAAGTTACATCAAAAAGAATGTAGGATCATGGTATCATAGAGCTAGAGTAGAAAGGGACCTCTGAGACCATCTAATCCCCATACCTCATTTTGCAAATGGAGAAGCAGACCCAAATGAGGTTGTGATTTGCAGAAGGTCATATACACAGTAAGCATGAGAACTCTAATTTGTATCCATGTTCTCTGATTTTGGAACCAGTTCTCCATAAAGTAGCAAGGGGGGTGGGGGGAGAATAAAGAAAGAGAGAGAAAGGTTTAGGAAGCCAACATCCCAATACTTCAAATTCATTCTCTAACTTTGTCTTCTCTTAAACAAGCCAGAATCAAAAGCTCTAAGTTTCTATTTCCTGTCTAATGGAGAGTGCAATCTTATTATCTCCACAGTCTATTTAGCACATATCCCTGTTTTTGTTTCTTCGTGTTTCCTCATATCTTACTACAACCATCACGATACAAATCTTCATTGTTGACAGCAGACCATTACCATCAAGCACTAAAGCAATAGTTAGTTGCACATAGGATTCCTCTTAATTCACTCCCAGCATTGAATTTTTTAAAAAATAACTCCTGTCTTTGTATCAATTCTAAGATGGAAGAGTGCTAAGGGCTAGGCAATTGGCGCAAAGTGACTTGCCCAGGGACACACAGCTATGAAGCATTAGAGGTCATATTTGAACCCAGGACCTCCCACCTCCAGGCCTAGTGCTTTATTTACTGTCTACCTAGTTGCCCCCCACCACTGAAATTTAAACTGATGTCACCCACAACTACTCCAGCTTCATTTCAAAGTCACTTAACCAATGTTTAGATGAAATGCCTCATTATACTGTAATGGCAATAGGAGACAAAGCAGTTTTTCACTTTGTTCAGAAAAATTCTATACAGGGACATTATCTTTGCCAACAGAGTAGTTAGGAAATGGAAATCCAAAGAGGAAATTCTTTCCAAAGCTATTTTATTTTTGCCAAATAGAAATGAAGAAAACCATCTGTGAGACAGTGTTCATTTGCCATGGGAGAAAAAAAAATTTGTACATATTTTCCACAAATAAATAAATAAATACCATGCTGTTCAGCTTTTTTCTTGTTTTTTGTTTTTTTAAGAAATGAAAAGGCTATCTGATAGAGTAACCCCACCATGTGGTGCTCTCTGGAATTGTATGTGCTTTTTTTATTTTTTAAGTTCCTTGTTATTTTCATTTTTGTTTGTTTGTGTTTCCCTTTTTTAAAGTTTTTTTTGTTTATAAGCACATCCACTATCCTCTCATTTGAACCTCCCACCCTATACAAACCAGAAAACAGATAAAACAACATAAATGAAGGATTATGACTGGTGGTACAAATACAACCTACCCTTTTAGCAGTTTCCTGTTTGCTAAAACAAAAGGTGCATGAAGCAGGAAGCTATTTGATAGGTGCAAGTCAAACTGCCACCACCTTGACCACCGTCTCCATTCAGTCCCTGATGAAGGCAGTCCAATCCCCTAAAACCAAGAATCATAGGAATAGATTTTTCCAGCCCAGCCTTTTTAGCTATCACTAAGAGGAGAAATCATTGTTGAAAGGGAGACCACCTTCCTCACCAAAATTACTACCGACTTCTGATCAACTGCCAATACATGATAGGGAGATGAGCACAAGGGTCTTGGCAGTGGTGGCACTTCCCAGAATACCAGTCCTGTTTCTCGCTAGACCCTCTCAACCAACATTGTAAGTTCTAAATAAATGATTTCTAAATAACATCATTATAGGTGTTATTTAGAACAAAATGTATGTTTTGAAAGTTTTACATTTTACAGCATTTTTTATTCTTTTAGTATAGAACTGGATCTGGAGTCAGAGGGACTGGCTTTAGATAATTGGCTGCACCACTTGCCAGCAATGTATATTGGGCAAGTATTTAACCTTTTAGCTTCAGTTTCCTTATCTGCAAAATGAGAGGCTTGGACTAGATCAGTGTTGTCAAACAATCTACTTTTATGCTTGCTTTGCAACATCTGCACCTCAGATTTTTTTCCCTTTTAAGCCCTGTATGAAGTTGAACTCTTGGAGGGAGGATCAATGCCAATAGAAATTTCCCAACAGGCAAAAGTGTCCTGAGCCTAGTGGTACAAGAGAAGCCTAGCAAGAAAAACCAAGCCCATGTGAGAGCAGAGAAGGGCATAAAGGGCATGAATAATGAGCATGAAGTAGTATCAGATTAATTCTTCAGAAAATTCCCTGGGCCACAAGTAGAGAGGAGGAACAGAGAGAAAAAGAAAACAGAGAAACAAAAAGAGAAAGAAAGACAGAAAGTCAGAGAGAAACAAAAACATGCAAAGATAGACAAAGACAGCCAGAGACAGAGAGGGGTGGGAAGGGAGAAAAGTAGAAAAAAAAGACAAAGAAACTGAAAGAGGCAGAGAGACAGAGACAGACAGATATAAACAAAGAGAGACTGTCAGAGTCAGGCAGGGATTCAAAGTGACAGAGAATGTGAAGGAAGGAGGAGAGAATAGGAGAGAAATCGAGAAAGAGAGAGAAATAATATTATAGTCATGGGAACACTCTAATGAAGGTGCTTTATAAACTTCAAAACACCATATAAATGTGAGTTGTTATAATGATAGAGCACTATGCTATCTGACTGTAGACAGGCAACTGATTCAGGGAAAACTCTCACATCAATAACAGTGTGTATGTTAGACCACTGACTGGTTAGAGCAAAACTCAAAATTAGTAAACAGCCAAGAATAAGGAGAAAAAGAGACAGCATATATTTGAAACAACTCAATCCTGAACTGTGTAAACAAGCAATCAGCAATGAGTAATGGAAAATGGATGTCAGAAATGATATTGATATTGATTATACTATTTTATATAGAAGTTTAACTGCTATAAATCTATAGCCACAATAAGAAGACCAAACAGCCTCAGTCAGCAAACATATGACTTATTTTGCCCAACAGAAAGCTACAGCAGCCAAAGGCAATACCAGTTTAGTATATAAGCTTACTTGTACTATCTTATTAAGAAAGATGATAAGCTATCATAAGTAATGTTTTCCTATAAAGCAGAGAGAAATAGTGAGGAATAAGACCAGTTTATTGAAAGTTTAGTCAAATATCCAAACAAACAAAATTACTACAAGGAATTTTAAGAAGGAAAACAGAAGACCAATAAATAAAATTATACTGGAAAAGATCTGTAAAGATGAGTGATCACAACCTGTTTTCACTATGAAGGACAGTAGAACCTTTTAACTTGAACCTTAACACTATAGTCCCAAATGTGCTTTCATGTGTAGTAGAAATGACACTAAAAAGAAAGTTAGGAAAAGTAGACAGATTGGACCACTTGTATGAGGTAAGATTTATACCTGGCCTTGAAGAATTCAGACATCGAAAGAGGATAAGTATTCTAGGGAGAGAGTTTGGTATGAGCAAAACATGGAGGACAGGTTTGCATATAGTATGCTCAAATTCAAGAAGAAATTCAACAAATATTTACTCTCTACAAGGTTCAAGGCACCAGGCCTGGGAAACTGCATAGTATGTTGGTGTAAACAATGATTTTGAGTCGAGTAATAATGAAAGTGTTGTTGCCTAAAAGACAGCTAGCCATTAGCATTGGTGGACCATCACACACATACTCATTATCTATAGTCCAGGTCACAAGGGGTTAACCAAACTTTGTTTATAGAGATACAAGGGAAGGCACTGAGGCACAATCTTTGGGATTTATAAGCAGAAAGGGTTTGAGTAGTGTTATACTGTTACCCGGCTTTATACTATGGGAGCCACAATATGGTAGCAAAAAGAACTTTTACTAAAGGTGATAAAGTTTAAGTAGAGATTATATTGCTAGCAGTATTTCTCAATACAATCCCTGAGAAACTGCCATTTGTATATGAACTTTCCACTATCCCTGGCTTGATTCAGACAGAGGTTTCAATGAGACAGTTTGAGGCAATCCTTTTTGCTCAGCCTGGCTTTTGGTAGAAAGAAAGAATCATATAGGTACCATGGGTAATTGTTATAAATAAAGGAGTTTCTCTAGTCACTCCCTATCTGAGTGAGCTGGTTTACCCTATATTATATGGAGGAACAGGTGATGTATTCTGTTCCACTGGCCACTTTCAGACATTGGTCCTTACTATAGTTAAAACTAATAGAGACCCTTTCTTCATCCTGTCTTTCTGTATTAAATCCTCCACAAATTCCCTGTCATTTACAAATACAAAGCAATGTTTAGAAAGATTAATCTGGCAGCATGTGTAGGATATGCTGAAGAAGGAAGAGATAAAAGGCAGGGGGAACTTTTAGGAGGTAGTTGCAGGAGTATTGGCAAGAGATGATGAAGGCCCCTTAAAGAGTTGTGGTGCTGAAAATGTAAAGAAAGGGACAAATGAAAAAGGCTTTGGTGGAGGAAGGATGTACAGATCTTGATGTCTGATTGGATTTGTCAAAAGAGGGACCGGGCCATATAAGCTATAGTTTTCAAGCTCTAGTGACTCACAAGGATGACAAGTGATGACACTGACAGAACCCTTTTCTGATCATCCCTCAAGTACATGAACAATGTCATTATAACTCTTGTTCAAAGGGAAGAGAAAACATTCTGTTTGTTTTTAAAATAACATTAAACCATTTTTCATTCTTCCATGTCATTATTTTGTTTCTTCAGTCAAACTGTGTCATCAACAAGTATGCTTATTCTCATTGATATGAATACTCCCTCCAACAGAAAACAATCACTCCATGTCTCTTCATTCACCGTGACACTTATTCGTATTCTCCCTTAAGGTTTCTGCTGGAGGTACACAATGTGATGGGGGATTTCTAGATTTCTTGACACTGCATTGACACCAATATAGCATATAATTCACACATCAGTTGATTATCCTTCATTCTACACATGATGGGTCTATCACTCTGAAGATATCCTTTCTTTTTTTAATTCAAAAATTTTATTTAATTACTTTAGAATATTTTGCCATGGTTACATGGTTCATGTTCTTTCCCTTCCCTCCTCCCCCCCCACCATTGCCAATGAGCAATTCCACTGGGTTTTATATGTGTCCTTGATCAAGACCTATTTCCATATTATTAATATTTGTGATGATATCCTTTCTGTATATTTTTCCTACCCAGTTCTTTGTTGGCAGTATTCTATAACCTACTTACCTGTACCTACCAACCATTTCACCCTTTCCTGTTGAGTGACTTAACTTTAATTCTTTGGAAACTATGGTATTCCATGACTTACAACCATGCAATATTGCTGGAAGAATATTAATATTAAAAAGATGGGTCTGCTTAGAAAATTAGAAAACAATATGGGAAAAATTAGGTTTAGATCAACATCTTACACACTATACCAAGATAAATTCAAAATAGGTATATGACTTAAATATAAAGAATGAAAGCATAAATAAATTAGGTGAACATAGAATAGTATGCTTGTCAGATCTGTGGGAAAGGAAGGAATTTAAGACCAAGCAAGAGAGAGAGAATATTACAAAATGTAAAATGAATGACTTTGATTATATCAAATTAAAAAGGGTTTGTACAACCAAAATTGGAAGGAAAGCAACAAACTAGGGGAACATTTTTATATCAAAACTATGACAAAGGTTTAATTTCCCAAATATATAAGTAACTAAGTCAATTGTACAAAAAATCAAGCCATTTCCCAATCAACAAATGGTCAAGGGACATGAATAGGCAGTTTTCACACAATGAAATCAAAACTATCAATAAGCACATGAAAAAGTGTTCTAAATCTCTCCTGATTAGAGAAATGCAAATTAAAACAACTCTGAGGTACTACCTTACACCTAGCAGACTGGCCAATATAGCAGTAAAGGAAAGTGATAAATGTAGGAGGGGATGTGGCAAAATTGGGACACTAATACATTGCTGGTGGAGTTGTGAATTGGTTCAACAATTCTGGAAGGTAATTGGAAATATGTGCAAAGGGCTTTTTTTTATTGTTTAGAAAAATTTTCCATGGTTACATGATTCATGTTTTTACTTTCCCTTTCACCCCCTCCAAAACCAACATGCATTTCCACTGGTTTTAACATATGTCATCTATCAAGACCTACTTCCATATTATTGATAGTTGCATTGGTGTGATTGTTTCGAGTCTACATCCCCAATCATGTCCACATCAACCCATGTGTTCAAGCAGTTGTTTTTCTTCTGTTTCCACTCCTGTAGTTCTTCCTCTGAATGTGGGTAGCATTCTTTTCCATAAATCTCTCAGAATTGTCCTGGGTCATTGCATTGCTGCTAGTACAGAAGTCCATTACATTCTATTTTACCACAGTGTATCTGTCTCTGTGTACAATGTTCTTCTGGCTCTGTTCCTTTCACTCTGCATCAATTCCTGGAGGTCATTCCAGTTCACATGGAATTTCTCCAGTTTATTATTCCTTTGAGCACAATAGTATTCCATCACCAGCATATACCACAATTTGTTCAGCCATTCTCCAATTGAAGGGCATACCCTCGTTTTCCAGTTTTTTGCCACCACAAAAAGTGCAGCTATAAATATTTTTGTACAAGTCTTTTTATCTATGATCTCTTTGGGGTACAAACCCAGTAATTGTATGGTTGGATCAAAAGCACAGGCAGACTTTTAAAGCTCTTTGGACATAGTTCCAAATTGCCATCCAGAATGGTTGGATCAGTTCACAACTCCACCAGCAATGCATTAATGTCCCAATTTTGCCACATCCCCTGCAACATTTATTACTCTCACCTGCTATCATTTTAGCCAATCTGCTAGATGTGAGGTGGTACTTCAGAGTTGTTTTGATTGTGCAAAGGGTTTTAAAGGAATGCCTACCCTTTGACCCAGCCATACCACTGCTGGACTTGTACACCAAAGAGATAATAAGGAAAAAAAACTTGTACAAAAATATTTATAGCCATGCTCTTTGTGATAGCAAAAAATTGGAAAATGAGGGAGTGTCTATTGATTGGAGAAAGGCTGAGTAAATTGTGGTATATGTTGGTGATGAAATATTATTGTGCTGAGAGGAATAAAGAACTGGAGGAATTTCATGTGAATTGGAATGACCTCCAAAAATTGATGCAGAGTGAAAGGAGCAGAACCAGGAGGACATTGTACCCTGATACATTATAGCACAATTGAATGTAATGGACTTTTCTACTAGCAGCAATGCAATGACCCATGGCAATTCAGAGGAACTTGTAAGAATGAATGCTGTCCACATCCAGAGAAAGAACTGTAGAAACAGAAATGCATTAGAAAAATATGTGATCGCATAATGTGATAGAGATATAATTAGGGTTTTGATGTTAAAGGATCGCTCTACTACAGATATGAATAGCACAGAAATAGGTTTTGAACAGTGATACATGTATAACCCAGTGGAACTTCTTGTTGGATTCGGAAAGGGGGAAAGAAAGAACTGGGGGGTAAGGGTGGAGATCATGAAACATGTAACCATGGAAAAATATTCAAAATTAAAAAAAATAAATAAAATGATGGGTCTTTATTTCTGGGAGAAGTTTGGAATCACTAAAATCACTGTTCAATTTCCTAAATGCCATTCATATTCCTTTCTCCCTCCTATTCAATTCTTCTCTGGTTTATTATTGATCTGCATTAGCTGCCCAAGCTATCTGTTTTAATGAATCACCTCTTTTGACTGTCATTGAACTTTATATTATAGGCTGGAAATTAGATATTCTTCATCCACGTGCTGTTGGTTTTTTCCTGTGAAGATGAATAAGACAAATTTGAATTATCATGGATTTTACTTAGAAGGTTCTGCAGGGTTCTGGGGAATGATGCAATGAATATAATGTCACATATGAACTAGAGTCACTAGAATATTTTGCTATCTGTAGGAAATTCCTTTTTAATAAATGTTAGCTCCATTGATTGAATTCTGCTTCTGATCTCAATATCCTCTTTAAAAATGGCAAACATTAGTGGTAAATACAGATCTCCCTATTTTGTGCCTTACTGAATATAAATAAATAGAAAGTTAGCAAATAACATTATCTGTTATATCTTTCCAATAATATTAAATGATCTTGAAATATGCATAAGAAATTCTTTAAGAAAGTGTTCTGCTTTTCAAATCAAATGTGTTTTATGGTTAATGAACAGAAAGCACACTGGTAATTTCTTTCATCATCTTTCAATTAGTTGTCTTACTGGAAAGCTATGTCCTGCCTATTCCCCTCTTATATCTTTATCAAGGATGCCCTCAACACGTTAAGATTATTCTCAGATTCTGTAGAGAGGAAACAGTAGTTATATGAATTGGGAGTTGTCAATATTTATTTAATGGTCTCTTTTCAATAACATAAAGTCTAGAATTTTTTCAAGCATTTCATATCTTTCCATCTTTCAGGTAGCTTAAGAATGTATTCCTTAACAACCTCAAATCAGTGTCTCCTCAAATACTTGATCCAGCTCAGTTGCTTTTCTCAATCTTTATTTTCTCTAGTACCACTTCACCTTCCTCATGCTGGGGAGCTATGATGTTGGGGACAAATATGGTGGCCCCACTCTCCACTGATGAGACAAAGGATTGATATAGAAATGTTAACAAATCTTTCCAATGTATCATTACTTTCCTTCTACTTTGATCTTAAATATTTTCAGAGTGATCTGGCTTAGCTAGGTCTCCCATCAACATTTCTGTAAATTTGATTTTTTCTTCCACTGCTTCTCATTAATTTCTGCAGGAATACTACTCATAATGTTTACCATTATCATTTGTAAGATTTTACAGATGAGTCTTTATTACAAACTGCTATTTCCCTTAGTTATATTTCTTCTCTTAGGAAAGGGATAAAGAATTTGCTGGCAAAGGCAGTTTTCTTGACTTTATTTTGTGTATTCATTGTGTTGATTGGTTTATATCCGTTATACTTCCAGAAGAAAAGATTAATACCTTTGTCAGTGACTGCTCTTTTCCCCTTTCGTATTTTGCGGTATCAACAGTTCATTTAAGTAGATTAGGTTATATTATCTTAGTTATACACTATATCCTCCTCTCGTTGCTATTCTTTCTTTTAATTCATTATTGTTTAACCTTTGCTCTAACAAGTCATTGGTTTGATAATATAGACAACTAATTTGGAGTGATTCCTACATCAGTAACTAGTTATTTCCTGTCTATTCAAATATATTTAACTATCTTTTGCATTATATTTTTTGGAAATCATCACCTTTATCATCTCCAAGCTCTCTCTGTGATGAAAGATTATGATATATAGGTATGTGGCTTCTATATGTTCTGCATGCCTTTCTTTGACATAGTTCCTTTCTAACTCCTAAGTTATATTTCCCAATATATCTTTTACCATCTTCCCCTTTGCATTGAAATTGAGCATTAGATGACCCCTAAGGTCCCTTCTACCTCTACAGAAATGATATATTAAAGTTGTATTAGAGGATCTGATCAAATTCTTTATAGAAATTCTCTGCTTTCTTCTTACCCATAGATGCTAACTCAAAAATTACAATTATCTTTGGAGTAGACTTTTTTTTTAACAAACATGTACAATGATCCAATAAACCTCCAAATACTTGTTATGAACAATAATAATGATAGTTACCATTTTTATATTGTGTCTACTGGGTGCTAAGCACTTTACAAATATCTCATTTGGACAGATGGAAGGAATAAACATTTATTAAGCACCTACTCTGTGCTAGGCATTGTGCTAAGTGCTTTACAAATATCTCATTTGTTCTGGACAAAAACTATAGAAGGTGGGCGTTATAGTTAACCCCATTTTAGAGTTAAGGAAACTGAGGCAAGCAGGTTAAGTGACTTGCCCAATGTTATATAGGTATACATGTCTGAGACTAGATTTGAACTTCCTGACTGCAGGATCTAGCTGTCTCACTGAAAAATAATATGACAAAGTATCTCTCACATTTAGTTACAATTTCCTTTTTTCTTCTGTTTTTTTTTTTTTTTAATTTTAAACCCTTAACTTCTGTGTATTGACTTATAGGTGGAAGATTGTAAGGGTAGGCAATGGGGGTCAAGTGACTTGCCCAGGGTCACACAGCTGGGAAGTGTCTGAGGCCGGATTTGAACCTAGGACCTCCTGCCTCTAGGCCTGACTCTCAATTCACTGAGCTACCCAGCTGCCCACTCCGATTTTGTTTTGTAGTAAAAATGTCAAAATTCAGATCTTCTACTTGTCATAGTCAAATAGTATCAGGTCTAAATGATACTTAGTATTCTCTGTTTGCTTTTCCTACAAATCCATCACCATCTCTGAAGAGGCACAAGAAGGCCAAATCAATTATCACCAGATGGCCAGCCTACTGGGAATGACCCTTCCTGTCCTTAGCTAGACAGGCATCCTGCTAGAGTACAAGAAAGCAAAGTCTATTGCTAGAACTATGCTACTCTTGAAAGCCAACTCTTGAGTCTCTTCAAAAATAAATATTTTTTTCTAGGGAACAAGGAGAGAGGGGAATGATAGAGACTCTTATATGGGCATAAATGTATACTATAAGGCAGATAAGTAGAGAACCCATTTCAAACATATACTCCTCCATAATTAGCCAGTTGATTCTTCACTCAATTATGCTTAAATCACCATTTAAGAAGTCAAAAACTTATATTTCCACCGAATTCTGGTATTGTTCTTCTCTCAGTATGAAATATAACAAGCAACCATATATGACATTTGGTCTTTGACCAACTGATTCTCCATTCACTTATGTGTAGATCACCACGTGTAGTCAAAAAGTTCCATTTACACTGAATCCCGGTCTCTTGAAAATCAACTCCTTTCTAGTGTCCTTAAGACTTTAATTTGATTTTTGGTGGCATGTAACATTTAATTTTACTAGTAGAGGGAACTTCCTAGTAAATTTATTCTCTCTACCAATACAGATTAACAGCTGTTCTACAAATTATAATTTTAGAGAATGAATTTCCTAGGACATTGAGTGAAAGATTAGAGATAATGTGTCAGAAGTCAGTTCCTCCTTACTCCAAGGATTATAAAATCATACAATTATTTTGCAGGGAGTAGAAACTGGAGTTTTTTATTTATGCTGTTCCTTATCATTCTGTCACCAGCTATGGACTTTGTTTTGGACAGGGGAAAAGAAAAAAAGTTGTTGTTTTTTCCTAACTGGCTTTCCTGTGTTACTTGGAACTTGTGTCAAACTTTACAGAGGCAGAAATTTTAGAGCAAAGATTTATTTTGCTTTTCTTGAGTTAAATTGAAGATCATTTACTACATGAAGAATTAACAAAGAACCCCTTAGAATGAAGTATCTTTGGCCTGTGGTGTTCTACTTCATAAACCTACTTGCACTCATTTCTGAACAGGTAAAAATTATTAATTTCCCAGCTCCCTCCTCATCTTCCCCAACTACTTTCCTCTTCTGTTTTGCCATTTTCCTTCCATTTCTTCCTATCCCTTTTCCCTTTTCCTTCTTCCCTTGTGCCTTCCCTTCTATTTCTTTTCTCTCCCTTTCCCCTTCCTTTCTATTTCTATCCCTTCCCTTACTTCCTTTCCCTCTCTTTTCCTTCCCTCCTCTCCCCTACTCTTTCTTTCCTTCCCTATTGAAGCTGACTAGCAGCTTCACGAAGATTCCTAGTGGGTTGGACACGTAGAAAGGGGAACCAAGGACTGAGTGAAAATGGGTTACGGGTTAAGGATTAATGGAAAGAGAACATAAGGTAAGAATAAAGATACGCAGACACAGAAAGTTTTGGCATAAGGTAGACAGACAGCAAGTAAGCTCTGATGGTCAAGAGCTTCATGGTTAGGAGACCTGATGGTTAAGAGATCTCTTGCCAATTGATGTCTTGTCGCTTTTATTGGGGTTACAACAGTATGGGGGGAAGGGGAGAGGCCAGTGGCCTGATACATTAACATTATGAGGTAATCATCATAAAATGCAAACTGCGGAAACCTGAAACAATAGGTAGAGCTAAGATCAGGATCCAGGGTGGATATGACCTAAGGCATCTACTGATGTTTTGATACCTATGTTAATTGATCACTGAAGGAAAAGTAAGGAGACTGAGATAACTGACTCTCTTCTGGGGTGTAGCGTTAGGGAAGGGCTAGGGATTTGGCAATTTGACTCAAGATTACGGAGATCAATCATTAGCAGTATAAGAGTTAAGTTTTTTTTTTGAATACTTCTTAAAATAATATCACAATTAATGTATACCTGGATTGCTACACCTATTCATCTTCTCCCTTCCCTACCTTTCCCTTTTCTTCCTTAATATGCCTAACCCAAAAGTTGCAGATGGAAATGGGAATGTGCTAAGGATCAGGAAAAGAGGTCACTGTCCTAGTTCCCTTTTTTTTATATCCTCAGAAGCTTTGTTGATCTTGCCACAGTCCTAATAACTTTCTGTTCATCTCCTAGTATACTGGTATTACTCATAAAAACTAAATCAGACCATTTACCAGGAAGTTTTTTTTTTCTAAAGTAGAAATCATTTGGCAGGTTATAAATGTCTTTAAAGACTTTTACATTTGTTTTTTAACACACAAATTTAGTCATCCAATTCAACTCAACAAACTGATTAAGAGCATGCAGTGTGCTGGGCACTGCTGTTGTTCAGTTATATCTGACTCTTTGTGACCCTATTTTTGGGTTTTCTTGGCAAAAATACTAGGGTGGTTTGCCATTTCCTTCTCCAATTCATTTTACAGATGAGGAAACTGAGACAAACAGGGTTCAGTCACTTGCCCAGGATCACACTGCTAGTGTCTAAGGTCACATTTGAACTCAGATCTTCCTGACTCCAAGCTCAGTGCTCCATCCACTGTACCATCTAGCTGTCCCATGCTGGACACTGGAGATACTCAAATATTAAAATGGATCTGTGATCTCACCAATTCAGAAGTTCCCTTCAACCATGAAGATTGCAACCTATCCATACTTCCCTATCCTATGGGATTCTTGTCCATGTTCATCTAGTTCAAAACAAAGGGTCTATCCAACATGCTGAAGCCTTCCTCTCTTTCTTTTTTTTTTTGTTTTTTTTATTAGACATTTATTAATATTTGTTTTTAATCTGTTTACATACTTTATGCCCCTACTTTCCCCTTCATCCCCCGCTCTCCCCCCACCCATGGCCAATGTACATTTCCACTGGTTGTAACAAGTGTCCTTGTTCAGGGTCTATTTCCCATTCATGTCCGCCTCAGTCCATGCATTCAAGCAATTGTTTATCTTATATGTTTCCTCTCCTGCAGTCCTTCCTCTGAGTGTGGGTAGCATCTTTACCATAAATCCCTCAGAGCTGTCTTGTGTCATTGCAGTGCTGCTGGTACAGGAGCCCATTACATTTGATTTTACCATAGTATATTAGTCTCTGTGTACAATGTTCTTCTGGCTCTGCTCCTTTCGCTCTGCATCACTTCCTGGAGGTCTCTCCAATTTGCATGGAATTCCTCCAGTTTATTATTCCTTTTAGCACAATAGTATTCCATCACCTGCATATACCACAATTTGTTCAGCCATTCCCCAATTGAAGGACATCCCCTCATTTTCCAGTTTTTTGCCACTACAAAAAGCGCAGCTATAAATATTTTCGTACAAGTCTGTTTATCTATGATCTGTTTGGGGTACAAACCCAGCAATGGTATGGCTGGATCAAAGGGCAGGCAGTCTTTTATAGCCCTTTGAGCATAGTTCCAAATTGCCAGCCAGAATGGCCGGATCATTTCACAACTCCACCAGCGATGCATCAATGTCCCAATTTTGCCACATCCCCTCCAACATTCATTACTCTCCCCTTCTTTCATTTTAGCCAATCTGCTAGGTGTGAGGTGATACCTCAGAGTTGTTTTGATTTGCATTTCTCTAATTATTAGAGATTTGGAACACTT
>NC_058131.1:584212028-584254079 GCF_016433145.1 Gracilinanus agilis
CTTGTGACCAGCTTTCATTTTTTTGGGGAGGTTTGGATTTTTGTTTTCCCTCCTCTGTTGTCTGGATTTTCTCTGTGTAGAAGTTGTCCAGTGTTCCAGAGTTTCTCTTGATAGTCTTTTTCTTCTGGACTTCCTTATTGCTGGCCATTGTTAGCCCCGCCTATTTTCCGCTTTGTCTTTGCACTCAGGGTCTGCCTGTGCCTTGCAAGCTTGTGGGGGGGGGGGGGTCTGGTCTCCTTGTCCTCCGGGTCAGGCCTCCTGGTAGTTCCCGTTCTGCCCCTCTGCCCGAGGTTCCTTCAGCAGTCTTTGGGGCTGCTTCCACTGCCGTGCTCTGGTCTGCACTAGGTCCTCACTGGAGGTCCAAGCCTGGGCTGGAGATAGTTATTCAAGCCTAGGGCACTGCCTTTGCCTGTGCAGATGCTCTTAGGGCACTGCCTTCACCCCTGCAGAAGGTAGTGAAAGTCTGTGGGCTGGAGATCTTTATTCGCACCTGAGGCGATGCCTTCAGTGCTTGGGAGAGGCATGTTTTAGGGGCCTTTGTCTCAGCCAGAGGTGGTGCCTTCACCCACGGGGGATGCTGGGGGAAAGTCCGTGTGCACCCCCAGCCTCCTGGGGTCCCTCGTCTTGCAGCACACAGGTACAAGCCCCGGGGCTGCCAGTGATTATCTGGTTGCCCCAGTCCTGTTTTCCCACTTGTGCCTTGCGTTGTTCAAGGTGTGGGGGGTGGGGGAGGGGCTTCCTCCTCTCGCATTTTAGTGAGAGCTGTTTCACCCCTTTATAGTGTGGAAATGCCCCGATTCTGCGTACCTTCAATGCTGCGCCCTGTTGTGGGGTTCCTTCGTTCCTCTGGACTCGTTTTTATTTCCCCTTGAAGGGTTCTGTATGCTTCGGTCAGGAGAGATCGAGCAGCTGCTCCTTACACTGCCGCCATCTTAACCGGAAGGCCCTCCTCTCTTTCTTCTGACATTGCAAGGACACTCACATAGTCCATCTGTCATTCCTTACCCTAATCATATGCCCAGTTCTTCCTTCTAATCATACAGTTTCTTAATATTATCTCTTACTCCTATTCTTCTCCAAAGTTCCTCACTGGTTATATGTTATAGCCAGTACATGATTACTCTCTGAGGGATATTCATTTTTAATTCTTTTGAGACGACTATATTCCATGTATCACTGACATTCAACAAACAGTATTGTAGAAAGTTGGTGTTAAAAAGATAGGTCTTTGCTTTCATGGGAAGTGTGGGTCATTAAAGTAATTTTGTAATTTCTTTAGTGCAATTTAGCCTTCTTTCATCTTTCTGTTTAACTTTGGTCCAATACATTGTCCAGCTGTAATACGTCCCAGATATCCATTCTAATGGACAAGCTCTATAGGTTATCCATTCAAATAAATGTTATAATATGGGAAATAGACATTCTTTACCCATTTCATATTTCCTTGGGGATGATCAGGCCAAATTATTTTGAATGGTTATAGACTTCAGGAGGTTCTGGGATATTACAAGTTTTGATGAAATTGATGCCATCTGCAATGAAAAAAGAGAGAAGACCTCGCCTTCCACAGGAAATCCATCTTGATCTTGAGCTCTACACTGGATCTCATATATCACAGTAGCAGACAACTTTAGGAACGACAATTCTGAGCATTCTCCATGTGATGGTTCTAATAGATTAGTTCATTTATACTATACAGAGTGCCCCCCCAGAAGCCTCCAAGCAGTTTTAAGATTTGGGGGTAATGGGTGTAAGAAGGCTGCAAAATATAACCAATAAGGAACTTTGGAGAACAGAAATAAAAGAAAATAAGAAAGTATATAATTGAAAGAGAAGATGAACTAACTATATGGCTAGGGAAAGGAATAAAATAGTCTGAATGCTCCAATGGTCCCTTTAAGCTATTAACACTTAAAACTCAATTAAGACTCTTGAGATTCCCTGAAAATATCCCTGTTTATGTCTTCCCTGTTGTTTATGATTGGGACATCTTTGAGTAGGAGTATTTATTTTATTATGTTCAAGGACTTTTTTTAAATTTTTAAATATTTTCCATGTTTCCATGATTTATTTTCATTCCTTACCCTCTTCCCTCCCTCCCCCTCCCCCCTGCTCTCAGAACCAACAAGCAATCCCACTGTGTTGTACAAATGTTATCATCTTCAAGGACTTTTGAATGATTTTTGTTTGTGGATAGGACATAGATTTTCAAAAAGAAATCTTTTAGGTAGCATCTTGCTCTACCAAATCAAATGTGGGAATTTTTTGTAATTAAAAAGCAATAAACAAAATAGAATATAATATTATCTTTTACTCAATCATTCAACAAGCATTTATTAAGTAATCACTTATACCTCCCAGGTATATGCTAAGTGTTGGGAATATAAATAGAAGCAGAGATAGTCCTTAAGAAACTTAATCTTCTAATGGAGAACTGAAAAGTAAGGGAAACTGGGGGGTGGGGGGTGGAGAAGATATCTAGAATTGGGTAGATAGAGAAAATATTGGAGCGATGAGTTAGCATTGCAGCCTGGAAAATGATGAAGATATCGTTGAACTAGGGTCCTTATTTTTTTTAAACATTTATTAATATTTATTTTTTAGAAAGATTTAATTTACATTTTGTAATTTTCTCTAACTCTTGCTTGGTTTTAAAATCGTTACTTTCCCAGAGATCTGACAAGTAAATTATTCTATGTTCACTTAACTTATTTATAGTTTCCCTCTTTATATTCAAGTCATTCACCCATTCTGAATTTATCTTGGTGTAGGGTGTGAGATGTTGAACTAAACCTAATCTGTCCAATATTGTTTTCCAAATTTCTCAACAGTTTTTGTCAAATAGTGGATTCATGTCCCAAAAGTTGGGCTCTTTGGGTTTATCATACACTGTCTTGCTGAAGTCTAGGTCTCCTTCTTAAACTGAAAGTTCTAGGATGAATTAGCCAATCAGGAGGTAAGGCATCAGGGGCAGAGAGTACTTCCAATATGAATCATTGATGAAATGGTAAAGATGTGTTCCAAAAAAAATAATTAAACAATTTAAATTTTTAAAAAGATGTGGCCCAATGTTAATTATTATTTATGATTGCCTACTTTCTCCTTACTGATATTCTCATCAATAAAGGTTTTGATTGATGTGCAATGCCTCTCATAAAGATTCTATGTAGTGGGTGAGTAGGCAGCCCATGAAATAAAGAATGGGATAAGTACTAGATGCAAAGATAAAAAATGATTCAACCTGTGTCCTCAAGAAGTTTATAATATATTAGGGGTAGGAGTAAGATATAGATACACACACACATATACCAAGATAAAAAGTAATTAAGCAGATAGGGGAATTCTAACATAGTGCCTGGGAGATTTGAGGAAATTTGGAGAATTGAGAAGATGAAAATTAGGAAATGCATCCTAGATTAGAGCAGCGGTTCCCAAACTTTTTTGGCGTACCGCCCCCTTTCCAGAAAAAATATTACTTAGCCCCCTGGAAATTAATTTTTTTTAATTTAAATAGCAATTAATAGGAAAGATAAATGCACCTGTGACCATCACTGCCTCCCTGGATCGCTGCAGCACCCACCAGGGGGCGGTAGTGCCCACTTTGGGAATCACTGGATTAGAGGGTCTTTGAATAAGGATTAGAAGTTGGAAAGAATCTGCATTAATGATAAAGTATGATAAGGCACCTGAAGATTGTGCAAACAAAATGAAATTGAGAAAGTTCTCATCTTACTCAAAGTTGAGATATAATAGCTAACACATTGGCTAGAAGAATAAATAACACTCTAGAATAATTAATCGAATACAGAAAGAGGAAATTTAGGATGGATAAATGTAGGGCACCTGGACAGAGTGCTGAGCCTGTAGTAAATTCAGTCCCAGATACTTACTATTGTGTGTTTCTGAGCAAGTCGTTTAATCTGCTTGTTTCCCCAAGTATGATGTAGCAATAACAATGGCACCCACCTCCTAAGGTTGTGAGAATTAAATGAGATAGTAAAGCATGTAATGCAAAAAATGCAAGAGGCTTTTGCTCTTGCAGGGAGCCAACTTTTGGTCCCTGAAGCTTGAACAGAGCAGAAGGATCAACCAGAGCTCTATTTTGGCTTTCTGGACCTCTCCCTGACCTTCTCCATATCATTTCCCTGTTTTCCCTGCCTATTTTCCCGGGGCTCTGGGAGGCAGGGTGGCTTTGGGGTTTTTAGTGAAAAGACTTTGTGGGTTTAGTTTTCCCCAATAAGCAAGTAGGACATCCTTGGATTCAAACTATCCCTTTAGTATACCCTTTACCTTGAAAGTACCCAAATCTTCCCAAGCTGAGAAAGCAGGTTCTCTCTCAGTCTAACCCATTCGGGAGACCCTCCCCCATTTTGAGTTTCTCCCTAGCGGCTGTCAGGAACCCCAAACCCCTCTCTCCTTCCAGACCAACCCTGAAACATTAATAAACCCTTGGTTACCTAATCAAACCCTCTGGAGAATCTTTGTGTTGAAGAACTAGGCAAGGGTAAAGGGGAAGGAATAATTCTCTTTTATTTCCTGAAGGAAACTGGAGGCATCCATCTTGGGAGAAAGTAGTTACCCGACACTTCCTCCTGAATCCCTTCAGTTTCATTGACAGGGAGGAGCCTTGTGGTTCCTCCTTTGAGGACTTGAGAAACTGACAAGAAAGCCCTCAAGTCAGATTCAAACCACTTCTGACTGGCCCTCTTACTTGTCTCTGTAAAAGTACCTTTCCTGCCTGGAAGGGTTCAGCCTATTACCCCAATATCCTCTGTCTCTAGCTTGGGTGTCTAGTCTATGTCAGCTGCCTCTCCTGAATATCTCACCTGTACCCTTACCATCCAAATATCACCCTGTCCATTCCTCCCTAAACTTAGTCATCCCTTTCATTCCTCTCATATTACCTCAATCACCTTTTACCCCTCCATCACTCAGCAAGGGAAGGAGAGCACCCCACCAACTTCAGTGTCCCTTTTTATCCATAATAAGCACTTAGCACAAAACTGGAATAGTAGGTGCTATAAAAATTCTAGCTATTATTAGGGCCCCACCTGAGTTAAAAAAATATATAGAATTGGAGAAGTATATCACTAGATAACAATTTATACAAAAAAAAATGTAAGTTATACTGGCCTACATATTCAACACAAGTTAACAGTGTAATTTGGAAGCCAAAAAAGTAAATACACTCTTATATAAGCCAAAAATATCTCACTCTGATGATTTATCCTGTCATGGGAGGGAGCCTGGTTCACAAAGGCAATGTCAGCAGAATGCTAATTACCATAAACTCTAAGAAAAATAAAAGACTTTGAAAATGGACTCTGAGACAGCCAATTTGTTTATCATCTGAGGAATAGTCTTTCTAAATTCAGAAAAGGTCCAGCACCATCATGAGCCATGAAATTATGAACTTAGGTTGTAGCAATAAAAATATGATATTCGGAATGAGGGAGGTAATAGTCTCAACATACTCTGTCCTAGTCTGGCTATAGCTATGATACTATTCTTAGTATTAGATAACATATTTTTGAAAACACATTAATAAATTAAAGTGCATCCAAAGGAAGGTGGGGAGGATGCTGAGGGAACAGAAATTTTGGTGGGCATTCTTGGATCAGGTGAAAGAACTGGGAATGTTTAGCCTAGAAAAGAGATGTGTAGCAGGATGGGATGGGAAACGATCACTGCCTTCAAGTTTTGGAAGAACTGATATGTGAAAGAGGAATTAAGTTGTTTTGCTTGGCTCTAAATGGGACAATGAAGAATAATGAAGTGGAATGTGAAGAGAGTCTCATTTTCACTTGCTATAAGGAAAGATTTCCTAACAATTAGAGCTATCCAAATGTAGAATGGGGTACATCAGAAAGTAATGGACTCCCCAGCACCACAGGCTTTTATCAAAGTGATTCATTAACAAGCACTTATTAAGTACAAGCTATGTGCCAAACAGTGTGTTATGTCCTAGAGATATGAAGAAAAAAATAAAACTTTTTCTGACTTCAAGAGATTAAACTATATTGTGGGAATCAAAATATTTACAAATAACTATATTGTATATATTTGCCACTTAATCTACATCCACATGGGTTTATCTAGATGTGGCACACAGGGCAGTATAAATAAATATCTCTAGATTCTCTTCTATCATCTTTCCAAGGGAGACTTTGTTTCCTGCCAAGATGAGAGCAAGAGACTGGAAATAGGATGACCATTCTGCTCCCCTCTGAAAGGGGGTACTAGGTTAGAATTGTTAACTGCCCCTATACATAATTATTAGTTAGGGGAAATAGGTCTGATTCCCATTGAAAGAATTCATTTACTCTGTTTATTTCTAGTATATTCTCTTCTCCAGTTTTTCTTTGCTCTTGGCTTGCGTAAATGAGTTTGCTATTTGCTATGTGTGCTTTTTTGTGAAACTGGCATTTGTTGGGAAGGGAGTCAAGCCCTGAACATATAGTTTGGGGCATGTTTTCCCCATTAGGGGAGAGAGATCAGGAACTCAAATTTATTTCCCCTAGGCTTTAGTGGGTTAGATGCAATTCAGATCTACCATCCACTCTCAAAGGAAGCATAAGTGCTAACTTTGTGAACTTTTGGCTTAGTATTCATAGGCAGTGACAAATGAGGACAATGTTCATCTAAAGCTAGGGAAGCAATACAAACATCCATTTTTAATGTAAAACAGGATAAAGCATATAACTTAAGAACCCATGAAATCTTAACAATTACAAAATCTCCAAAGATAGGTTTGGTTTTCTTGTTAAAATCTTAGAATATTTGGTTCATTTTAACCACTATTTTTAATTTTTTGCTAGCACACAGCAATCAAGCTTAAACTATGGTTTCAATATTAGTTCTTACCATTAGCTTAGTTTAGCTCTAAGACCTTAATTTCTAATTCAATTATAGTTTAATTACAGTTTTAGCCTTTAATTTCTTGCTTCTATGATCCCTTGTTTTGCCTCTTCAGCACAATGAAGCAACCTCAAACTCCAGTGTAGAAATGATTCCTTTCACCCTATCCCAACAATCTTAGTATACATACTACATACTTATGACTTTTGTTTTGGTCTAAAATTTTTTCACATATGTCAGATTATGAGTCAAACAGTGCTATACAGCTGTCATGTACAAATTCCAAGGTATGCAATAAGCAGGATTAAGTCTATATATAAGAGTAGGACCAAGTAGCCCCCAGATAGGTATAATTTTTTTCTAACTCCCATCACTTAATCTCATGAAGTTAGATCTAAAATATTAACTAACATTTATTTATTTTTTTAACACCTAAACAAATATTGAAAGTTATATCATCCATTCTTTTAGAATTATTATTAACCGAGCAAGCCTGCTGACCACATAGGAGAAGAGATATTATGGATGTTCTGGCTTCCAACTTCAAGAGAGAAGATACATAGTTTCATATTCTCTTCAATGAGAGGCCCATGGAAAGAGAAAAAGACTGTAATAAGAAGTTCTTTTTTCTCAGTTGTGCCCCCATCCCAACTTTCCACACTTGTCTGTAACTCTTCCTGTTAATGCTAAACCAAAGATACATGCTCAGATTGTTCTTGAAAATATATTAAAAGATCCATTTTCTAATATATATCCAAAGAATATTAATAGGTAATTTTCTTTTTTTCTTTTAAACTTTCTAAAAGAGGGATTTTTATTCTGCCTGACCCAGTACTATGAATTTTATTTATTTATATTTAGAATATTTTTCCACAGTTACACAATTCATCTCCTTTCCCTCTTCTCCAACCTCCCCCTCCCATACTCAATGAATAATTCAACTTGGTTTTATATGTATTATTGATCAAGCTTATTTCCATATTATTAATATTTGCAATAGAGTGATCATTTAGAGTCGACAACCCCATTCATGTCCCCATTGAACCGTGTGATAAAGGAGATGATTTTCTTCTGTGTTTCTACTCTCACAGTTCTTTCTCTGGGTGTGGAGTGTTCTTTCTCATAAGTCCCTCAGAATTGTCCTGGATCGTCATATTGTCACTAGTAAAGAAGTCCATTACATTTGATTTTACCACAGTGTATCTGTCTCTGTGTATCTGATGCTCCTGGTTCTGCTCCTTTCACTCTGCATCAATTCCTGGAGGTAGTTCCAGTTCACATGGAATTTCTCCAGTTTATTATTCCTTTGAGCACAATAGTATTCCATCACCAATAGATACCACAATTTGTTCAGCCATTCCCCAATTGAAGGGCATACCCTCATTTTCCAGTTTTTTGCCACTACAAAAAGTGCACCTATAAATATTTTTGTACAAGTCTTTTTATCTATGATCTCTTCAGTTTTGTATTTGGACATCAACTTTTCCATTTAGTTCTGGTCTTTTCTTCAGGAATACTTGGAAATCTTCTGTTTTGTTAAATGCCTATACTTTCCCCTGGAAGTATATAGTCAGTTTTGCTGAGTAATGTGGATTGTAAAATTAATATATATTATAAAATTAAAAATATATAAAATATATATTATGTATACATAAATAATACATATAAAATTAATGTTAATAAAATTAATAATAATAAAATTAAAAAATCTCCAAAGTATAATATTTATAGAGATTTATTGATATTTAACTAGAGAGCTAGAGAACACAGGAAATATTCCCCACTAACTTCACATGGAAGAGAAAGCTAGGGCAACAAAGACCGGCCACCACTATTCACATGGAAGAGAGAGCTAGAGGGGCATTACCCAAAACTTATATACAATCACCCAAAAGATGCACGTAAAATGAAAGGAAAAGTAATTGTGGGTAATAGAGAAAGGAAGTTTGAGTAATGTAGTTTTAGGGATTCAAGATTTTCTAACTATACATTCCCCCCTATGATCTTTTGGGAGTCCAGAATCCCCGGTGGATCATGGAAACATAATCAAATTAAAATTTACAATAATTCAGGGATAAAAAGAAATTGAATCAAACCAATGTTAGGTACATTGACAAAAAGCCAATCAGGGGGCAGTCTCCTTTTTGACATGAGTGTCCATTCAAAATAAATGTATTCAATCCCCTAAAGTTCAAATTCGCCATACCTCAAAGTTCACTCCAAATCTTCTGGTGCAGCGTGTGATCTCTGCAGGCATCTTCATGGTTCCTTTTGGATTCTGGGAGGTAGCCTTCTGTTCTAAATTAGGATAAAATTCAAATCAAAATTCACAGCAATAACATAGTCCCCCCCTGAGGATAATAATAACACATTCCCCCCTGAGGATACAGGGATACACATAGGAATCACACAGGGATACGTGGTCAAGTCATAAGTTATATGAATCAATTATCAAAAATATCAAAGAATCCAAAGAAATAATTTAAAAAAAAAAACCTCTGAGGGAAATATAGAATACCAAAAATGTGAAAAGAAAAAATGTCTAGGAAAAAGGGGAAAAATTCACAAATCACTACAGGTTCTTATAGCGATCCATGTCCCATAAGCTTTGCAACAACAATCACTCACTAACCAAACTTAGCAGCCTCAACTAAAATAATTTGTCACATCATGAAAGAAATAAATCTCGAAACAAATGGGAAATAGCATTTCCCAGTTGGATCCTTTTCTTCACTTTCAGGGATAATGGAGCCAGAACAATTGATGTTGTGTAGTGGTACACAGTGATAGACTATGGTATAAGGAAGTCTTACATCTTAACATATGTTAAGTGCCACAAGCTTGATCTCTCACATATGATCAAGTCTTTGCGCTCTTTTGCACAGAATGTCATCAATCCCTATAGGATTGGTTTGGTTTCTTTTAATTTTTTGTGCTCATTTGGCACTTTGAAGGTCAACTTCTGTGCTCCATTTCTCTGTGGATTAGACATATTGAATAGGTAACAAGGGGATTTATTAATACCAGGGTCAGTCAAAAGGGAAGAGGGGTTTAGGATTTTCTAACTGCTGCTATGGAGAGCGTGATGGTGGGGGATGGGTCATGGAGAGATTTAGACTGAGAGAGCCTGGCTCTCCCAGTCAGGAAGATTTGACTGCCTTTTAAGAAAAGTCTTTATCAAATCTAGGTGTAACTTATTTGAGGATACTCTAATTATCTAAAGAAACTAAAACCCACAATGTTCAATCACCAAGCCAGAACCCAAAGGAAAATCAGGGAAGGGGAGGGATGGAGATGGGAGATCAGGGAGAGGTCCAGAGAAATGAGATAGGTCCAAATTTCCCCAAAACAAAATAAGCACAGGCCAAGGCCGAAGCAATTAGGCCAAACAAAAGCCTCCAGCCACAACAAAAGCCAGAAGGCAAAAGCCCTGTCATTTGGAACTTCACCTCTATTTATAGCTTTAAGTTCTAACTGACTTTCTGAAGATTCTAAGATGTTTAACTGACTTTTTGTGACCATTAGAAATTACTGAAGCAAAAAGTTTCTGTTAGCACCTTGCATTACAAACCTAAATATTGTACTTTGGGGAGACACCACTGAACTTTGTCTTTGGAGACCTTGTGGCCTCTCTTATGTAACTGAAAGATGCTTGCTATCATCTTGGCATGCTTCAGCATTTGGTGAAGCCAAGAGCATATCATCCAAATATTGGATTAAATGGTGGTATTTAAATTTAATGGCATCCATATCAGCAGTTAAGGATTGTGTGAAAATGCAGGGCTGTCCACAAAACCTTGAGGCAAACGAACCCAGGTCCTTTGGGAACCTTTCCAGGTGAAAGCAAAGATATGCCTGGAATCCTCATGAATAGGTATGGAAAAGAAGGCTGAGCACAAGTCTACTACTGTAAAGTATGTAGCTGTGCTAGGAATAGAAGAAATAATAGTATTTATGTTGGAACCTACAGGGTGTCTCTTTATAACGTGATTGTTCACAGCCCTCAAAACCTGGACGAATCAATAGAGATGCTTGCCATTGGGCCCCAATTTTGGCTTTTTAACAGGCAGCATGGGTGTATTGTATTCAGATTTACATGGAATTATGATGCCTTGGTCAATTAGTGAATTTATTACTGGGGTAATGCCCTCTATTGCCTCCTTTGAGAGAGAGTACTGAGGAATGGAAGAAGGTGGACTAGATTTAATTTGGATAGGGACAGCTGATTTAAGTAGGCCAACATCAGAAGATGATGTGGCCCAGAGAGACTCAGGTATATCAGTTGGGATTTCAAAAGTGGGAGACTCCTTCATCTCAGGACTATCTGAAAGAAGCACAGGGAAAAAAGTTAAGGATTCCTCAGGCAATTCCAATGACATAGAACCATCTGGAGAGCAAGTTGTTGTGGCTCTAAGCTTGCATAAAAGAATATTAAAATTTTGTAGGGGAGCCAGGCATCAAGAGGAAAGAGTGCTCCACTTTTAGGGGTCCTATGGACACCATTCTAGGGGAAAGCTTTGGAAACTTTTGGGTTGTCCCCAAACCCCACTACATTTATTGATTCTATGGAATTGCAATCTGAGTCAGGTGTGCTCTTCAATCCATACCTGGAAGCTCCAGTGTCCAAAAGACAATCATAATAAGTGTTACCAACCTTTAATGTTACATGGGGCTCACCAGTAGGGGGTAGGGGGCAGTGGATAGGGACAACAAGTAGTAAGAAATCAGGGTCTGGAAAATCAAAGGTTGTATCCTCTGATTCCTGTGCCCAAATCCCATCCTATACACCTTCATAATCTTTGCATAGTTCCTTGGGCTCCACCCTTTGGAGCAGTAGCACCCTGGGTGGTTCAGGGAAGAGCTCCACTCAAGATATACTGTTGTGGAGTCATTTGGTATGAGTTACCAATTGCCTGATTCATATTCCTAGAATTGTTATCAGTCCTAAAGTTGCAATTCCTGAAATCATAATTGTAATTATTATTTCCATAGTTATTATTTCTATAATTGTTATTATTTCAGAAGTTGTAATTTTTGAAGTTACTATTTCTAATTGCTTGTTTCCAATTCCTACAGTTCATCATTATGTGGCCCCTTTTTAGAGAGAAGTGGTGTATAAGGGACTGATAGATAGATTCTTGAAGAGGGGCAAGTGCCATTGGTTGAATATCATGCCCTCTTTGTTGTTTATCAATTTTATCACTTAAAGAGTCTAGTTTCTTTTGAAACATTTCCATTACATTATTAGTCTCTTCCTATTTTTCTTTATGGCCTTAAGAGACATAAATAGCAGTTTTTCTCTTGGACCCAGGTCCATTTGAGGCCACCTTGGGCAATGCGTTTTAAAATAATCCCAGCCCACTTTGCAACTGTTGTAGACAAAGTGTCATCTTATTTACCTAATATCTCTTTCTTTAGAAAAATCAAGGTCAAGATATCTGCCCCCAAGCTCAATGAACCTATCCATGAATTGGGAGGGTGTTTCATCAAAGGATTATTTAAGGCTTTCAAATTCAGTCCATTCATCCATATTTTCAGAGCATCCTCACATTGCATTTATAATGGTCAACATTATATGGTACAACAATATAATTTCAAATAATCCTCAGATTTGTTATAGTCCCATTCAGGATCCTGAGAAGGCCAGTGTGTTGCATTGATCCCTTGGACTTTATTAACATGAGAGATGATCTTATTTTTCTCACATTCTGTTAGAAAAACCTTGAGAAAATTTTCAACATCTTTATAAGATGGATTATATTGGAAAAATATGTCAGCTATCTTTTTCATTACCAGATATGGTTCTTCTTCAAAAGTGGGAATATTAGGTGTCAATTCTTTTATATCTTGAGATATGAAAGGTGTATGTTGTCTTAGGTTTACCACATCTCCATTGCATCTTATTGTGGGCACTTCCCTTAAGGGATCAGTCAATGGTTGTGGCTTCTTAGAAGTTAGCTGTGGGGATACCGAAGCAGCATGGGTAGGAACAGGTGTAGTAGGAGGAAGAGATTTTTTCAGGGCTGAGGTTGGTTGTGGGGTGGGAGAAGGGACAGGAGAGGATGGGTCATCAGAAGAACAATCAGGGGAGGTAAGGTTAGCTAGGAGTTGCAGAACATGAGAAAAGTAATTATGCATCTGAGAAAGAGAAGAGAGCCAGTACCCAAATGTCTGATGGAAGGGAGAGAAAGAGAGCGTCTATGTTGGGTCTCTCTCCCTTCACTCCCCTTTGTCCAAATATACACTGGGGGTGTCATCCCAAAACTGGGTGACATAGATGGTCGAGCCACCCCACAGGAGTTGGGGGGGGAGCCTTCCCTATAAGATGAGGTAAGTGGCACCCCAATCTGATTCTGAATGAGGGTAGGGTTCACACAAGCCTCCCCCGAGGTCAGTCAACTTCACAGTGGGTTGTCTGGTTTCAAGATGGAGGCAGCCAGACTAAGCTGTGGTTCCCCTTTCCCTTGTTGTCTCTCAGGCACTCTGGAATGCTATCTGACTAATGAATGGCTTTTATTATTCACAATTCAGGGACTGGAGAAAGGGCTGAAGGGCAGAGGGATTTTTGGGGTGCCCACTTCTCTATTTCTATGGGATCTTTCATTCAGGAGGGAATCTTTGGGGTTCCCACTCCCAAGCTTCTTCCCCTGCCCCTTCTCCTTCTGCTTCTATTTCTAGTTTTCTGTTTCTATCCTTTTTCTATAATTGTAAGGTTTGACTGAAAGGGGGTCTCTCAGCAAGGCTGGGTAATGGGAGGAGACTAAGAGATCACTCCCAAAATGGAGTCCAAAAATTTAGCTGACTCAATGGTTGAAGTCTTGATGGATGAGATGTGATGGAATGGCTTTGATTAGGGAATCAGGGTTTCAATTTCCACACAAAAGATCCTCAGGAAGCTCTCAGGACTGGATCCAAGCTGGGATGTTCACCTCCTCCCGCTCTCAGTCCTCTGCCAGAAGCCTTCTCCTCCTTCTTCCTTGGAGAAATACCCAGAATTCTCTCTGGTCTCAACTGTCAGCAACTCTCTTCTTTGGTTCCTTTTATCCCACCTCCTTACACAAATCCCATCCCTACAGGTCTTCCGTCTATTTCTCCTGCCATTCAACCATGGAAGTAATGCATGAAATCGTTCAATTGAATTTGCATGTTGGTCTGCATTCTCCATTGGGAAGCCTGCATTCTCTTCAATGAAGCTTGTGACTTAACAGAGAACAATTGAAAAAGGAAAATTCCAAGCAACATAAGGAGAAGGAGGCCATCCAGAATCTTAAATGTTCCTAATTGGGCAAAAGCCAGAAGAGTTTCTTGTAGAGTAGTAGTCATACTGCTGAGCATTGTATTCAAAAGTGTAGATCAAAGGAAAGTGGAAAAGAGAATAATTTTCAATGTATATATTTATTTATGTATTTTTATTTTTTAATATTTTAATTAAAATTTTTTTTCATTGGGGTAGGGGCAGGATAAAGGGTATTTTGTCTAATTTTATTTTATTTTATATGATGTTATATGATTTTGATGAATTTTATCTGAAAAAAATTTTTTATTCATTTGTAATGCTTTTATTTGTTTGTTTATTTTGGGGTGTTGCTGTCCTCTGATGGCAGAAAACAGCCACTATGGCTCAGCAGGAAAAGGGGATGGTAATTGAGTGCTCAATACTGGCCTCTGGTGGTTAAGAGGCAACACTACAACAGGGAGGGGAAAGGGACGTGGTTAGGGTAGGGTGGGGAGTAAGGGGCAGGTTAGGGTAGGGAGTGTGTTTAGGGTGGTGGGTGGGAGTAAGGGGTGTGATTGTGTTTGCCAGAAACCAAAATGGAGGATATGACTACTAAACAGGGCATGTTTGCTGCTCAGGGGTCTAAAAGGGTCTAAAAGTCACCACAGCTGGAACCTGGGAGTTAAAGAGATTACCTTGCTTTTTGAAACCCAAGTTGGGACAGGGAGGGAGCTAGGACGCAGGCTAGGGTGGGTGGAAAAAGGTCAGAACCTCCCCCTGCCAAGGCAAAGAGCCTGGTAGAGGTTAGGAAGTAACTATTTGCCCTGCAAGGAAAGGGACTCCCCCTGGAACTAGGGCTGGGACTGGGAGAGGGAGAGGGAATCTTTTAAGCTTACCAGTCATGGAAAAAGTGGCAGAAGCAGAGACGGTTGCTGCAGTGGAAGCCACAACAGGTTGTGGGCCAGCTGCACAGCTAGCAGTGACTGAAGACAGTGTCTCAAGGAGGTAGCAGTTGGAGGCAGCAGGAGGCTTGCAAAGGTTTGAGGCAGCAGGGGAGGGAGGAAATCAGCAAAAAAGCAGTAGAAGCAAGGACCTCGGGGATTTGGTGGGAAAGAGCCCCACTGGAGGGCTCAATGGGGGAGCTGAGAAACTTTATTCCACATGGGATCTGGAGGGAAGGAGGAGGTGGAGGAAAGGCTGGAGAGAGAAGAAAGGAGAACAGGAAAGATGAGGGGGACAAAGGATCCAAAAGGCAGTAGATGGAGTGGGAGCTTAGAGAGCTTTTCCACCTTTTGCATAGGCAGAAAGCCTGGGAGTCTCTGGGGAGGGGGGTGTTCCCTACTTACATGTAGGTTAGGTTCTGGGGTCCCTTCATAAAGTCACCAAAAATGTGGATTTAAAAGTAATATTCAATATCTCCAAAGTATAATATTTATAGAGATTTGTTAATATTTAACTAGAGAGCTAAAGAACACAGGGAATATTTCACACTCACTTCACATGGAAGAGAGAGCTAAGACAACAACGACTGGTCACCACTCAATTCATGAGGAAGAGAAAGCTAGAGGGGAGTTACTCAAAACTTACATACAATCATGCAAAAGACACATGTAAACAGAAAGGAAAAGGAATTGTGGGTAATACAGAAAGGAAGTTTTAGTAATGTACTTTGGGGGATTCAAGATTTTCCAACTATACAGTAAATAATCCTTGGTTGTAGGGCAATTCTCTTGCCCTTCTGAATATCATATTTCAAGCCTTGTGGTCCTTCAGTGAAGAGGCTGCCAGATCCTGTGTAATCCTGACTGATGCTCCTTTATAGGGAGCCATGCCTCTATATGATTTTTTGGGGTCCTGAGCGGCGTGGTGGCATAGGATGGTTAAGGCAGGAGAAAGAAAATGAGAACAACTAGACTAGTGGTTAGCCCATGCTGTCCCGAATTCTGCGGGCATGGAAGTTTATTATATACTGATTTCAAGCAAAAAGGAGTCACAGTTGGTAAGGGGCAATAAATCACACATAATCCATTGAAGTCTAAAGAATACAGATGCAAAGACAAATGGTCAAATTCCAAACCCCAATTCAGCAGGGGATAATTCCGGGAGAGGAAATATCCCATGGAGATGCTCATCAATTGAAATCTGCATTCAGACTAAAGACTCAGGTTTTAATCTGAATATGGGATCAGCATTTGTTTAGGATTTAGGCTTCTTCAATTATCAAGGAAGGAAATCATCAACTCAATAGAAGCTGGTCTGCCACTTCAAAGCTCTCCAATAAGAATTATAAAAAAGGTGGGGATCAAAGACTGAGTCAAAAGAGGAGCCTCAGATTTTTATCTTAGATGGCCCGTTCAGTCTGCATCCTGACATGCAGTGCAGAAAATCATACACACAGTTTTACTTGCCAATGATTTTGTAATGGGATCCAGATAAAATATCTGTTACAGACTCTGTTTCTCTAAATGACTCCTAATAGCCTCTTGGAGGGATCAAGTTGATTTTGGATTAACCTACCTCCTGGTACCAGAGCCTTTTGGGGCTCAGGTGACCAGGACCAAACACAAAGACTGCCTCAGTCTGGATTGGTCACGTAGGGAATCCAGATAACAGGCCCTAAATTTGATCCTATTTCTCCAATGGCTTTAATAAATCGAACGGCTTCCCACACTCCTTGATATCTGAAATGTATCTTTCTGGCTTCTTGCAATATTTTCTCCTTGGCTTGGAAGCTCTTGAATTTGGCAATTACATTCCTGGAGGTTGTCTTTGAGGATTTAATGTAGAGAGTGATCTATGGACTCTTTAAATGTCTATTTTGCCCTCTTGTTCAAGAATATCAGGGAAGTTTTCTTGGATAATTTCTTGTCATATGATGTCATGGCCTCTATTTTTTTCCAGGTTTTCCAGTAGACCAATGATTCTCAAGTTGTCTCTCCTAGATCTGTTCTCTAGATCAATTGTTTTTTCAATAAGATATTTCATATTGCTTTTTATTTTTGTCATTCTTTTGACTTTGCTTTATTAATTCTTGCTGACTTGTGAGATCATTAGCTTTTACTTGCCCAATTCTAGTCTTTAAAGGCTGGTTTTCAGGTATGATCCTTTGATTTTCCTTTTTCAGTTTGGCCTATCCTGCTTTCTGTGGCTTCTAGCAAATCAATTATGGTCTCCAATTTGCTTATTATTTCATGTGATTTCTGTGCCTCTTTTTTCCAGTGGGAGATTCTGTCTTTTAAACTGCTATTTTCCTTTTGAATTACTTCTTTTCTTTCTCCCACTTTTCTTCCCATTGTTCCTCCATCTTTCTTACTTGGTTCATGAACTCCTTCTTGAGTTCAAGAGCTTGTGACCAATTTCTACTCTTTTTTGGAAAGTTTGGGTGTGTTTGCTTGTTTGTCGCTCTCTGCTGTCACCTCTGTACTCTGCTATTTTTCTCCATAGAAGTTCTCCAGGGTCAGAGGCTTTTTCTATTGTATCTATTTTTTTTTGTACTTGTGGATCGTAGTTCTTGGGTGTTGGTGGCCATTGCTGCATTAGTTTTCTCTTCCCTTCCCAGTGTAATAAGAAACTTCTGGGACAAAATGGAGAACATCTTGAGTGACACAAGCATCAGTTAAAGACTTTGGAATGTGCCCAGGCAGCTTGATCCAGGGCCAAAAGACAGTTGGAACCACTCCTATAAATACCCTGGGACTATAGCAGACTGGGTCTCAGATTTGAGAATCCTGGTGGGAGAATGGTTGAAGGGAGGGTAGGCCATTATAAGGGGGAAAAAGGGGCTTATGGGTTCAATATATTAAAAGATGGTCACCAGAAGATTGAATTATTATCAATCCTCAATTAAGAATAATCTCAAGTCAAAATTGATTTTTATGGAAGTTTATTTACAATTAGGAAGGTTGAAAGTAGGGAAATTGAGAGAGAGAAACTCTGGCCTGGACCAGAGGCCCGGACCAGGTAAGAATTTATAGGTCCCAGCAGAGGGGCACAGAGGTTAATTAAAGAAGGCTTCTAGCCACAAGGCATTTTACAATTAGAGAGGCAAGAGAGGCCTCCTTGAGGGTAGAGCCTCCAGAAACGCCAAGGGAAGAAAAAGAGAGTCAGCCCAACTTACCCACGTGACAATTCAAAGAGGATATTTAAAGCAGTCTCACCAGGTGTCTCAGCATTCCAACACTCCTCCATGAACCAGAAAAGGTCCGTCACCAGACACTCTCTTCCACTGAAGACCTCAACTAACTGAGGACCTTCTCCTTTTATAAAGGGGTCACTTATGCGTCACTTCCTGTGCCTCCCTCCTAATTTGCATGTCCAATCACAATAGACAATTCTCATAGACCCCAGGGGGCAGGTCAGTTGATTCTGATTCATTACTCCTTCCAGCACATGTGGGTTAGGACCTCCTAAGATTGGAGGTATTCTCACCTTTGGTGATTCAATCTAAAGATGGGCAGTGTAGACTTGTCAAGATCTATTTATCATCTCTGATAATCTGATAAGGACGGTTTAGCTGATAAGGAAATAACAGGACGAGAAGATCTTTTAACTCATGCTTCCAGCTCTGTCTCCAGGAGCATAGAGTTTATTATACATATTTCAAGACTCATTTCACACAAAAGAACCCCCCAAAACTTTGCAGATGCACAGAAGTTACAAATTATGTCATATCAAAACACAAAAAGTCTCATTGGCTTCAGAACAGACCAAGGCCAAGGCTGAATTTTGACTGGGTTCTTATCAGAAAGCCAAGTTGGGGAGTATTTTTTCTCAGGGTTGAATTGCTAAGGTTTTGGCCTTGGCTGTAGCTGCATTCCTGGCCAAAGGGGAACAGTGTTAACCCTTTAAATTCAGGTTTGCTAGTAACTTAAAAGCTTTTCAATAAGGCCACAATACTTTTCAACAAGAAATAACAAGGATCACAAAAGGGGTCAAAAGAGGAGTCTCAGATTTTTATCTATTCTCTTAATGGCTTCCCACATAGACTTAATCTAATTATCACACCATAGACCTGCAATCCAGCATCCGTACCTGAGTGCCAAAGGAAGTTATTCTACCTGCTACTAATAGAGCTGAGAGAGAACAACACCACAACTATTAAGAGGAACACCATTAGCCTTTCCTATCCTTTGGTTTGTACCACTGCCTCGTCAAGCCTGGGATTGAGAGAGGGAGAAGAAGCTCCAGCCTATTATCAGCTCATCATCTACTGACTTAAATCACTTTGATTCAATTAGATTAGATTAGCATTCCCAAACTCCTTTCCTTATTCCTTGTTCCTAACCCTGTAGATAAGCAATAAATCCTGTTGAAGTTCAATCCAAAAGAAGATTGGTGTTCCTTTCCCAATTAGTGAACATCTACAGATAATTTGGGGAAGGGATTTATCATATAGCAGTCAGAGCAGCGTTATCTGTTTAGCACATCATCATCAGCCCAAATTACCTTTACCAGCAATCCTAACCCTAAGCCAGGAGGCTAGAGAAATTGTAGACACACATACAACTCCCCACTAGAATTCTTTGGCTTGGGCACTGTTGAAGAGGCATAGGCTTCACTAAGCTGAACTTCATAAATCCTGGGGTTACTAGCACATTGGGTAACCACCCAGGCAAACACATCTTTCATTTAGCCTAGATCCATCTATCATTTGAGAATCCAGAGCCAGCTTGGCAGACTCAGCTAACAGAGCCTGTCAGGCCCAAGTGAGGCTTAGCAGCCCTTTCTTATTACCAATCTGCCTCCTATTTATGCTTAACATCAGCCAGTAGTCTGAATGAGGGCAGGCAGCAAGTGGTTTTTGCCCTGAGACTATTTTTCCAGTCTCCCCAGTGTCTGCTGTGGGCATCCCATCTCTGCCCTATCCCTGTGCTCTGGCTCCACATTCCTTAACCTTGGGTCCCAAGTCTGGCTGCCAAGGTTTTGCATTGCCCTCAAGGGTAAGTCTGTGGTGCCCCTCAGCCAGCCCCTGAGAATCTAGAGATTGCCCTGGCCCTCACTCTAACTCTGGCTCTGTAGGTGGTGTGGGGGAGGGGTGATCAGCTAGTGCTAGGTAGGTGTAATTTTACCACATTTATAGGGTGGAAATGCCCAAACCCTGCCTAACTTCAAGGCTGCTCCCTGAAGCAGAGTCCTTTCACTTGTCTGATTTTGATTTTTGTCCTTTTGAGACACTTTATATTGGTCAGCTGTAAGGAGAAGTCCCTTCCTTCTACTCTTTAGCCACCTTAGCCCAGAAGTCAGTACTATTGAATGAGTAATTTTCAAAGGAAGAAATCCAGGACTCTCAATAACCACATGAATAAAAACTCCAAATCACTAATAATTAAAGACATATGAATTAAAAAAACTTTAAGGTTCCATTTCATATCCATCTGACTAAAAAAGATGACAAAAGAGAAAAATAACAAATATTGGATGAGCTCTTGGAAAACAAGCATACTATTTCATTGTTGTTGGAGTGGTGAATGATCCAGCTATTTTGGAAAGTAATTTGTGCTTAGGCCCCTTTGACCCAGCTATGTTACTACTAGACTTATACCCTGAAGGAGATCAAAGAAAGGGGATAGGACACAGATATACAAAAATATTTATAGCAACTCTTCTCATAGTAGCCCAAAATTGAAAACTAAAGGAGTGTGTGCCTATTAGGAAGTGGCTAAACAAATTATTGTATGTGCATTTAATAGAATAGCTTCCTTCCCTTTATAGAGTTTAATAATGCAGGGAGAAACATACATTTGAGGGCATGATCAATGTAGAAATTTGTTTTACTGAACTATACCTATTCAAGGTCACACAGCTGGAAGTGTCCGAGGCCGGACTTGAACCTAGGACCTCCAGTCTCTAGGCCTGGCTCTCAATCCACTGAGCCAGCTGTGTGACCTTGGGCAAGTCACTTGACCCTATCGCCCACCCTTACCACTCCTGGGCTAAGGACAGTCCCTAGCCCGGATGAAAAAGGAGGAGGGTTGGGTGTGGGGCTAGCAACCCCACCCTGTAAAAACTACATCTGCTAAAGAAACTGCAACCTAAAGTAGGGGCAGCTGGGCTAGCTCAGTGGATTGAGAGCCAGGCCTAGAGATGAAAGGTCCTAGGTTCAAATCCAGGCTCAGATACTTCCCAGCTGGGTGACCCTGAGCGACCCATTGCCTACTGGTTGTGGCCTTATGCTCCTAGAATGGAGTCCCAGGATAAAAAAAAAAGAAAAAAAAATACCTATTCAAGATTTGAATTTTTTTTTTACCTGTTGTTCAATTGGGGGTAGAATTTTGAGAAGGATATATTATAAAGGCACATAAAATGTTTTTTTTATTATACCTGTTTATATATACCTGATTGTACCTTGCTCATCAAATCACAATGTCAATATAGAAAACCACTCTTCTTGCATTTCTGTATCATTTAATAAAACTTTGATCCTAATTGATAGGATTATAAACAATATAGAGATTTCCCACTTACCATCTTCCATGATCTAAATGAAATGCTGTGTTCTCCTCCCTTTGCCAAATCTATCAAACTTTTGACTCAAGTATAGGTGTCATCTATTTTAAAAGGATTAAATATAATATTCTTAGTATATTTGATTGAATATAGGATTAGTATATAGGATTTAATTCTGTGGTTACATTTCTAGCAACTGATTTTAGATGTGTTTATAAGTTCAGTTGCTACCTTATTTCCTTTGTTAAATCACTGTTTAAAAATAACTTTCCCAAAACTCAAAGAAATCTCTCATCAAAGACTATCACTCCTACAACCATTAAAGGTTAATTGTACTTTCCTACTTCTGTAATATTCACAAAGGATGTATTCTTTATCTTCGATGGTATAATGCTAACATTGTTCTGTTGCTTGTATTTGACCACCAGTTTTGTTACCTCTTGGTGTTATCAATATTTACATTGTTGTTCTCAAAAAAAGCTGATAGAAACTTCCTATTTTTGTAACATATGGAAAGAATGTATGCTTTAACTTTGATGGTATAATATACCTTGTTCCATGTTTAACCACAGTGTTACTTCTTGGTGTTATCTGTATTTAAATTATTACTCTCAAAGGCTGATTGTAGTTTTCTACTTTGGGGATAGGAAGAGGTTATGCTTTAACTTTGATAGCATGATATGTTCTTGTGTTCTTTGTTCTTGACCAACAGTTTTGTTACCGCCTAGTATTATGGTTACTTGCATTGTTATTCTACACTATTCTTTAAATACAGTTTTCTTAATTCTGCATCACCATTTCCTACAAATCTTCCCATTTTCCTGTTGTTTTCATATTATCAGTCCTCATGTTGTAATTAATTCCATTATGTTTACACACAAGCTGATTCAGCCATTTCCCAAAGGTGCAGTTTTTTAAAAATCGCAACTATTTCTATTTTTATAATATTTTTGTACATATGAGTCTTTTCTTGCTATCAATAAATTAATCAGAGTATCAGAATCTTTTCTTACCTAAATTCCTTTCATGACCAGAAGTATCACATGTAAAGCACTTTGCAAACCTTAAAGCTCTCTATATATGTCAGGTTACTCTCTAGCTATTGAATCGATGCATCAGAAATAAATTGCCCTGCCTTCCCTCAGCCCACAGTGCATATATTTAGCTCTAATAATTTTGCTAAAGACCTTCAGCAAGTGTTCAAAACAGGATAGGGGAGCCTTCACAAGTGCAACGTAAGAGGATTTAAATCAGTGAGGGCCGAGAGCTTGATTGGCTCGAAGTTGCAGCGGAAGACAGACAGGTAGTTCCGGTCTCCACGATTCGGCGCTCGATAGCTTTGGCCTGGCCGCGCCACAGCCTCCGGCTGTCTGTGGTTGGCTCTGCCCCTGAAGAAGACGTAGCGCAGGGGCTGTTGGGTAGCCTTCTTGAGCCGGAAGGAGCAGTCTCGGCGGTACCTTGTGGCGTGCGGCAGCAATATGGTGAAGCTTACGGCCGAGCTCATTGAGCAGGCGGCTCAGTACACTAATGCCGTGCGGGACCGGGAGCTTGACCTTCGAGGTGAGGTCAGGGCGTGGGAAGGAGCTATGGAGTGGGCCACGGTTCCCGCGCTGAGCCTCGGGCTGGGGTCCCGGAGCGCACTTCTGCTTGGGCGCGCTCACCAGGCCCGCGGGAGGCCTTTTCTGAATTTGTAGAGCCGCGGCTCCCCACGTTGTGCGGTTCAACCACCGCGCTCCGAACACAAATGAGGAAATAGAAGCTGTGCTGGGAAGGCATGGGGATGTTCGAGGGTCTGCCCACTACGATCACGGGACCCCCACAAACTGGATGGTTGAGTTTAGGGCTTCTTGCTAAGCACTGAAGAGTGTAACTCTTTAGAGAGAATGGAAAGCTTCTCTGAAACGCTCCCGCACCCCCTCCCCGCCCCGTGTCGTGCCATGTATGGTTTTTATTTTGTAGCCTACACTTAACTACTCACCCCACAACCAGTGATCCTTACCTTATTATTCTGTGGATCCCGAGCCCCTTTGTTTCTGGCCCAGGGGTTCTCAAATGTTTTCATTATATGACCCCTGCCCAGTCTCCCTTAATGATATTTAAAATGGTTTCGTTCTGTGAATTACTCTTTCTTCACACTTCATCTTTTTGTGTTAATGGTACACAAAATCCTTAGACTCCTCACCGCCAGGTCAGTGATGTTCAGAAGATTTTCATTATGACTTATCTCCCTTTTATTTCCCTCATTGTCTCTCCACTAAAATACAAAATTAGAAGGGCACTTCACGTTAATTCTGATGTTTGAAAGCTAATTTGCACATAGAGACCACAACCTGCCCTAGTTGGGAGCTGTACTGTTATCTTAGGTGAATTTAACTTAATTCAACTAAAGTTAATTGAGCTAAATACAGTGCAATGAGGAGGAAATACCACAATAAAATGGCCTTTCAGGTGGCATGTCAATAAGTAGATTTGAGAGGGCCTAAATTGGAGTTTTGTTTTTAAAGTTAGGTTTGAATACCAGTTTTTGTTGTGTGCTACCAATACAACCTTGCTCACATCACTAGACCTCCCTTACCTCATTTATCAAATGAAAGATTTGGAATAGATTGCTTGAAGGTGAAGGGATTTTAGGTTGAGGTTGAAATCCTATTACAGTGTGAAAATGCTTGAGTTATAATATGATAGGAAATGAATGCATTATTTGGAACATAGTATTGATACTAGTAGGGGGGTGAGGGGAAGGAGGTTGTCTTTCATCCCTTTCCCCTTAGTCTTTGAAAATCTTAGCCTCTTAATTTGATAAATTTTTTTTTTTTTTTTTAATTTTAAACCCTTAACTTCTGTGTATTGACTTATAGGTGGAAGAGTGGTAAGGGTAGGCAATGGGGGTCAAGTGACTTGCCCAGGGTCACACAGCTGGGAAGTGACTGAGGCCGGATTTGAACCTAGGACCTCCCGTCTCTAGGCCTGGCTCTCAATCCACTGAGCTACCCAGCTGCCCCCCAATTTGATAAATTTTATGTTGAACCAGTAAGCAATAATTTCTATTACCAAATTAAATGTATATTGAGGCACACTTCAAGTTTCACCTTTTCTAAGAAAACTTCCCCTGAAAAGGCAACTCATGCTGATCTCTGTTGTTAACTTCTCTGTTGCCATTATGTATTTAAATTTAGTTTGGTGATATTGTTTGTACACGACAGATACTTCCCAGCAAACAGCCCTTATAAACTGTATTTCCCCAAAACCTGATTGTTAACAGAACACAGAGTTCTGTGCTTTAACTTAATTGGTATTGTAGTAGCATTCTGTTCATTGTATTTGACAAGGTTTCCTGCCTTTTAGTATTTGTTTATTTGCATTGTTACATACATACACACACGTACTTTCTTCACTGTCACCCATTAGAAATCAAATCATTTCTTCCTCTGAAGTCTTCATATTTGTTATTCCACAGATACACTACTTTTCATAAATTATTAATTCTCCAATGGTTGGGACACATTGGTTTGAATTTTTTATTGTGATAAGTTATGCCATAGCCAGTTTTATACATTTAAATCTTTTCCTTGTCAGTATCTTTTTTTTTTTAAACTCTACCTTCCGTCTTAGAATCAGTACTCAATATTGGTTCCAATTAGAAGAGTGGTAAGGGCTAGGCAGTAGGGGTTAAGTGACTTGTCCAGGGTCACACAGCTAGTAAGTGTCATCAGATTTTAATCTAGGGCCTCCGTCTCTAGGCCTGGCTCTCAATCCACTGAGCCACTCAGTAGCCCTTTCCTTGTCAGTATCTTTGAGATTTGCCCCAGTTTCAGAATTTTTTATTAGAGTATGCACAATTCAGTAACTTGTTTGGTTAATTCCAAATTGTTTTCCTACATGATTGAGTTTAGTCATAACTCTGCCATAGTTATTAGCATTATTACCATATGTTGTTATTTTTCATGTGTATCAGGTCTTAAAAGAAATTATACATTCTAATATGGAAGGATAAACTATACGTTTATATCTTCCTGAGCATCTAGCACATATAGTATGTACATAGAAACTTAGTACATTTCTGCTGCTTAACAACTACTTATTGAATGAAGAATTGCCTGTGTTCTCTGCCCTGATATATTCATTTCTATAATGGATAAATACCTGTTTTAATTTACTACTTCCACATAATCTAATATCTTTTACTATTTCTCAGGATACAAAATTCCTGTAATTGAAAATTTGGGAGCTACCTTGGATCAGTTTGATGCTATTGATTTTTCTGATAATGAAATAAGGAAATTGGATGGCTTTCCTCTATTGAAAAGACTGAAAACCTTATTGGTGAATAACAACAGAATATGGTAAGTGTCATTTTTCTTCTGAATTAAGTGTTAACATACAGCAAGATAAATAGCTCTAGGTATAGAATTTCAAATATGCTGAAATTTTCTAAAGTTGAACAGTTAGCTTTTATTTTTCCACAGAAATTCAGATAGTTCATAACAGTAGTTTAATCCTATTTTCTCTTTCAGATACTCAAAATGCACATTGCAAAAGATCCATATTCAAATGAGAAAATTTGCTACTGACAGTTTAATAACTTATCCCATTTTGATATTTATTGCTTGGTAGTTTCTGGATATATGCAGGCTTTCATTATGAAATAATGACGCATGCAGTATAATTTACTGACTTTTTCTACCTCAACTGGTTGGCACATTTATAAGTACCAGCATATATGTTGAATTTATAGTTAAATCTGCTGACTTGAAACAGCAAGGTAGCCAACCAAACTTGCTAAACGGTCACATTTGCATGAAATTTTTTGTGTGTGCAAATATAGTGGAGCTAAAGCTTATAAGAAAAAAATTGCATTCTTTTAAAAAAATGTTTTTATTACTCAGATCATTGGGTAAATTATTCCTTGATTCAGGTTGATTAATGTTTAATGTGCAGGACTTCATCTCTGAATGAGGTCTGTAGATTGTACAATTTGTCAGTATTTGAGTGGGAACAGTGGTCAATTTTATCCTCCCTAAATTGAAAGGACTGCCTCAGGAGATAGTTGGTTCCCTATCACTGAAAGTCTCCAGTCAGAGATTGGATGACTACTAGTTTCTATGGAGGGGATTCCTATTCTGGGTATGAGTTGATCTATACAGACATCTGATCTCTAAGCTACCATTCAATTCTGGGTTTCTATAGTTCTGTGAATTGATAGCATAGGAAAAATAAGTCTTGCTCATTTTCTTTAGGTTTCCTTAGGTCTTGAATAAAAAGCTTTTTTTCTCATCTGATTCAGTTATTGGTTTTATTATAGTAATCTTCATTTTGTTTTAGCCGAATAGGGGAAGGACTTGATCAAGCCCTGCCTAGCCTGAGAGAACTTATTCTTACCAACAATAGTATTGTGGAATTGGTAAGTTGAAAAAAATTTTAAATGGTCATCAAATATAGATCATGCCTGCCTCCCAAAAGATTTAAAGTTACTGCCCTTATTTTTAGACTTTTCATCTTTTTGCCCCTGGCCTTTATTTCATCTAGGTAATACAAAAACAAATGTAAAACATTATCTCTAACAGAAAATAATTTATAATTAACAGGAGATAGGTTAAACAATCATTAACAAATAACCCATAAAACGTAGTAGTAGGTGTTGGGGGAGTGTGGTAATAACTAGGAAAATTTGGGAGAAAAACCACATTCTCTTTATTTTCTTTTTTTAAAGAACCAGGCATTTGGGGATAGGTTCCACACTAAGTCTTTTTTTCCCACTATTCAAGCATCAGTTTGGAATATAGCTTAATTGCCATGTTCGGCAAGTTTTTGAAGCATTTTAAATAGTTTATACTATAGGATGTTTGTGCTTTCTTCATATGATTTTGTATATAGTGTGTCTCAATTTAGCATTGGTAGAGTACACATACAATGTATTAGTAGTCTATTAATGGCATATTTTAATTATGCAGGTGTAATAGGTTGGTCATAGCATTTGTTTTCTCATTATTGAAATTTTAATAAATTATCTTTGCTTTAAGTAAATTTTTGTTGTAATGGCAAATATTTAGGAAAGAAGAGCAGCACTCTTCCATCTGCTCAATAGCATTGATATAGCAAGATCAAGAAAATGGCTGTAATAATCTCCATCATAAGAAACAATTAACTATGCTGATAAAATACCAGACAGTTGGCAACCCTACTTGGAACTTGGTTGAGATATATGAGTCAGTTCATTGAAGGAATGACTTCCATTGTGGTGGTTGTTAGGCTGTGTGACTTTTTACTTTTTGCACATGCATGAGAGCACCTAATTTATGGTTGAAGCCAAAATTTTTGGTGAACTACATTTCTTAGTTTTAAAATATGTCTTCTGAAATTGAAGATACCCTGATGTAGTAGAAGGAGCACTGACCTGGATTTTAGTCCTTATTCTGCTACTTATTAATTATATGTGATGTTTGGCAAATCATTCCACCTTGGAGGCTCCAGTTCTCTTCAACTTTAAGTTAGGCATAGTAGCATATTACCTGTGACTTGTTGCAAGGATTAAATGAGGTTATATTAATTATAATGCACTATATGATAACACTTATTAACTTTAGAATTTGCAAAGCACTTTATATACGTATGTTCTCGTTTGATCCTGGCAAATAACTCTTGTATGCATATTGTATCCCTCCACTAGAATGTAAACTTCTTGAGAATAGGAATTGCTATATGCACGTAGCAAACATTATAAAAGTTTGTGTGAATTTAACCTTATGAGGTATGTGCTGCGAAGAATCTTCCCATTTTAAAGTGCAGAACCCTGGCGCTCAAAAGAGATTAAGTAACTTGCCCTTGATTTCCCTTTAGTAGCTAAACACCCAACAAGGTATTGAAATGAAAAAGCTAGAAGAGATAGGTCCTAAATATGTCTCAAAATCACAGGTATTTTCTTTTATTTTTGGATTATGAATTGCAAGCATCTTTTTTTCATAGCCCATACTTCCCTTATACAACTTTTTATTTTCTGATTTAGAAAATTTATTAGCACACTAATATACTATACAATAAAATTAACATAATAATTAGAAGCTTTTTTAAGTAGGTTAGCTATAGAAAAACAATTTATATTTGTAGCATTTGTCACAAACTATTAGTACTGAGATAATAAATCATGTCAGATCACTTTTTATTGTTTTTCAGGGTGACCTGGATCCTTTGGCAACTCTCAAATCATTGACTTATCTGAGGTATGGAATCATTTCATGTAACCCACCAAAAATAACAAACCTAACACTTGACAAACCTACCAGGATTTAGAATCATAGATGTTGGAGAGCTTATAATTCTGGCTTCCTCTTTTCCAAACCCTTCCTTTTACAGTTGAATCTAAAAGAGATTTGACTTAAAATCAAATTAGCTAGCCATTGGTGGTTATTTTGGGCTTTTTGATCTTACCAAGTTCAGCTTTGCCTTCAAAATCCTCTGAAAGAAATCCGATAATGGGAAAAAGGAATTTTGAAGCAAAATTTAAAATCTGACCCTCCCTTCGTATTTTCCTTTTTTATGGAGTTAGTTTTCCTTGGCCATCAGGTAATATCTATTACATTAAGATATGGAAAGAATAGTTAAAACTTCATGAATTCAAAATTGTGAATTTTAAAAATCCATTTACTGGGCTTTCCTTTGAATGCTATTGCTTTGGATAAGATTAGAGAAAATGCTGTTTCCCTTTCCTTGTAGTATTTTGAGAAATCCTGTAACAAATAAGAAACATTATCGACTATATGTAATCCATAAAGTCCCACAAGTCAGAGTATTGGATTTCCAGAAAGTGAAACTAAAAGTAAGTATTTCTATTTTTTTCTGTTATGCAAATTAGAGTCCAGTTTCTGGTTTTAGTGGATGCATGCTTGTATTTGCTGTTTTAGTATATTTTCTGTTATGTTTTAATGAGAACCATGGAAGATAAGCCTGAAACTAAAAACAAATAAATTTTATTCATTTTCATTTGTAGCAAAATTTGCTATAGACTTTTGTGTATCTGTTAAAACCCTGGTATATGCTATTATACTCTATATGAAGGAATGACCATGGCCCAAATGATGACCCACACACAAGATATGTACTATTTGATTGGGAAGTCCTTCCTCAGAGAACAGCATTAGTGAAAACAAAATTAGAGTGTCTCCTTTTGATTTCAAAATTGATTCTCAAAATTTGGTCTTTTTACATTGACTCTCTTTACCACCCTAAAGTTTTTCAGGGAGATTTTCTTCAGTATTTTCTGAGGAATACATCAAAATGCATGTGGTGTTCCTGTTTACATTAACTCTGTATGTGGTATCGCTGTAGGAGCGTCAGGAGGCAGAGAAAATGTTCAAGGGCAAACGGGGTGCACAGCTTGCAAAGGATATTGCCAGGAGAACCAAAACGTAAGACACAGATACACAACTTAAATGGGGTTCACCTTCAGAAACACCACTTGTTTTGCAGTTTGCAGCCTACAAAATAAAAATGAATTAACAGTATTAGTGACCACTGTAATGCTCCATAAGTTCTCTTGGTTCATGACTTGACTTACTGACTCCTTGCAACATACCAAATTTTTTCTAAATTAGCAAAGCAGACAAAATAGCATTTTATCTGCTTTCTCCATAGGGAGGTAAACTGTAATGGTGTTTCTGAAGGAGAGAGAATTCTTGTATCAGTTTGTTAACAAAGATAAGATACTACACTGGTTGATTTACTTTCAAAACTTTGAAAGTAAAAGAGAAGCATTTTCCTTTGGTCTAGATTTAACTTCATATTCCTTTTTTTCTTTTTAAGTTTTAATCCAGGTGCTGGTTTGCCAACTGACAAAAAGAAAGGTGGTCCTTCTCCGGGAGATGTAGAAGCAATTAAGGTAATATATTGAGGGAATATTATTGATAGAGTTTCAAGATAGAATGTAGCAGATTAGATATGAAACTTTATTAATTCTTTTATGTTCAAAAATGAGAATATTACAGAATCTTACTATAGTTTTTAGACTTGATTAAGGAAAATTACTCTTTTTTTTTTTTCACAGCCCATTATTTTGACTTGAGAGCCTCGTCTTGAATTTGTTCTGTCTGGGATCTGTCATTTTCCTAGACTACTGGCTGTCTTTTATTATGGAGGGACTTTTTGCAGTAAACATCCCTGATCTATTCTTTAAGAGACTGGAACAAATACTTTTGTTTTAAAAGCCTTTTTATTTAAAATCTTTGGTATGTCCTATAGGTGTCAAACTTTGGGTCTATAAACTCCAGAGTGCAGGCCAAACCACATTAAAATATAATTGAGAATATTTAATTTGCAATTTCCTAATTGTATGTGACCTGTAAGGATCTGTTTCTTTTTGAGTTTGACACCACTGGTGTATCCAGTAGCCAGTCTTATATGCCTGATTAATGGGAAGATAGAACTGAAATTGTTTTTGTTTTTTAATCCTTACCTTCTATCTTATAATCAATATCAGTTCCAAGGCAGAAGAACAGAAAAGACTAGGCAAGTGTCTTGCTTGGGGGTTGCACAACTAGGAAGTATCTGAAGCTAGATAGGAAGCCAGGGCCTCCCCTCTCCAAGCCTGGCTCTCTTCTGAGCCATCTAGCTTCCCTTTTGACTATTTTTTGGCTATAGATATTTTTAAGATTTTAGTTTAAAGAATAAATTGGACATTTCATTTTGCTTTTCCTTCTAGAATGCTATTGCTAATGCATCTACTCTGGCTGAAGTGGAGCGACTGAAGGGATTATTACAGTCTGGTCAGATACCTGGCAGAGAACGCAAATCAGGTTTCTAAAACTCATTTTCTCATACTACAAATATTGTACTCCTATAACTAGTTAAAATGTTGATGGCAAAGATGTTTTAAAATCCATAAAGGCATTAATTGATAAAGAAAATTAAAAATAATAGGATATTTAATATCTGTTTAAAGATTAGAATTATTTTCATTGCTAAAGTAGAAGAGGAAAGGACCAATATGAAGGGATTCCAGAGATAACCATCAGATTATATAAAAGTGATTCACTTAGTCATTTAATTACTATTAAGTAAGTATTTTATGATTCATTTCTCTTGAAATATTATACGAGGTAAGTACATTGATGATACATTTCATAGGCACCTCTCTCCATTGTTTGCTGTTTATTTAGAATTGTCCATTAGCCAGCTATCTTTTTTCTTGATGTACTAGGGTTCTAAAAGGTGTGTGGCCTTTATTCCATTGGAGAAGCAATAGATTTCCCAGCCAAACTCATTAGTTTATCTAGACTTAGAAAATTATATAATTTAAAGACAATGCCCCTGTTATCAGTTGCTGGTTGGACTTAGGTTGAAGTTAAGGGGTATACTGCATTAATTACCACTTTTGATAAAAAAATATTTTGTTTAGTTTCAGTATACAGTGATCCCTCACCTATCTCAGGAGTTACATTCCAGAGACCCCCGTGATAGGTGAAAATCCATGAAGTATAGTCACTGAGCCAATCAGCACCCAGGATACAGAACACAGCTGTGGTTGGTCACCCCTTTAATTCTATCAACCAATAGTGTACCATGTATACTCTCATGTTGACAAACTTGGTAGTGGTGTACTGTATTTCCATTTTGTACAGTACAGTGTTCATCCACAAAATCCCACAATATAGCAAAAACTCCATAATACAGAATTAGATGTATTTTTTGTAAAAACCCATGAAAAAAATAGGGAAGCCATGATAAATGAACCATGAAGTAGTGAGGGACAACTGTACAACAAAAATTCAAATTCGCTGTCCTCTTCCCCCCCCCCCCACAAAATGATTATTGTGTGTCATTTTTCACATTGTACTACACAGTAATATGATTTGTGAGAGAATGGAATGCTTTCATTCACATAAGAATCTGCTAAGATTGATAATGACATTTTCTTTCTAGGACCCGCAGATGATGGAGAAGAAGAGATGGAAGAAGACACAGTTGCTAATGGATCTTGAATTTGTGTTTAAGAATCTTTGTAGTATATGTAGAATGTCAGTGCCTCTTAAACCAAGAGGTTTTTTGTTTGTTTGGGGGTTGGGGGGAAGGCAGGTTGTCATGGAATAAGTTAATATACTTGTTCCTTGCAGCAGAGAAGAGTTCACAGAATTTCTGAAATGTTTGAAAATGCCAATGTAAATTTTTAATGTACATTTTGAAATTGAATAAACTTTTCTATGATGGTAAGAATAAGGTTTCGTCTGTTTAGTAATATAATTAATTAAAATAAATATTGCTGGTCTTGAATTGGTAGGTAGAGTTTTCTATTTTCTGGGATGGGTAGGTCCATAAAACATGAGGCTGAAATCAATTTGTTGTTTTTTATTTGAAAATGACTAGTAAAAAGTCTGGAAATATTTTATTTTCTCTTTAGTTAATTTTCTTAGAGAACAGAGTGACAATCCAAAGAGTTGCATTAGGCACCATTAATTAACTAAATAAATAACCTCTCCTTATTTACCATTGCTTTTAAGGAATAAAATGTAATTTTATAAACAATTACTGATTACAAACAAAAGATGGAGTTCTAGCCTATGAGATTAAACTAGATTCCTCCAAATCATTTAATTAACATTGCATTAGCACACAATATATTCTAAAATCATGCTATATCTGTGGTTAATTGGAAATTACCAGAGGTAGGGCATGGTATAGAGACTGATATGTGGTATGAAGGCCTAGCACTCCCCACCTCCTATTCCTAAATATAAGATAAAAGTTTATCTATCAGAATCTGATACCCAAAGGTAGTCCAAGCTTTTGCTGGAGAAAGAGGAGAATAGGATGTTAGTGAAGATATAGCAGGGGCAAAGAGGAGGCTATAGGTTACTTGTGGATGTAGAATTGTTCAGGTTGGACTGAAGGACCTTAGAGATACCTTCCCTTTATAATTCACAATCATACAACAAATAATGCCATTGTCATTGGCTCTGTATTACTGAGACCATAGGTTCTCAATCTTAACCAATTTTCAGCACTGATGGCTCCAGTCTGCTATACCACTCTTAATAAGCCAAACTACCAGAGACCATGGGTATTGAGTAAGATCAAGGGGGAAGAATAGTGGTCAGGAAAAAGGGTATTTTGGTTTGAAAAGTTACAGGGGTAGTGAATGGAGCCCAAGGAGAGTAGGTTGACATTTCCTTTCCAGAAGCAATGGCAATTTAGGCTTGATTATGGTTTATTGTCTCCTTTTTACATCTTGCTTCCAAACTAGTCAACATTGTCCTGGCTTTGGAATGGTTTGTCATTAGACTCTCCAATTACTCAATGTCCTTGTGATTTCTCAGGCCATAACTTCCCTGGCCACTGCCCCCCCCCCCCCATATTTGTTGTTCATTTTTAAAATATTAGCTCTTGGAAAGCAAGAACTATCTCATTTTTGTATATATCTCTAGCAGTTAGCACAATTGTTGTAATACATAGTAAGCATTCAATAAATACTATTTATTTACCTGGAGGTAAAGTTTCTAGCTCCTAAGGTTGGAGTCCACTAACCTAGAATCCCTTTTTGGTATAGACTGACGACTATCATTAGTAGATGGGAATTGCCCCCAGTCCCCCAAATCTTTCCATCATATAAATGAAAAATCTCTTCAGTTGCAACTGGGTAACTAGGTGTTACACAGTGTAGGAGTTTAAATTTAGGTTTTATGCTAAATGAGAGTTACAAAGTAATTTAGTGGTTGCCGATTTTAAAATATTTGCTTAATTCAAAATGACTGCTTTATTTACAAAGAGGTGGAAAGATTGAAAGTGTAAATGTAGATAGATTCCTAACAAACCTACCAGCCTTCCTCCAGTGATGTTTGGCTCAGCCCTGGTAGGGGCTTCCCCAAGACTGTCTCCATGGGGATTTCCCAGTAATCCTCAACTAGATGTCCTTGTGGTGTCTTCAGCCAGGGTTCCACCAATTCAACCTCCTCCAAAGCCAACGTAGGAATCTCAGCCACTTACCAAGCAAGTTGATGCAGGATCCAGGGAAAAAATCTCCTTCAAGTCAGGAAAGGAATCTTCAGAACCAATCTCTCCAAAAACCAGGAAGAGAATGAATGCTAGACCATGCTGGTCTCTTTTATGCTTCTTTCCCCACATCACTTCCTGTCACTCCCCCTTTGCAAAAACTGATGGCAGTCTTTCAATTTGCCTAGCCATGCCCAAGTGTGTGTGTGTGGGGGGGGGGGGGGGTGGGCAGTGGCCTTTGGATGTAAGTTTACTCTTGTGACTCCTGAACTCTCATACTTAATGGTAAGTAGGGGTACTTAAGTTCTTGATTTGATTGGCTAAAAATAGACAAGAGGAGAGTTAATCCTATCTTCATGTTGGTAAGCAAAATCAGCCAGAGTAGAAATAGCTCTCATAAACCCTTTCTGGGGAAATCTAGGGCTTTTATACTGGATATTAAATCATTAATGAATGCCCCACTACTAGAAAAGAGGAACTAATTTTCAAAGTTGTATTACCTAGGTTTTACAAAATAAGTAGCCTATCCATTACTAGTAACAAAGTCAGGCCTAGAACCCAGGCTTTCTAATTCCAAATTAAGCCCTCTTTCTAAGACACCATATTGATACTATCTACAGCTTTACTTTGGAAGTATACTCCACTTCCCCTATAATCTTGCTTTGCCTCCATTCACAACCCTCTCTCTCCATCCCCTTTCCAACGCTATAACCATAATGGGATAAATACAGTTTTTGCTACCAGAAAGTCTGTATTAATTTAATCCAGTTACCATACCATTAAATTTGCACACTAAAATGCCCCTTGCTGGCCACCACTATTTAATCTATGTTATTAAATGGCTCCTAGTAAACTCCTTAAGGGCAGGGATTATTTTTACTTTGTAGTAGTATCCTTAGTGTGTAGTACTATGCTTAGCATATAGTAAATACTTAATAAATGGCTTTTTAATCTATACCTATAGGTGCCCTATTACTCTAGTGGTAAATGTAAACAACCAGTTTTCCAAACAAATGTACCCACTACACATTTTTAAAGTTTAATCTACATTTTAAACATTTTCTCCATCACTTAAGCCTAGATAATCAACAAAACAACTCAAACCCTGATTTGTAGGTTTGTTGATTTCTGAGAAGTTTAGGAGCAATCCAGAGTTTGTTAGAGCTGGTTCCACTACACCCCTGTCTATATACAACAGCTGAACCTATAAAGTTTTAAGTCACCTTAAGGTAAAGTGGCAAGCTCTTTATAGAATTGTCCAGTTTAATTGGGAGTACAATACAAGTAGAAAATGCAGACCCTTGGAATCAGTGACCTGGGTTCAAATTCCTACTGAGGATCATTTCCTTTTTCACCTTAGGTAAGTTAGTAACCTTTGTGGGTTTCAGCTTCCTAGACTGGAAAATGAGTGAGTTGAAAACTGTACTAGATGATCTTAGTCTCTAATTCTAAAGCTATGATCCAGATTTCCACCTCAAGGAGGTCCCCTTTAGATCTGGATCAATGATTCCATGCTCTCATTAGGTAGTGTGCCCTTCAAAGTGCATTTATTGAGAATTTACTATGTGCTAGGCTTAGGCATTTGACCTCAAAAAATGGAAAAGTCCCTACCTATGAGATATTTACTTTCTCCTGAGGGGAAATGTACATCAGAATTTAAATGTGAAAAAGCAAATTATTTCCTTTAGGACATAATTGGCATAGGATTTCTAGGAAGTGGTGTTTTGAATGGATGACCTTTGAAGGGATTTCTGATACAGCTTTAAGATTTGCAAAGCATTTTACATTCATTATCTCATTTGATCCTTCCAACAACCCTGGGAGATAGGTGCTCTTTCTATCCACATTTTACAAATAAGCAAACAGGCTGAAAAAGTAAAAATGTTAAAAGCAACTTGTTCACTTGATCACGGTTACTAATGTTAACTTGGAAAAAGCACATAACTATTAACTAGTCAAAAAAATCATGTCTTTAATCAGGAGAGGGATAGTGTTCAATATTTAGGCCTCCACACAGTTACATACCCAAAACCACACAGAGCCAAAAGCCCTGGCACTCTGGCACACTATCTTGGGAGTACCACCAAAAGAGATGATAGCTCCAAAGCACCATAGAATTTGGGGAACTTATATACCTCCTGGGGACAGAGTATGATTGATTGGCTTTACAATGGCTACAAAGAAATGAGAAGTTAAAGACAATTATCAGGGAGAAGCTGATGCTTTACAATGTACATAAAAGGGAAGGATGCAGCCAAAGGCTGGGTTTACTTGGGAAAGGACTTGGGCACAATGGGAGAAACTACCAGGACGAAAGGGTACTTAACATCTGAGTCTGATAGCCCCACCTAATTGGGACCACTAAATCCTCTAAGTAAAGTCTACTGTTAGTCTGAAACTGGTGAGTCTGGGATCTCCCTCTGGGAGAAACTCTTATGTGACAAGGTTAAAGTTGGGGGTCTTCCGATCCCATCTTGCCACAAACTTGGGGTTTCTAGATTACAAGTTGACACATAAATACAGGATTTAAACTGACTTTCTGCCAAGTCCAGCATTCTGTCCATCACACCTTGGCCATAATCCAGGTTTGGAAAGTGCATTCCAGGAACCGGAGACAACCCCTTTAAAAGGTAATCAGGCTATAGATATGTGATGGCTGGCCCTTTGGCTGGAATTTAGGAGGGTAAGAAGGCTACACCGGAAAAGGTAGGCTGGAGCCACTATATGGAGGACTTTGAAACCGAAACAGCACTGAGGTTCAATACACTTTTTAATCAAAAGCGTGGGTTAACTGCCAGGTTCTAGAAGCTTTTTGGGTCAGATTCGGAAAAGCCGTCAATACCTCATAACGAGCGGGAAGCCGTCTTCTTCCAGATTCCGCTCCCGCTCCCCCTTCCCCCGCTTCTCCTCCTCCTCCAGCCGTCAGCGCCCGCCTCCTTTCTCCTTGATTGGTTACCTCTGGTTGACGCTTCGACTCCGCATTGGTCGAAGGCGCGAGGGTCTCCCGCTCGGCCCGGCGAATGGAGTGTTTGCGTTAGCGGGTCGGCATCCCGGATCCTCCGACCTCAAAAAGATCAGCTTCGGCCTGGAAGATGGAGCTGGAGGAGGAGGAGCAGCTGCTTGCCAAGCCGGCCTGGGAGTTAGAGGGGATCCAATTTCTCCAGAACACTGGTGAGCGGAGCGGAAGGCTAACGACCAAACCAGGCTCCTTTTTTCATACTCTGTCCTACCTACGGGGGCGCGGGGGTTGAGGTCTTGCCGGGGCGGGGCGTGGTGGGTCGGGGCGGCGCAATGCTGGGAGTTTTGGGGAGTGGGGCGGTGTGACTGATTGGGGAGTGCGCGCGCCCCCATACCTCAGGTACCGTTAGTGCGCTCGACAATGTGTGCACCCTTCCCGAGCCCCCCACCTCCGGACCTCGGCCTTCCCATACCCCCGTCAGCGACCGCGGCAGCACGATTTCAGCTAAGCTGGGTCATATTCACTAGGACCACCCTTCGGACGTGTCCAACCCCACCCGACCTGGGGTTCGAGGCTGGGGGACTGAGGCTCCCCGCGAAACTTCGGCCTCCTCCACCAGGCGGTCAAGTTCGAGGTGACGGTGCAGTCTTGTGTGCTGAGAGGATGAATCCGAGTCTGTGTAAACACGCGGCTCGCCCCAGCAAAGGAGGAGAAGGAGGAAGTGCCTGGGCCGAAACTCGGGGAGAGAATGGGCGTCTTTGCCTTCCTGCAGAGGGGCATCTGCCATGGAAGCGAACACAAAACCGATGCCGTGTGAGCACCTTCGGAGCGGCCCATTGTGGGGCGGGGGGGGGGGGGGGGGAGGGGTGCTGCTCGATTCACGGATCACCCACCTAACTCCCCTTCACCGTCAAAAGTCTCAAAGTTTGGGAATCTTTAGGTACAGTGGGACTCCCACTCCGACTCCAGCTTTCAGAAATGAAATCGACTTTTTGTGTCATTCACGAATTTTTAGGTGGTTCATAGTGCGAGACATTAGTCCCTTTCTGTCTAACCCTGTTGATCCTTTGGACTGAGCACCTGGAAGGTCTGGGGCCTGCAATTACCCTTCTTTGTATTCCTCAGCGCTCAGTCCCATGACTGACACATAGTAGGCACTTAGTACATAATTGAGTGTCTGGCCCACCCAGCCCCCATTTATCTATTTGATGTCAGACTTTTGTTTCTCATAACTTTTTGGCAGCACTTAAACTATTTTGCATGAGTCATGTGAGTAGCAGTTGTTAAACCTGGAGCTTGCTTATGTGGCCTTATGTTGGCTCTGGGAGAAAAGTCAGCTCCATGCTTTAAAGTCAGAGAGACCACTTTGGGTATGACTAATAACTTTCTTCTTCTTTTTTTCTAGTGGGCTGGCTGCTTTCCAGTTATGGCTGGTATTTTCTTTTCAGCTTTGTTCTTCTCTACCTGATCTTTCAAAGGCTTTTTGGTAGCTTAAGAGTCGCAAGACAGAGAGCCTTGGATGAATCGGTTGCATCCAATATAGGTCTGTATCTATAAATAAATAAATAGAAAAATAAGAATTATGAAAATAGAAGTGATGGCCTGCGTACCTAATTTTTTTACACTTAGACAATTAATATTAAGATTGTGTAGCTTTTAAAAGAACAGTTGGAATTTGCTTTAAATACATTTTTATGAATGTACTGTTTCTTTTTTCTTCATCTTGGATTATAACATGGCAGTTCCTTGAATTTTCACCTGAGTAGTATGCTTTATACAGTATATAGCATTTCATAGTTGAGCATTTTTTAAGTAGTAATTTATAGAACTGATTAAAAATGAAGTTTCTGAAACTTCTATGTCCTGTATATCTATAGACATATATCAAGGCTTAACAAATTTTGTTCTTTGGTTCTGGAGGCCAGCTTCCAAATTTAGGAGCTGTGTAAATTTTCTTGGTTTTTAAGGGAAGGGAAAACAAGAAAAGAGAGGCATCCTGTTGCTTTAAGCCATGAGCATTCAGTCTCTGATTTGTCAAAGCTCAAATCATAGTCACTAGAAATATCTGGAAAGATTCAATTCATTTGACATTTTGTTAATCATCTGTTGGGTCTTTAATCTTCAGAAGGAAGCAAAGACTGTTTATGTTAGATGAAGTCTAGGTTACTACTAGGGGCCCCTTACCTCTACCTTCTAAACCTAGAACTATTATAATTTTGCCTGAGAAACCCAAGTAGTTAACTAACTAATGTATTTTACATTACTGGCATTACTACAAACTACCACTTATCAAATTGTCCTGCTTATAAAAATTAAATGAACACACACCAAATCTCAAAATAAATTGTATCCAGATTTACTAGGTTTTTTTCTTTTGAAATGTGACATTCAGTATATAACTACTAATAGGATATAGTTTTGATAAATTGCCTATTTGTGAGCCCTTTAAGATCAGTTTGGTTACTTTAAAGATACAGCCTTTTTTTTTTAACCAAAGCTAATACTAAGCAGTCTTATTCACCCAACTTAGCTCCAAGTAAATTCTGACTGTTTTCCCAAAAATAATGGACTAATAATTTATTTTTTTAATAAATTTTATTGATATCTTTTGTTTTCCCTTTGATTATGAATATTTTAAAAATTATTTTGGAAATGTTTCCATACCCTTTAACAGAGTGCCAAAAAGGTCCATTACATGAAAACAGTAATGAACTTAACACTAAAGCAATATCCTTATGTGCCTCCTGCCTCCAGTTTCTCACAGTTCTAAAACTCATGTCTTCCTCACCTCTACCACTTAAAATACTTCAGTTTTGCTTAGGTGACAATCTAGAAAGGTTTTCCTGATCTACACCTCCCCCTCAAAAACCAGTTTGTATTCTTTCTACCTATTCAAAATCCATAGGCCCAGAACATGACTTGCCAAGGTCACTACAGGTAGTAAGTAGAACTAAATAAGTATTAATGTAGAACCAGGATTCTAGCTCTTAGTCTTCTACCCCCAATTCAAGAGCTTTCTCCATTGAACCACGTACTTCATCATTGAGTTGCTAAATTTTAACAATAAAATGTCTCCCAAAATAAAAGTATTCATAAAACAAAATACAAAATAGACCTATATGGAATAAACGTATGAATGTGGAGTGGGAAGTTTTTTGGACTTTACATTTTCTGATTATTCAAGGTAATGTTTTGTGTCTTTTCCTCTTGATTTTCTAGAACCTGAAGCTGTAGTTAAACAACAGGAAGCTTTAGCAGCTTCTCGTTTGAGAATGCAAGAAGAATTAAATACACAAGCTGAAAAGTATAAAGAAAAATTAAAGCAGGTATGAAAGGTTGAGGCTAATAGACTTTTAAAAACCCTTTTATTTCATACTTATATGTGTGTCTATTGAGTAGTTTTTCATGTTCTCATTTTTATTTAGTCCCAAACTAGAATGTTGTCATTTCATTTTTTATTTCATCCCATAGCTCCACCTAGAACAAGTAATTATTCATTCTAAATGTTCAGAATCAATTATTTGTGAGCTCTGACTAGAATGTTTCCATGTAGCATATCATATAACTTATTCCACATAATTGCACACTTTATTCTCTTTTTATTACCAGAGTATTTGTGTGCCATCTCAAGAATGTAAACTTTGTACACATTGACATTGTCTTATATAAGTAAATTCCTTTAGAGCAGGGACTATTTTTAGCAGTGTAGCTTGTTAATTGATTTGAAATTGAGTGCTACTTCCCCAAGTATAGCTTATCTTGCCTAATTCAACTTCTATTGCCCATTCTTCATATAGTAATTTAATTTAGCAGCAAAGAAAGTTTTCATTATATATCAAATACTGTTACCATGAAAATCTCTGTGTAACAGTCTCTTTAAAGTGTTACCTGAAAACGAATTAATTTTTACTTGCTCCATGAATACAGAGACCAAGAACTCCTTTGTGGAGAAGTATCATTGAACAACCATTAAAAAAAATAAATTATTAGTAATATATGTTGTTTTTAACCTCATCTACATTTGTAACCATATCCCTTGCTCCACCCCCTTCCCAGAGAGCATCTTTTATAAGAAGAAAAGAAAGTTCAGCAAAATTAACATTTAAAAGAGTGATATTATAAGCTGTGATCCCCAAAGGGATCCCTCACCTCTGTATTCTTTGCATTTACATCATTATAGTCATTATGTAGGTGGTTTTCCTGGCTCTGCTTGCTGAATTTTGCATCTACTTCATGTAAATCTTCCTATGCTGCTTTGTGTTCATTGTATTCATTGTTTCTAACAATGTGGTAATATTCTATCACGCACTGGTATCCCTGTTTATTTGGCTATTCCTCAAGCAATAGACATTTGCTTTATTTCAAGTTCTTTGCTGCAGAATGTGCTACTAAAGATATTTGGTGTGTTGGGGGGCCTTTCATTGTGCTTAGTAATAGAATCTCTGGGTCTAATGGTTTGGGCATTTTAGTCCCTGTCTTCAGATAATCCCAATATTGTATTAATGTGCCTAACATTTCACAGTCCCTCCAACACTCACTTTCTCTCTTTTATCATCTTTGCTAATTTTTTGGGTGTGAAGTGAAACCTCAAGTATTG
>NC_058131.1:584255129-584465125 GCF_016433145.1 Gracilinanus agilis
CAAAGTTTGGGAATCTTTAGGTACAGTGGGACTCCCACTCCGACTCCAGCTTTCAGAAATGAAATCGACTTTTTGTGTCATTCACGAATTTTTAGGTGGTTCATAGTGCGAGACATTAGTCCCTTTCTGTCTAACCCTGTTGATCCTTTGGACTGAGCACCTGGAAGGTCTGGGGCCTGCAATTACCCTTCTTTGTATTCCTCAGCGCTCAGTCCCATGACTGACACATAGTAGGCACTTAGTACATAATTGAGTGTCTGGCCCACCCAGCCCCCATTTATCTATTTGATGTCAGACTTTTGTTTCTCATAACTTTTTGGCAGCACTTAAACTATTTTGCATGAGTCATGTGAGTAGCAGTTGTTAAACCTGGAGCTTGCTTATGTGGCCTTATGTTGGCTCTGGGAGAAAAGTCAGCTCCATGCTTTAAAGTCAGAGAGACCACTTTGGGTATGACTAATAACTTTCTTCTTCTTTTTTTCTAGTGGGCTGGCTGCTTTCCAGTTATGGCTGGTATTTTCTTTTCAGCTTTGTTCTTCTCTACCTGATCTTTCAAAGGCTTTTTGGTAGCTTAAGAGTCGCAAGACAGAGAGCCTTGGATGAATCGGTTGCATCCAATATAGGTCTGTATCTATAAATAAATAAATAGAAAAATAAGAATTATGAAAATAGAAGTGATGGCCTGCGTACCTAATTTTTTTACACTTAGACAATTAATATTAAGATTGTGTAGCTTTTAAAAGAACAGTTGGAATTTGCTTTAAATACATTTTTATGAATGTACTGTTTCTTTTTTCTTCATCTTGGATTATAACATGGCAGTTCCTTGAATTTTCACCTGAGTAGTATGCTTTATACAGTATATAGCATTTCATAGTTGAGCATTTTTTAAGTAGTAATTTATAGAACTGATTAAAAATGAAGTTTCTGAAACTTCTATGTCCTGTATATCTATAGACATATATCAAGGCTTAACAAATTTTGTTCTTTGGTTCTGGAGGCCAGCTTCCAAATTTAGGAGCTGTGTAAATTTTCTTGGTTTTTAAGGGAAGGGAAAACAAGAAAAGAGAGGCATCCTGTTGCTTTAAGCCATGAGCATTCATTCTCTGATTTGTCAAAGCTCAAATCATAGTCACTAGAAATATCTGGAAAGATTCAATTCATTTGACATTTTGTTAATCATCTGTTGGGTCTTTAAGCTTCAGAAGGAAGCAAAGACTGTTTATGTTAGATGAAGTCTAGGTTACTACTAGGGGCCCCTTACCTCTACCTTCTAAACCTAGAACTATTATAATTTTGCCTGAGAAACCCAAGTAGTTAACTAACTAATGTATTTTACATTACTGGCATTACTACAAACTACCACTTATCAAATTGTCCTGCTTATAAAAATTAAATGAACACACACCAAATCTCAAAATAAATTGTATCCAGATTTACTAGGTTTTTTTCTTTTGAAATGTGACATTCAGTATATAACTACTAATAGGATATAGTTTTGATAAATTGCCTATTTGTGAGCCCTTTAAGATCAGTTTGGTTACTTTAAAGATACAGCCTTTTTTTTTTAACCAAAGCTAATACTAAGCAGTCTTATTCACCCAACTTAGCTCCAAGTAAATTCTGACTGTTTTCCCAAAAATAATGGACTAATAATTTATTTTTTTAATAAATTTTATTGATATCTTTTGTTTTCCCTTTGATTATGAATATTTTAAAAATTATTTTGGAAATGTTTCCATACCCTTTAACAGAGTGCCAAAAAGGTCCATTACATGAAAACAGTAATGAACTTAACACTAAAGCAATATCCTTATGTGCCTCCTGCCTCCAGTTTCTCACAGTTCTAAAACTCATGTCTTCCTCACCTCTACCACTTAAAATACTTCAGTTTTGCTTAGGTGACAATCTAGAAAGGTTTTCCTGATCTACACCTCCCCCTCAAAAACCAGTTTGTATTCTTTCTACCTATTCAAAATCCATAGGCCCAGAACATGACTTGCCAAGGTCACTACAGGTAGTAAGTAGAACTAAATAAGTATTAATGTAGAACCAGGATTCTAGCTCTTAGTCTTCTACCCCCAATTCAAGAGCTTTCTCCATTGAACCACGTACTTCATCATTGAGTTGCTAAATTTTAACAATAAAATGTCTCCCAAAATAAAAGTATTCATAAAACAAAATACAAAATAGACCTATATGGAATAAACGTATGAATGTGGAGTGGGAAGTTTTTTGGACTTTACATTTTCTGATTATTCAAGGTAATGTTTTGTGTCTTTTCCTCTTGATTTTCTAGAACCTGAAGCTGTAGTTAAACAACAGGAAGCTTTAGCAGCTTCTCGTTTGAGAATGCAAGAAGAATTAAATACACAAGCTGAAAAGTATAAAGAAAAATTAAAGCAGGTATGAAAGGTTGAGGCTAATAGACTTTTAAAAACCCTTTTATTTCATACTTATATGTGTGTCTATTGAGTAGTTTTTCATGTTCTCATTTTTATTTAGTCCCAAACTAGAATGTTGTCATTTCATTTTTTATTTCATCCCATAGCTCCACCTAGAACAAGTAATTATTCATTCTAAATGTTCAGAATCAATTATTTGTGAGCTCTGACTAGAATGTTTCCATGTAGCATATCATATAACTTATTCCACATAATTGCACACTTTATTCTCTTTTTATTACCAGAGTATTTGTGTGCCATCTCAAGAATGTAAACTTTGTACACATTGACATTGTCTTATATAAGTAAATTCCTTTAGAGCAGGGACTATTTTTAGCAGTGTAGCTTGTTAATTGATTTGAAATTGAGTGCTACTTCCCCAAGTATAGCTTATCTTGCCTAATTCAACTTCTATTGCCCATTCTTCATATAGTAATTTAATTTAGCAGCAAAGAAAGTTTTCATTATATATCAAATACTGTTACCATGAAAATCTCTGTGTAACAGTCTCTTTAAAGTGTTACCTGAAAACGAATTAATTTTTACTTGCTCCATGAATACAGAGACCAAGAACTCCTTTGTGGAGAAGTATCATTGAACAACCATTAAAAAAAATAAATTATTAGTAATATATGTTGTTTTTAACCTCATCTACATTTGTAACCATATCCCTTGCTCCACCCCCTTCCCAGAGAGCATCTTTTATAAGAAGAAAAGAAAGTTCAGCAAAATTAACATTTAAAAGAGTGATATTATAAGCTGTGATCCCCAAAGGGATCCCTCACCTCTGTATTCTTTGCATTTACATCATTATAGTCATTATGTAGGTGGTTTTCCTGGCTCTGCTTGCTGAATTTTGCATCTACTTCATGTAAATCTTCCTATGCTGCTTTGTGTTCATTGTATTCATTGTTTCTAACAATGTGGTAATATTCTATCACGCACTGGTATCCCTGTTTATTTGGCTATTCCTCAAGCAATAGACATTTGCTTTATTTCAAGTTCTTTGCTGCAGAATGTGCTACTAAAGATATTTGGTGTGTTGGGGGGCCTTTCATTGTGCTTAGTAATAGAATCTCTGGGTCTAATGGTTTGGGCATTTTAGTCCCTGTCTTCAGATAATCCCAATATTGTATTAATGTGCCTAACATTTCACAGTCCCTCCAACACTCACTTTCTCTCTTTTATCATCTTTGCTAATTTTTTGGGTGTGAAGTGAAACCTCAAGTATTGAACAACCATTTAACACTAGTTACTATATACAAAACATATATATATGTATATGTATATATATATATATAGAAGAAAATGGAAATATGAAGATTAGGTTGTTATATCAGTCTAGATTTATTAAGTAGCTTCTGTGCTGGGTATTAGGATACAAAGAAAAACAAAAAATTGTCCTTTTATTGAAGGAATTTAGGTTTTACTACCCAGTCACAGGAATGGAGAAGCAAGGAGGAAATGTTGAGGCAGAGGGTAAGGTAGGTAAATACTGTTTGAATCCCTTTCTCCCTACCCCTCAGAACTAAGAAGAACTGTTTTCTAAGTAGTTTGAAATATAGTATAAGCTACTCTTTTGAGAATTAGTGAAAAAAATGACAGCTTTATATGGGGAAGTAAAGAAGAATTTTTGATGGATTCTCCCCCATCAATGCTTAGTAGCATAGGAATATGGGAATAAATAAGTTGGGAATGGCCAGAAGCCAAAGGGAAGAGTAGCTAGGATGATGGTCAATAAATTATTAAAATGGCTGACCCTTATATAGGTCAGTAAATAAGGTAACAGTAAAACCTAAATGGATATTTAAGTTAATTAAATTTTTTAATTTATTAACATTAATTACTAACTAATAAATAATTTAATTAAATTCCCTGTCTTTAATTAATTTACTAATAATTAAATATTAATTGATAGTTAATTAGATTAATTCAAGACTGGGGGGGGGATAGTCCAGGAAAGAAAGTCAAGACATGTAAAAGATTAGGAAAGGTGGAAAGATGTGACATTGTGGTAAATACAATCTTCAGAATATTGAAGAAAAGATTGGTAAAGCGAACTAATAAGAGCTTTGCTGATATGTAGCTAAAAGTCAAACTGAGATCAGAGTGTTTGAAGAATCAGCAATGTAACTTGAAGGAAATTATTAATTAGTTGTTGAAGTAATTGAAGAAGGCTAGGCGGAGAGAATAGGTCAGTAGCCTGTATATTTATTTATAGATGGAAAGCAGAGGGAATGGAAGAAGTCAAAATGAATTTTTAAGGAGGGACATATTTTTGACATTTTTTGTCAACAAATGAGAAGGAATTTCCTTAGATAAAAAGTAGAAAAGCAAGAGGTTTATATGTGAAGTCAAGAGTCTATTACATACACCTTGCTAGATTTTTTAAAGTATCTTAGTTTTAAAACTGTCCTTCTTTTCTTTGTTTCCCTTTAAACTTCTGTATCCTTCTGTTCATTTTTCTGAGCTGCTTCAATGAAACTTGTTTTTTTAAACCCTTACTTTCTGTCTTATTAATATTGCTTAAGATAGAGTCAAGGGCTAGGTAAATGGTGTTAAGTGACTTGCACAGGGTCACATAGCCAAAAAATGCCTAAGGCCAGATTTGAGCTCAGGTCCTAACTCCAAGCCTAGTCATCTCTTCACTGTGCTACCTAGCTGCCCTCAATGGAACTCTTTATTATTATTATTATTTTTTGCTTTTTTTCCCCCCATTAAAAAATAAGGAAAACACAAATAAGCAGAGTTAAGTAATATGCACAGCTTTGCCATGTCCAAAAATCTGTTTCAATACCTTGAGTTCATCACCTCTCTGCTAGAAAATGGGCAGCACCTGACTATAGTTATTAAATCTTTTGAAGTTTACCATTTTTAAAATAATATTTGGCACTACATAAATTTTTCCACTGGTTATGCACACTTTCATCTGTATTAATTTATATAAATCCAGATTTCTCCAAAAGCATCTTTTTCATTGTTTCTTAAGGCATAATAATATCCCATTGCATTCATATAATTCGTTCAACCATTGTCCAGTTGAAAGGCACCTCATTCTCTCCCCCTTTTTTTTTGCTACATCAGAAAGAGGGGCAATAAATATTTTTAGGCATAAGTAGGTCTTTACACTTTTTCTTCCATATCTTTGGTTTATAGACCTAACAGTGGTATCCTTGAGTCAAAAGTTAGGCACAGTTTAGTAACTTTTGGTGCATAGTTTCATATTGCTTTCCAAAATGGCCAAAACAATTCATTATGTCACCAGTAGTACCCAAGTGTGCTTTTCTTTTCCCATGAAAGATGGCATCAGAAGAGTAGTCTAGAAGGAAGTTGTTGTTAGGGTCTGACCCTTTGTTATATACCTCACTAGGACTAAAGAAGTCTTCTCTAATGGAGACTTTTGTAAAAACTGTAGTCCTTGGGGTGGAAAACCAAGCTTCTGTTAATGCAAAGAGGTACTGGAATGTTTGAAGTAGGAGAGTTTGTGTAAAATGAATGAGAGGTTCCAAAGGGCACAGGAAGCAGACAGGACTGGCATGTTATATACATACTTATCTATGAGTAAAATAGAAATAGTGGTAGAAGATATGGACTTGAAGATTCCCTCTTTCCCATGTGATGTTTGAGGTACATTCCACTTCCCCAATGAAGAGGCTAGAGATTGATTTAATGGAAAGGAATAGGATTCAAGGTTATCTTGATATCTTTGTGTGGCCTTAGGGAAAATAAATGAACTTCTATCCATCAACTTTCCTCATATATAAAATTAAGAGGTTTGTTTAGATGAACTACAGGTCCCTTTTGCCCTAAATTATATGAACATATACAAAGAGTAGACCATGGGAAAGGGAAAAGATTGATTGAAATCTGGCATCAGTCACTTAACCTTTCATTGCCTTAGTTTCCTCAGCTGTAAAATGAGGATTATAATAATAACACTTACCTTCCCCTTTAAATGAATATCAAGGGGCATACTAGAAAAAAAATGAAGTTGAAAAAGATGTTTTAATGCTCTCAGAATTTAAAATAGATTACAAAGTAATGATCATAAAAACTAATACTCATCAAAAATAGGTAAATAAATACACCAGTGGCATAGACTAGAATAGATATACAATTAAATTTATATTAAAAAATTAACATTTAATAAATTCATAGAATATAAAAATTCAGACACTGATGTCAAAGACAGGATGTATAGAGACAACTTAAGGATTAAAGTTCTCTCAGAAGCACATGACAATTCAAAGTTGAATGCTATAATACAAGAAAACTGCCAAAAACTTGAAAACAAAGTGCCAAGAAAAAGAATCCACAGATCACCTTCAGGAAAATTTTTAAAACTCTTATGCTGCATAGGGGCAGCTGGGTAGCTCAGTGGAGTGAGAGTCAGGCCTAGAGACAGGAGGTCCTAGGTTCAAACCCGGCCTCAGCCACTTCCCAGCTGTGTGACCCTGGGCAAGTCCCTTGACCCCCATTGCCCACCCTTACCACTCTTCCACCTATGAGACAATACACCGAAGTACAAGGGTTTAAAAAAAAAAAACAAAACTCTTATGCTGCAACTCCCAAGATGTGTAGTGATTAAAAAAAAATTTTTTTTTAACCCTTACCTTCAGTCCTCCAAGGCAGAAGAGTGGTAAGAGTAGGCAATGGGGGTCAAGTGACTTGCCCAGAGTCACACAGCTGGAAAGTGTCTGAGGCCAGAGTTGAACCTAGGATGTCCTGTCTCTAGGCCTGGCTCTCAATTCACTGAGCTACCTAGCTGCCCATGGGATTAAATTTTAACAATTCAATGACAAATTCTGAGAGCAACAGGAGAAAGACCTTAAAATATAAGAAGAGGAAATTTGAATAACAAAAGCTTATTTTATACCCACCAGAAACAGAAGAAAGGAATAAAAATAATACGTAAAAGCATAGGAATTCAAGAGGTACCCTAAAATGGCATATCCTGCAAACATAAGTTTAATCATCAATGAAAGAAGTTCCATAAAAGAGAAATATTAAACATTCCTGCAAAAACAAATGCATGTATATTATTTGTATGAAAAATACCTCAATTAAGAAAATAAATACAAATACCAAAGAAAGTAATGAAATTACTCCCATCTTTAAGACTATTCAAAGGGGGAAAACTAGAATAAGAAAAATATAGGAATTTTTTGAAAAAGAAAAGTCAGGAAGAATTCATTATCTAACAAATGTCTTTTTAAAACTATTTGAAAAATGGAAGAAAATCAAATAATACATTTATCTTAATTGTGGGAAACAATTTTTCCTATTTAACAAATAATTTATTAAGGACAAGGTGGACTTTAAGATTTCTGTTCAAAACAAAAAGAACAGAATGGGGAAATATGATGAAGACAGAAAAACTTGGATGTCTAAAATATCTAAGGAACCATCATATTAAAAATTCAAGGTAGTGTAGTTAGCAGATATGAAAGGAACATTTTCAAAAAAGAAATTTTCAAAAATAATTTTAATCACTTGAAAATGCTTAGCCCAGTAAGTCAGAGACAGATTAAAACAACTTGAACATCTCACTACACAGATACCAAACTGGTAAAAATTATTAATAGCATGTTTTTGAAGAAACAGGTTAATTCTGGACTAGTAGAATTGCAAACTTGTAGAATCCTTTTAGAAGATAGTCTAGCAGTAAAAAGCTACAAAAACAAACATGCCTTTTGTCCCAATAATTCCATTTTTGGGGATATCATAAAATAATAAAAAGCTAACTGTTGAAATTTTTTTCATGACATCATTCCAACTGCATGTATGTATGTGTATATGTACACACATGTGTACATATGAAATAATCTAAATGTCCAAGAGTAGGGTAATGATCAAATAAATTATGACCTGCAAATGTGAGGAATATAAATATAGAAGAAAATTTGTGATACAGTGTAAAAAGTAAATAGAACTAGAAGAAAAGGCATTTCTGAAGGTGATAGTGAAAGACTGAGAAACTAGAGACTTAAATGTAAATAATTACTAGTTTAATTTTGTTGACATTTAGTGTTAATGAAATGCCATTTTATAAAATATGAGACAAATTTAGTAGGGATAATTATAAAGCCTGACACATAGATTTTTTTAAAAATTAGCTACAAATACAGTATTTACTTGAAAGCAGTTTATAATAAAGGGCTGTTAGTATGTAGCAATTTCAGGAAGTCAAAAGTATGATATAGCAGCCACAATGGTTAATATGATCCTTGTTGCAATAACAGAAGTAGTGTCAAGAATGAGGGAGGCAGTAGTTCCATTGTATACTCCTTAGACCATGTCTGAAATATTGGTCACATTCTGGTACTTCATTTCAAAGAGAAAGTGACACGGGTATACCAATAATGATATCTGAAATCTTAAAGGGATTTGAAATCTTGGTTAATCACAAATGGTTAAAGGAACCGAGGATACTGAAAGAATGGAAAATTTATAGGGGGCCAAATAGTTTAAGGATTTTCATGTGGAAGAGACAGTACATTTGTTTTGCTTAGCCTAGAAGGGCAGAGTTTAGGAATAGTACCTTGAGATTACAGGAGGCAGTGTGGTAGAGTGGAAAGAGTGCTATATTTGAAGTCAGGGGACCTGGGTTCAAATTCTGAAATTTACTTCTCAATGATACTTTGGATTGATCATTTAACCTCTGTAGTCCTCAGTTTTCTTGTCTGTAAAATGAAGGGAGTTGACTAAAATGATTCCCTGAGACCTTTGTCAGCTCTAAATCTATGACTTTATGATCTGTGATTCTCTGAAACAGATTCAAAGTCAGCATAAGGAAAGTATCTCCTAAAATATCAATTAGATTTGTCCAGAAATGGAATGAACTCCTTTGAAGTGATGAGTTCTTTATCATTGAATATCTTAAAAGGAAAAAGGACAGTTATTTTTTGGAAATGTAGACAGGATTTATATTTAGGGTAGAAGTAAATTTTCTAGGTTGCCTATACTCCCAACAGTAACCTCAAAAAAAAAAAAAAAAAAAAAAGCAAAAATGAGTTACTTGATACCCATAACTAATTGGACAGTTTTCAAAAGGAAAATGGATATAATATTAAAATTTAAAGACATTCTAGAGGTTCAAGTGCATTTATTAAAATTACCACTATACCTAAAAGACTATAAATCCTATTTGTTTTCAATAATGATTTTTCCTTAAAAAAAAAAACAATTTTGGCTACGTTGAAGCTGAAAGATGCCATTAGGAGTAAGGACTGTGCTTTCTAAATTTGCTCAGTTCATCTAACATGAGATGAATTTTACAAATATTTCACAATGAACTATGGACTATATTGGTATCCAGTTTTTTATAGTATACTTATATAAAAGTTATCTTTAGAAAGGTTACCTAATCAGGGTAGAATCAATGTCTAATCAGCCTAGGTTATATAAATGATTAGCATTAAAGAGATATTTATATGACTTCTAAATCTCTGGATTTGTATATCTAGAGAAATTACTTGATTTAAAAGTATTATATAAGGGGCAGCTGGGTAACTCAGTGGATTGAGAGCCAAGCCTAGAGATGGGAGGTCCTAGGTTCAAATCTGGTCTCAGACACTTCCCAGCTGTGTGACCCTGGGCATGTCACTTGACTCCCCCCCATTGCCTACCCTTACCACTCTTCTGCTTGGAGCCAATACACAGTATCAACTCCAAGATGGAAGATAAGGGTTTAAAAAAAATATTATATAAAGATGAACATAAAAATAACCTTTGTTGAGGAAAAAAGACCAGGCTATATGAGTTATTCAGTTAAAATACCTACATCCTGAGTGAATTTTTGTTTGGCTTAGTAAATCAAAAGTATCCATGATTGTTAACTTGTTGAATTATAAAGTGATCCACTTTTCAATGAAATTAGGTATTTCATTTAGCTTAGATAAGTAGCCAAATCATTAAGTATTTTTATATAGCTTGAAATTAATCATTATTTTAAAATGTTTAATATATCTTTTTTAAAAAGAGTGAATCCTAAATGCATGCATGGTTTTGTCAAATACTTCATGATTCTCTATAACAAGTGATTTAAATCAAAACCATGCTTGAAAAGTTCCAGAAACTTAATATGATACAGTGGGAAAGATACCTGGATTTGGAGTCAGAGGATGTGGGTTCACATCCTGTCTCTACTTCTTACCATTTGTGTGCCCTCTCTGTAGTCACACATTGCTCATCTTTAAAACAGAATGATAGCCTACCCCTTATATCTATCCTTTGCTCAGGGGATCATAGGTCCAAAGCCAGAAGGGCTACTGAGGCCACTATCCCAAATCATTATTTTATAAGTCATGCCCCACGGGGGGGTTGGGGAGAATGACTTGGCTGAGGTCACACCATTTAGTTCCTTTCTGTCTTTTCTCTTGATCTATAAGACATTTTGCTCTCTTGTTTTTTATCTGAAAGTATAGCTCAGTTTCCTTGACAAGCTTTTGTGGAATACATATTTATACTTGTATGTATAGAAGGAGTTGTGTGAAAAAGTAAATGTTTTGGTTCTAGTTCTAATTAAGTTAGTCATTTGGCAGGCTTTAGTTTTAAAAATGGAAGAATGTGCAAATCAAATAATTTTTTATTAAGGTTTAAGATTTAAAAGACTTGTTAAGTGTTTTTATGGTATTGTTCAGAGAACTATATGTGTGTATTCACACACATACACAATACATGTATAAGTTTAATTATTGCTATATTTAATTGCTGTATTGCTGTATTTAGCTTGAAGAGGAGAAAAGAAAACAGAAGATAGAGATGTGGGAAAGCATGCAAGAAGGAAAAAGCTATAAAGGAAATGCTAAAAAGTGGCCACAGGTGATGACAAACTTTATCTTATATGTTCATGTATTAAGTAAATTACTTTTAAAACATGATTTGAAAATTACTTCTAAAAAGTATATTTGTTTTATATACTGACAACAGGAACCTGAACCTGGTCCTTCCACTTCCTCAACTATAACAAAGCCTAAATCTGACAAAAAGCCTTTGCGGGGAAATGGTAAGTACCAACTAAATTGTTTTGTTGATGAGTAAACAAAGCTATTACATAGTTCTTTGATAAGTTTAATAAAGCAAACATTGTTTTATGCTTAAAATTGTTGTATTACTTTAGGGCTTATAAACTCACAGAAAAATTTTTCTGAAAGAACAGTCATTCTATATCACACTAAAAGACTAGACAACTGCAGCTTTCAGATTCTGAAACTCATGAGTTGGAAGTCAAGAAGTGAGGTCAAAGTCTTTGGATTTGTCCTTTTTGTGGTCAACCATAACAAGCAGCCTGAAAACCTCAAATAATTGGGGAGAGTGGGGTTAACTAATAGAATTGTAGATCCAGAGCTACAAGGAATCTCATTTTACAAATGAGGAAAATAAGGGTCAAAGAAACTAATAAGTGACTTGCTCAAGGTCTCACAGGTAGGGCCAGTGACCTTTGTGGTGTACTACAAATGTCATTTTATAAAATTTTAAACTCCTAATTCATTATGTGGTTCTACTGTCACTTTTCTTTTTTTGCCCATTTTGACACTAAATCATATTTCATTTTATATTCTCCATTTTATGTGTTAGAGTCTTATTGCAGAACAGTTTCTTGAAGGTGGAACTCTAGGCATGATTTATTTCTTTTGTTTCTCCCAAAGGACCTACCATGTGAGAGTGCATTTTGTGTGAAATGTAGTTTTTGTAATTATAAAATTTCTGTTATATTAATTACAGGAATACAGTGTGTTATTGTGGAAAGTATGAGCCCTAGGAGAAAAGGGGCAAATTTTAGATATAATTTGTAATGGTTATATCCAAAGGTTATTTTAGATCATATGGAGAAGGGCAAGAAACTATGTACCATTATGCTGAACTTTCTAAAGTAACCTAAATTAATTAACCTAAAGAAGGGGGGGAAAGAATCTGAAGAACCAGAAAAAAATTCTTATCTATGTCAGGTGTTAATGGGCAGGAAAATGTGAGGAGACTAAGAAACAAATTTGAGGTTCTGTAGCGTGGAAGGAACTAAAGCTGTACTCTCTGAGGAAGAAAGTACTACTTGTCTTCCAAAGAATGATAAAGTGGTTGTGCAGATGTTGTCAGATTAGAGAGTTCATTTAGGATCAGAGAAGATACTTAAATGTAGTGGTGGTTGGTGACTTTGTGCTGAAAGGAAACTTAAGGCAGCTGTATATTAGTCTAATAATAGTAGGGAAGGCTCTTATCTTTCTGGAACATTTATCTAAAACATGACAAAGACCCTCTCAAGACTCAGGATCATAGATTTAGAGCTGTAAGGAGACTTGGAGACCATCTAGTTTCATTTTCTTATTGTACAGATAAGGAGGTTCAAAGTGATGAGATGACTTTTTGAAGGTCACTAGAAAAATGTACATTTGAGTCCAGGTGCTCTGATTCTAAATCCAGTGCTTTTTCTACTATATTAGTCTGCTCCCACTCATCAAATTGGATGGCTATTCATGTCAACATAAGTGAATTTACCAGAAGGAACCCAGAAAGTAGTGTCAAAGATTATTAAGTCTTGGGCAAGGAAATCTTAGGATACAAGTGGTTTTTGTCACTATTGCCCATTGAGAGCAAGGGGTTCAGAGGAAAAAAACAGACTAGGGAAGTGAAAAGTTGATTATGAAACTTATAACAACAATGACAAACTTCTGGCCAGGGATGGAATGCATCTTAGAAGTGCTGCTAATTTGCCTGGAGTCTTAACAAATCTAACAAGAACTGAAAAACTGAAAAAGGAGAAAGGAATCTGTTTATGTACATAAAAAGTTAAATATGAGAGTATAGAAATCACCTGTAAGGAAAAAATAGCATTTGAAATGCTCAATTTCTCAGAGGACAGATTCTGAGAAAATGGCCTATAAAAAAACCTAGTGGCTTCTGATACAAATAGACACAAATATACAAAGGAAGTAACAAGATAAATTAGAGATTGGAATACAAGGAGGCAAAATTGATCTCAGAGATTTTACAGACACTTAATGAGATCTTTTATTTAGGTATCACTGAGGAGAAGGATATGCGAAATTCAGAAGAAATACTTATTAGCTAAGTACTTATTAGCTAAAACACAAGGGAGAGGTTGCATTGAATAAGGCAATATATTTGAATAAGGAAATTCAGGAAATGGAAAAAGAAGGATGCATGAAGGTTCACTAGAGGCAGAAACAGAAGTGACATTCATCAGAGTACTAACAGCTGCTTGGAAAGAAAAAAAGTAGTCAAATTGTAAGGAAATAAATGATAAGCTTGGCATGGACACATGTATAATAAGTTATAGGGATCTCAATTATCTAGGTATCTGCTGAAGTGTTCTCTCTCCCCAAAGCAATACTTATTTCTTAAATTGCTTTAGTATAGTAAATTCTTCCTTCATGATTTCATAAATCAAGTCTAACTCTCTCATTTTACAGATTAGGAAAATTGCCCTCAGATCATAGAAATAGTAAATAATAGAGACAAGATTTGAACCCAGGTGTTTCAGCTCAAATCCCATTGCTCCTTGTGCTATATACTACTCTTGATAACAAGAGGGGGAACATCTGTTTTGGATTTCATTCTTGCCAGTAGGGAGGAACTAATTGCTGGGGTAGAATGATAGGAACAAAGGTAAAAGTGTAGGTAACAGGTTTGAATACAAAAGTTCAATACAATCACATATCAGAAGTGCTAAAGCTCAGTGAATTAGAAAAGCTAAGAATAGCAAAAAGATTTTCTTTTAAACGAGAGTATGGAAAAGGAGCAGATTTACTGTAAGGGGTAGGTGAGATGGTGATGATTGATCACAGAAATGAGGCAGAGCTCCTACATTTTTACTTTGCTTTGTATTCTTTACCAAAGAGAATGATCTCTCTTCAAACTGGAAATAAGAACTATGACTAATACAAGATAAGTAAGAAGATAGTGAGAGCACCAAATTGTCTTTGTGATGAGTTCAAGTCACCTGGCACAAATGACTAAATGTAGCGAAGGCTACTGAATAATTGGTCAATGTAATTATTAAGCCACTGTCACTGATTGTTGAAAGACTGGGGAAAATAGTAAATTTCAGAACTAAAGAAATGTAGATATTGTCCCATTTTGCAAAATCTAGAACAGAACTGATTCTAGGCTATCTGCTAGTGAGCTTGGATTATGTTCCTGCTAAAATTATAGAATGTATTATTAAGGAAATGGTTAACAGTATTACTAGATGAATAGGAATACTTAGGTTTTAGCCATGCTTTTGACAGTCTTTCATTGTATTGGAAAAAGATGAAAGACATTTGTGCTAAATAATATCATTAAATGAATTAAGACCTGATTAAAAGCAGTTTTTAATAGTTTAAGATCATCCTGGAAAGAAATCTCCAAGTGACCCTACATACAGATCTGTGGTTAGCCCTGTGCTACCAAACCTTTTTTTAATGACTTTGGTTGTAGATAGCACACATCATTTTATAGATGCCACAAAGCTGAAATGAAGCAAGTGACCTAGGGTGGGAAAAAAAATCAGGATTCAAAAAGACAGCAACAGCTTGGAATTGAGCCAAATGTAATGAGATAAAATTTAAGTGGAATCAGTACAAAGTTTTATACTTGGGTTCAAAAACTCAGTTTCACATAGGAGAGACATAGTTAGAAATAAGTTTGTCTAATTAAGATTTAGGAGTTTTTATGGATTGCAAACTTCATATGAATTAACAGTGTGATTATGGCAACCACAATAATAAAGTTTCAGGCTACATTAAAAACAATCTTTGCTTTTTGGAATGCGGAAATGATGGCTGCAGTGTCTTCAGCATTGATCAAACCACATCTAAAGTGTTGTGTTCAGTACTGACTACAACATTGTAGAAAAGACATTGAAACTGGAGATTTCTTGGAGGAAATTAATGGTAAAGATCATGTTATATGAGAATCAACTGAAGGGTCATAGGTTTACCTTGGAGAAGAGAAGAACTGTCACGTGGAAGAGGGTTTGACCTAAGAAGCCAAAACTACTGGCAGAATTATACCAAAGGGGAATAGGCTGCTTTTGAAGGGTAGTGACTTCTCACTGGAGGTCACTAGATAATTACTTTGGGATATTTTTCAGGCATGAATTAGACCAAGTGACTACTGAGGCCCCTTCCAACTTTGAAATGACATAATTCTATGATGGTGTAATATATATGTAATAAATGTAATACGTGGATCAGTCTTAGTTGATAGAGGTATCACTTCAAAGTCTGTTTACTATTCACTTTAGCCGCTCATTTACCCAAAAAAAAAAAAAATTCTCCTTGGTTGTGAATAAGTTGGTAAGCAAAATCTTTTCACTACTTGATTTTTGTGTGTGTGTTCCATATTATGTTTCCTACATAACTAGAATGATAATTTTCTTTGTCGTTCTAGGTTATAACCCTTTGACTGGAGAAGGAAGTGGAACATGTTCATGGAGACCAGGACGTAGAGGACCCTCATCTGGTGGATGAGGTTAAGAATCTTGCTTATGTCTCTTGACATTAGCAAGATAAATTTAACCTACTATTCAGCTGCCTAGCGTATGCTTTTCACAGTGACGACTTAACGGGAAATGGTGTTTAGTTCAGTTATTTATAAATGTAGATTCATTTAAAGGTTGGAGGCAATAAAAATTATAAATAATGCCAATAGAATATGATTTAGGGAGTGTCATACATGGCATTGTTTTAGTTTAACACATTTTAAAAATTATTTTAAATCATTTCTTGTTGGCTAATCACAGCTGGAATTTAAAGTCTTCCAGATGGTAATTCATAATCTTTATAGAAAGGCCTCATCATGATATTTTAATCATTTGAATGTTCCTGACTGTAGATGAGTCTCTGTGACAGGCTGCGCAGAATGATGTCTTCCTTATAAATGGTGAGCTCACCAGTGAGGATTACTGATGATAGATAGTTGTTGGTGTTTTTTTCTATGTATTCATTTTTATGCAAAGAGCTTTGTAAAATACTGTAAATATTAAAAATGCAAAGAGCCTTTTCCAGCATCTTTTTATTTATTTAATTAGAGTTGATACAGTGGAAAGAAAATGGAATCAGAAGGCTTAGGTTCACATTCTGCCTTCTGATATTTATAAAATGAGGGGGTTGAACCATGGGCTTCTGAAGTCTTTTCAGCTTTAGAACTATGATCTTTTTTATAAATTTCTTCATCTGCTTACTTATCTCTCTATGTTTCACTAGATCCAAGACAGGAAACAAATGTCAGAATTTAGAAAAATGTGGCCCTTTGGTTTTGTCTAAGCTTCTCTTCTGTTTTGTGTTTAGAACCAAAGCCAGAGTATTTTGAGCAAAATTGTGGGTCTATAGGGTCTCTTCTATATGTTTGTGTTATAGTGCATCTCAGTCAATTATAAAGCATATATGTGAAGGAATAGACAAATGACTGTCTTTAAATAGCAATAATCAAATTATAATTTTAAATTATTGTAAGAAAATTACTGAAAGGCGTAGGTAAATTATACTTTAGAATTTTCATGGATATGTGATCTCATTGATAGGTATATCACTTCACTCATTGTGATGTCTGTAAATCATCCATAGTGAACGTGCTAGTTCACTAGAGACCTTGTCCTGGCCAGTGGGGTCCTAGGGCTGTCTATATGTTGTACCAAATTCTTCCTGAATGAATGGATGAGGAACATTTATTAAGTATTTATTACTTGCCAAGCATTTGGAATACAAATACAAAAGCTGGATGATCCCTCATCTCAAGAAGCTTACATTCTAATGGGGAAGACAACACATAAAGGGGAATTAAAGTTTGAAAAGTCACAAATATGGTGTTTGACACATCGTCTCTTCTGCTTTTATATATCCTTCCTCTGATGTCTTTTTGTACCTAAGTAATATTGCTCGGCTTATTTAAATCTGCTACTCACTTGCCTGTTGGTTTATCTACATTTTGATTTTTCTGGAATTGGGATATTCAGTGATTCACAGCCATATGGCAGCCCTGAGGAAATATTAGTGCTTTAAAAAAGATGAACAGATATGATTGTGGATTATTGAAAGCACTGTGCAGTTTCCTAAATGAGATCAACTAGGTTTTAAACCCATCTTATTTATAGTGCCCATCCTGTCATGAGAGCCAGAGGATGAGAAAGATTGCCTTGGAACCAAGAAAACCCGAATTCAAGTCCTACCTCAACTACATACCTGTTAAGTAACTGGGGCAAGTAACTTAACCTCTCAGTGACCTAGGCAACTCTCTATAACTTTAAAGTTGCAGAATAATGTTGGCCTGCATTGTTGGAGTTTCTTCATCTGGAAGTTAATCAATGAAATGTAGGAAGCAAAAATTTAGGGAGCTGACCATTTTGCCTCATTTTTTCCCCCTTCACAGTTGGCCTCATGATTCAACTCTATAATATTCTCTTCTTTTGAATTCCTTGTCCCCTTGTCTTTTCCTCATTGTTTTATCAGCCCCAGCTCTGGTTTTTTTTTCTAATATGTCTTCTCCACTCCTGTCTAGAACATGGAGTTATACAAATAGCTGAATACCACTTTAAAAAGTCACATAGGGGGCAGCTGGGTAGCTCAGTGGATTGAGAGCCAGGCCTAGAGACGGGAGGTCCTAGGTTCAAATCCAGCCTCAGCCACTTCCCAGCTGTGTGACCCTGGGCAAGTCACTTGACCCCCATTGCCTACCCTTACCACTCTTCCACCTATAAGTCAAAGCACAGAAGTTAAGGGTTTAAAAAAAAAGTCACATAACTCTGCTTTACTCTTTTTTTTTTTTTTTTTTGCTTTCTTTTCTCAACTAGAAGTGTTTGTAGAAGAAACCCAGATGTAGAGGAATAGATTCACAAGGTATCTGAAGGAGAGGATGATACTGTAAAAAGATGGCCAAGAAAATAATAACAGACCTATATCCCCAAGATCCCTTCTAAGAATCATTTATTCATGAATCAATGACAACCTTGATGAGAATATTGGTAGGAAACAGGCATGCTTTCACAAAGACAGTAATATTCTGCATTGGACCACATCGTTTTTCATATATAATCCTTTTGTGTAGATGTTTTTAAAAACTACTTTTATTACTTAGTCAACTAACATTTATAAAATGCCTCCTGTGTGCCTAGTCCTAGTCTCTCGGCCAAACTTCAATCCATACTGCTCCCTTATTTCCATATTACTAATATTTGCATTAGGGTGATCTCTTAGAGTCTACATTTCCAGTCATGTCCCCATTGACCCATGTGATCAAGCAGTTGTTTTCCTTCTGTGTTTCTACTCTCACAGTTCTTTCTCTGGATGTGACTAGCATTCTTTCTCATAAATCCCTCAGAATTGTCCTGGATCATTGCATTGCTGCTAGTAGAGAAGTCCATTACATTCAATTGTACCACAGTGTATCAGTCTCTATGAATAAGACCATTGAGCTATTAAAGGAACAGTGAGACTTTGTGATAAAAGAGGTAAACAGTGTATTCTAGTTATGTGGGATAGTCAGTTTAATCTTGAAGGTAGTTAGAGGTTCTGAATGGCAAAAGAAATATGGGGGCAGGTGCCGGGGGCCATCAAACCCCATCCTGAATGACACTCAAGGCAGACCACAGCAGTCTCTTATGATGCCTGGCTCTAGCTGAACCCTGACTGTTCTCATTTGTCTTAACACACTGACACTATCCCACCACCGAGATTACCTGGACCTGTGAGAGGCTGACTCCCGCAGGCGGGGTGCATTCCAGGCTTGGGAGACAGCTTGTGCTAAAGCAGAGAGGAGAGAGAATATCAAGTGCAGAGAACAGCTTGTAGTCCATTAGTCTTTGGCAGAAAATATTTGAAGGGAAGCGATGGAAGATAGGCTAGATCCAGAAATGAAGTCTTAAATACTAGTCCAAGATTCGCATCCTGAAACCTTTCATTTAACAGCTATGTGTAGTATACAGTGGAATGGGGAAAGTCTAAAAAGGAGTGTCTTCAATTATAAGGCTATTGCAAAAGCCCAGATGAAAATAAAAAGGCCTAAACTAGTGGCTATAGAGATGGAGAGAAAGCTGGATGTGGGATATGTTGTGTAGGTCAAGTTGACAAGAGTTGTCATCTGTTTATATAGGTTCATATACTATATTTTACTATTACCTAATGCTCAACACAGTTGGAGGACATCTTACAATCCTGTTTATTGAGTACATTACAAATTCATATTTTTTAGCCTTCACTGGTCCCTCACTACAACAAGGCAGTTGATTTCTCTTCCCCTAATTGAATTCTCTGTCCCACTTTCCACAAAAAGTATCCAAAACCTTTTCTTCCCTTCTTAATCCTTCCACAACTTCTCCCCTTTCAACCAAGGAGCTCACCTCTTTACTGAGTTTAAGCCATTAGATGTGATATCCCTACACAAATGATTCTCTTGTTCTCAAAATCTTCTGGCATAATATCCCACTCTCCTTTCTCACAGTCTCTGATAAAGAAGTAACCCTTCTTGCCAAGGTCCTGTGCACTTGACTCAAACTTTCCAGCAGAATTGGATCCTTAATTACATTCTCTCTCAAGCTCTCCCTATTGCTGGTTCCTTCTTCCCTACAGCTTCAACCACTTTCAAGTCTTCCCTTTCTAAAAAATAAAAGCTTTTACTTTATCTTACCATCCATTCAAGCAATCTTTCCTCCCTTTTTTAAAACCAAATTCCTTTTAAAAGCCACCCAAAACTACTACATCCAACAGAAGGCAAAAAAAGAAATGGAATAATGTGTTCCTAAGAGCAAATGCAAAATGACATACCCTACAAGTGTGGGTCTAGTCATCAATGAGAAATATGGGCATTCAATAAAAGAGCCGTATTTGAGCAGCCCTACCAAAAAACAATGGCAGATGGTGACTCAGTGAATGGAGTGCTGGGCCTGGAGGTCCCAGGTTCAAATACAGCCTTAGACATTCACTAGCTATATGACCTTGGGCAAATCTCTTAATCTTGTTTGCCATAATCTACTGGAGAAGGAAATACCAAACTACCCTAGCCTCTTTGCCAAGAAAATCCCACACAGGATCACAAAAAAATTGGACAGGACTGAACAACAACCAAAAAAAAAAAAAAAGCAAAACAGACAATAGATTATTTGTATTACATCCCATTCAACAGAAACACAAGGTAAGACAAACATAATAACCAAGGAAGGCACACGTTTTGAATTAACATCAGAAAAAAAGTGGGGAAAAGACCTAAGGGATTAAAATCAACAAAAAACAGGGTGGACCATTAAAAAATTCTTTCTAAAGGAATACAAGGAAACATGAATAAAAGGAGAACTCTGTAGAAGTAATGGTGGAGGAAAGGCCTGGGGCACTATTAGCTAAATCACTGCATTTCCTACAAGTGAATCCAAGTTTTTTTTTTTTTTTTTTTTTATTGTGTGGGTGTGCCCATACATAAAAGACTGAACTGTAGGATGGGAGGACAAATAAACTGGGAAAAGTAGGAAGATGACTATGTGTGATATAATCCAATTATCACTATTACCTCCAATAGTCGAGTCTCTCAGGAAAAAAAGGAGCAGAGAAAGGCAGGTGGCAAAGAAGGATTGAAATGGAAATGAAGGAATCTTGATTCAATGGGAGGAGGGGAGAATAATTTTCTGATGGGGACTAGAGGAAAGATATTCTGAAATAGAATAAGGACCTTAAATCGGAATAATCCATAAAGATTTGGTGCCTTCAGCCACCTTAGAGGGTGTTGTTCCTCCATGAACAGCAGCCTACATCAGAAGGGGAATTGGCTTCTGGAGGTAACTGACATGTAGAAAGGCGAGGGGGCATGAACCTATTTCATTGCAAATGGGATAAAATGTTCATGGGGAAGCAGGGGGAAATAATAAATTGCATAACCAGCTTCATAAAAAATTATATACCATGAGACAATACATTTCTCTCTTATTTCCTTTAGGAATTGATACTTCTAAGCATGAGGCACAAAAGAAAAAAAGGGGAGCTAAGGGCAAGGTCTACAAGGCAATAATCAAAACTGTTTAAAAGAGGGAACTTAAATACTTTGAAAATTTTGATTCTGTGAGAAATAAAAAGACTAAAGAAAAAATAAATATAAGGGCCATGAATTAAAGGATAAAAGTTTAGAATAGGAAGGATAAGTAAGAGGATGAGGGAAATTCTCTTTAGAAAAAGGAGCAGAAAAAATTTTTAAAGTAAAAGTTAGGAAGAGGATTTTTTTTTTACTACTTTTGATTAAAAAGGGGAAAAATTGGGAAAATAAAACCCTAAAACTAGGGAAGAGGATGACAAATGGGAGTGGAGTACTTGAGGATAAGGGGAAGAGAGCCTATGGAAATAGTTGCTTTAAAGCAGATTAAGCAAAAATAAGAGAAAAATACAGAGGAAGAGCAAAATTTTGAAGAAGCAATATTAGAGATGTAAAAGGAATTATTCCTTTTCTCTGATTTAATGGGGGACCTGGAGGTCCTCTTACCATAGAGATGTGTAGGGATGTAGAAACCAGAAAGACAGGACGTGAGGTAAAAAGAGGATAAAAAAGAGGGTGGGACCTCAGTTGGTGAGGGAGGAAATCAGTTGCTGACAGGTGCTGGCAGTTGCAGGGAAGTTGGTTCCTGGGAGTGTATTGGGTTGGTGCTTAGCCTTTAGTTGCTAGAATATAAAAGGTGAGCCTGAGCTTACTGAGAGGGCTTTTTTGGCTTTTGGTTTGTGCTGTTAGGTTTTTAATCTTTCTTGAATGTTTTGGGAGGTGATTGGTCTTTGTTGAAAGACCTAATTGGGGTTGGATTAAACATTGATTGGGTTGGTTTGGATTGGGTTGGAACTTTGTGGGGTGGTTGTTATTAGAGGTAGTTATAAGCAGTTATGGGTAGATAAAGGCAGTTTTAGATAGTAATAGGCAGTTATAGGATAACTAGTATAGGTATTAGGCAATTTCTTTATCTCCTATATTTCCTTTATTATATTCTTTTACTATCTTTATTTCAATAAAACTAAATTGTTAATTGTTAAAAGCTGCTAGAAGTTTTCTTTTCTCTGGCTTAGAGGGATAATATTAATTTTACAACTCTACTATATACTCAATAAAACTTAAGTTATTAAAAGCTGCTCTATTATTATTTTTTAAACCCCTACTTTACGTCTTGGAATCAATATTGTGTATTGGTTCCAAGGCAGAAGAGCAGTAAGGGCTAGGCAATAGGGGTTAAGTGACTTGCCCAGGGTCACATAGCTGGGAAGTGTGTGAGGTCATATTTGAACCCAGGACTTACCGTTTGTAGGCCTGGCTGTCAATCCTCTGAGCCACCCAGCTGCCCCCTACTCTCTTAATTTGTCAAAATTCCTAATTTGGCCCTTACAGAAACAAATGAAGGAAACTGTAACAACTCATAACTTTGAATGGATTAAAACACATGAGTCAGCAAACTACAGTTAGAAGCCATGTTGTTTTTGTAGCTCACGAAGAATATTTTAAAAATATAATAAAACTTTATTTTAAAACGTAAAAAATTATTCTTAACCCAGAGCTGTACAAAAAAGTTGGCTATAAGTGGAATTTGGTCCCCTTTATAGTTGTTGATCCTTATTTCAGCAACCCAATAAAACAAAAGAGAATGACAACATCGATAAAATCCCACTGTCACTTAAACACACCTAAAAAAGATGTATATAGAATAATAATGAGAGGCTGGAACAAATTTTCTGTGCATCAAGTGAGTCCAAAAAAGGAGGAATTATGATCACATTATAAAAGTAAAAACCAAAAAAATCACAATATAAAAAGAAATAAGGAAACCACTTTATGCTGAAACAACCATTATCAATATTAAACTTATATACTCCAAGTGCCTTAGTACAACTCATGAAGGTTAAAACTAATAAGAAGACATATTAATACAATAAGAGCAAGATACTTTAATTTCCTGCTTAACTTCAGACAAGTCTAACAAAGATAAACAAATTGGAAAATATGGAACAAATTAGTGGAGAAACTAGAGCTAATAGACTGGCAGTCTTCTAAATAGGATTGCTAAAGAATATACCTCTTTCTAAGCACCACATGAAACTGCATCCCCAGGACACATAAATGTTGCAAATAGATGTGAAAAAGCAAAAGTAGTAAACATCTTTGACTAATCATAATGCAATAAAAATAACTAAGGATCACAAACAAAAATATGGAGACCCAAATAGAAACAACAATAAAAGCCTAAATAATGATTGAACCAAAGAACAAATCACAGAAGCAATAATTATGTGAAAGAAAATAATAATCATGAAACAATATACCAAAATTTCTGGAAAGTACCTAAACTATTCTGAGAAAAAGTCAAAGCATGTTCAAATAGAAAAGGAGGAGATTAAAGAACTGAATATACTTTTTTTAAAAATGAAATAAAAAAATAAACTCTAAGCCCAAAAAATGAGCGAATGAAAGTTAAAGAAAAAATAAATAGGAAAAAAATTTAATACTATAGAAATGATAAAACTAAAAGCAAGTTCTTTGAATAGACCAAAATTGATAACCTGATTAAATAAAAGAGGACAGAAAATAAAATCCAGAAATAGCAAAGAAACAAAGTGAAATCACAGCAAAACTAGAAGAAATTAAAAGAATTATCAGAACCTACTATTCACAGTTTTATATTACCAAAACTAAGAATGAAAAAAATAAATAAAAGATTATCTTCCCCTACAAAATCCCCAGACTTACAAGGAATCAAAGATCTTAAATAATCCATTCTGGGAAAACATTACTAGCTTTAATGGAATTGCCAAAGAAAAAAGCCACCTGGTCCTGATTGATTCAGAAGAGAATTCTATCAAACTTTTAAAGAATAATTTGTATCAATGTACAAGAATTACTCAAAAACTGAGAAAGCACTCTAACTCCTATGTGACAAGTATAGTTCAAATACCTAAACCAAGGAAGGTAAAGCAAAGAAGAACTACACTATAACAAATGTATTAATCAATATTCACAAATTTTAAATAAAATACTTTCCATTTGACTACAGCAAATCATCTAAGAAATAATTCATTATGTTCAAGTTGCATGTACTCCAGGGATGCAAGGATGGTTCAAATTAGGGGAGAGAAATAATAGTTCATATGAAAAACAAAAATACCCCAAACCACATATATCTATATATGCAAGAAAAAGCCTTTGACAAAAGTCCAACACTTATACTAAAAATCCTATAAAGTATATGCATAGAAGGGCATTTTTAATATCATAAAAAGTAAAACCAAAAGCAAGTATCATATGCAATGGGCACACACTGTCCCAATAAATATGAGCAAAGCAAGAATGCTCTTTATTTTTGTTATTATTTAATGTAATTCTAGAAATACTAGCAATTGCAATTAGACCAAAAAAAAGTAATTAAAGGTCATAAAGATAGGCAAAAAGGAAATAAAGACATCCCTATTTTGCTGATGGTGTGATTGAGACAGTAGCTTGAGCAAACTTTAGACTACAAAATAAGCCTACAAAAAAGCAACAGAATTTCTACATAGTAAAAATTGAATCCAAGAGGGGAAAAAAGAGATAGGGAAATTTCACTCAAAATAACTAGAGAATGCATGAAATATATGAAGATCAGACTATCAAAGTTCACAAAATTCTTGTATAGATTTCATTTCAAAGTGTTCCTTAAAGAAATTATTGTTTAAACAATTTAAATATCTGAAGGTATTGTTCATGACTGGATCATGCCAATATATTTTAAAAATGACCATACTGCTGTAATTGATAAAAAGGGGGGTATACTAAAGTTGGGGGTGATCTCCTTCCCTTGCTGAGTGATAGAGGAGTAAAGGTGATTGTGGTGATAAGAGAGGAATGAAAGGGATGGCTGAGTTTAGGGAGGAATGGACAAGGCGGTATTTGGATGGTAAGGGTACAGGAGAAGTCTTCAGGAGAGGCAGCTAACACAGACTAGACACTCAGGCAAGAGACAGAGGATACTGAGGGGAAACAGGCTGAACCCTTCCAGGCAGGAAAGGTACTTTTACAGACACAAGGAATAGGGCCAGACAGAAGTGGTTTGAATCTGACTTGAGGGCTTTCTTGTCAGTTTCTCAAGTCTTCAAAGGAGGAATCACAAGGCTCCTCCCTGTCAGTGAAACTGAAGAGATTCAGGAGGAAGCATTGGGCAACTACTTTCTCCCAAGATGGATGCCTCCAGTTTCCCTCAGGAAATAAAGAGAATTATTCCTTCCTTTCACCCTTGCCTAATTTCTTCAACACAAAGATTCTCCAGAGGGTTTGATTAGGTAACCAAGGGTTTTATTAATGTTCCAGGGATGGTCTGGAAGGAGAGAGGAGTTTGGGGTTTCTGACAACCACTAGGGAGAAACTCAAGATGGGGGAGGGTCTCAGGAATGTGTTAGAGTGAGAGAACCTGCTCTCTCAGCCTGGGAAGATTTGGCTGCTTTTAAGGTAGAGGGTATACTGAAGGGATAGTTTGAATTCAAGGATGTCCTACTTGCCTATTGGGGAAAACTAAACCCACAAATTCTTTTCACTAGAAACCCCAAAGCCACCCTGCCTCCCAGAGCCCTGGGAAAACAGGCAGGGAAAACAGGGAAATGATATGGAGAAGGTCAGGGAGAGGTCCAGAGAAATTAGCCAGGTTCAAATTATCCAAAGACAAGGCACAGGCCAAAGCAAACCGAAAGCCAAATTAGAGCTCTGGTTGATCCTTCTGCTCTGTTCAAGCACCAGGGACCAACTGAACTCTCTCAGAATTATAAGGCTTCTAACTGCCAAAAGTTTTCAATTGGCCCCCTGCAAGAGCAAAACCCTCTTGCAACTTTTGCATTACACTGCTAATGTTAAGTTACAGTTATAATGGCTATACCAAACTATCATAGGGATACTTTGCAGAACTCAATAAAATAATACAATTCATTTGGAGAAACAGAAGGTTTAGAATCAAGGGAAATAATTAAAAAGAGGAAATAGTAATATTTCTAGACCTCAAATTATAAAGAAGTCATTAAAACCATTTGTTACTGGTTAAAAACTAAAGAATTGGATCAAAGGAACAGATTAAGATAAGGAAGAATCAAATAATGGAACTCAATAGCCCCACTGTTCAATAAGCCAGAAAAAAAAATAAGTTAATTATGAAAAAAAACTTCAATAAAAATGGCTGGGAAATTTAGAAAACAGTCTAGAAGAAATTAGACTTAGACCAATATCTTATACTATATTCCACAATAAAATATGAAATGTGACACAGGGCCTTTATATTAAAGAAGCAGAAGAGAAAAAGACCATATTTCTTTCACAACTATGAATAGATGTGTTCTTAACCAAGCAAATGATAGTGGCAATTATAAAAGAAAACAATAGTGGTAGCTAATTTACTCAGTGGATGGAAAGCCAGTACTAGAGAGAAGTCCTGGGTTCAAGATTGACTTCAGACACTTCCTGGCTGTGCGACCTTGGGCAGGTCACTTGGCTCTGACTGCCTAACCCTTACTGCTTTTCTGTTTTAGAACTGATACTTAGAGTGATTTTAGTACAGGAAGTAAGGTGTGCTTTTTAAAAAAGAAAATAATAGGTGAAATACATCAAATTCTGTGCAAACAAAATTGATAAATTTAGAATAAGAAGAGAAGCAGTTGAATGAGAAAAGTTTTATATCAAACTTCTTAAAGGATTGCTATCCAAGATATATAGACAACAAACAGGCATATGTATATATACATACACAATTATATATTTGTGTGTTTATATATCTATTTATGACCAACAACAGCCATACTCAAATAGATAAGTGACTTAAGGATATCAATAAATAGTTCTCAAAAGAATTGCAAACTATTAATAGCCATATGAAAGAATGTTCTAAATGACCAATAATAAGAGAAATACAAATCAAAATAACTCTAGGGTTTCACTTTACATTCAGCAAATTGTCAAAGAGGAGAAAAAATCTCAATAATCAATTATTAAGATAATTTTTATTAATTTTTCCTTTTTATATTTAAGAGGAAAAGGAGCAATAATATTTTTCAGTAAGAGACCCTCTGCTATGCAGCTTGGCAGTTGATGCCAGTTAGAAGGGTGTGGCTAAGTGTGGCTTGTAAGTTGCAGACCCTTGGAAAGAGCTTTTGTCTCTGGGTCTCCTGGGGAGAAGTTGTGCTGGCAGTAAACTCTCTGGTGGTGGGGGGGGGGGGGTAGAGAGAGAGAGAGAGAGAACTGAATTAAGACCTTAATCACCTTATTGATTATCAATTAACTTGGGTAGATAAAGTAGATAGATAGTGGTTATATTATCAGATAGAGAGAACAGTGAGAATAGGCCAGGGCTTTGGTTTAGCAGAAGATACTGCCCTCTGAGACAGATAGATGTAGGGTTTTCTAGAGAAATTTAGTTAGGATTGGGATCTTAAATATAGTTCTAATCTATTTTAAGATTACTTTCACTTTCCTCCTTCTTTCCTATCTGTATTTCCTAATAAGAAACTAAGTGTTTTGCATTTAATAAACTGTGCAATAGCTTTCGTTCAAACTCCTGCCCCCCAAAATTTAACCCCTCACACAATGTTGGGAGGAATATGAGAAGACAGGCACGTTGTTAGTGGAACTATGAATTAGGAAAATCATTTTGGAAAACACTTTAATGTTATACAATTTAAGTGACTAAACTGTCTTATGCCCTTTGGCTTACAGATTCCACTACTAGAGTTATACTTTAAATAGGTCAGTGACAAAAGAAAGTCTGAACTGCACAAAATGTAAAGTATGATGAATATAGAGAAACACAGCTCAGACTTAAAGTGAAGAAACACAAACAAAAACCCCCCCAATATACACTTTCTATAGTCATGTAAATGGAAAGAACATCCACAAAAAAAAAACAAACCAAAACAAAAATAAATGTTGCAGAATTACAAAGAACAAATGTGGCACCAGAGAAGCCATATAAAAGGATACCTGGACCCTAAAATTTTGAAGAGTTGGGAAGAGGAAAGATTTGGTACATTGCACATGTTTTAAGATTTTTTGATATATTAATCAGTTTTAATAATTTTTGCTTCTTATTTTTTCAAAATATTTGTTATATGAAGCCTCTTTAAAAGGGGGAAAATAAATATTGGGTGAAATTCTGGTGGTAAAAAAAGGTAACAATAAAATTAATTTTTAAAGAATTGCAAATTGTCTTATGGCAGTGTCTCCAGATCAGTGCCTATTAAAACAACTCTGAGGTTTCACTTCATATCCATCAAACTTGTAGGAGGACGAAAGGTATAAAAATAGTATCAGAGGGGTTTGAGAAAGACAGGTACACTAATTCACTGTTGTGAACAATCATTCTGTAAACAGTTTGGAATTATGTTATAAAAGTCACTAACCTCTTCATATCCTCTGAACAGTGATTCCTACCATGTGTAAAACCCAAGTGTATAAAAAACCCAACAATAGACTTCATATACCAAAATATTCATAGCAATTTTAAAAATAGCAACAATATGGAAATAAAATAGGTGCCCACTGATTAGCAACAAGTAAATAAATTCTGGTATGGGACCCCATTAGCAAACATGGATTTAATTATGATCTTTATGCTGACAACACTCTGGTCTGTTCATCCCTAGTTTCTCTACTAAGTTCCAATTGCATCACAAACTGCCTACTAGACATTTAAAAATTGAAAAAAAAAAATGCCCTGCAGGCATCTCATAATTAACATGTTCAAATTAAAAGTCATTGTATTTGCCTCAAAATCTGCCCCCCCTTTTTTAATTTTAATTTTTAATTTAATTAATTTTAATTTAATTAATTTAATTTTTAATTTAATTAATTCTTTTCTCTTCTCACATGGTACTACCCTAACTCAGATTTTCACCCTCATTACTTCTCACCTAAACTATTGCAATAGACTCCTAATTTTTCTTCCTATTTCAGGTCTCCTCATTCCAATACATCCTCCACATAGCTGTCAAAGTGATTTTCCTAGAGTATAAGTCTGACTATATCACTCATACTTAATAAATTCAAAAGGCTCCTTGTTACTTTAAACATCAAATATAAATTTCTTTGTTTGGCATTATAACACTTCATGACTTGGCTCCATGCTACCGTTCCAGCTTTATTACACATTACTTCTTTTTGTGCATACTAAGCCATACTCCAGCCAAACTGATCTTCTTATAGTTCCTCATACATGACTCTCCTCCTGTTTCCCTGCCTCTGTACTGTCCAGAATACATACTCTTTTTTACCTTTGCTGCTTAACTTCTTTTTTTTTTTTTAAACCCTTACTTTCCGTCTTGGAGTCAATACTGTGTATTGGCTCCAAGGCAGAAGAGTGGTAAGGGCTAGGCAATGGGGGTCAAGTGACTTGCCCAGGGTCACACAACTGGTAAGTGTCTGAGGCCAGATTTGAACCTAGGACCTCCTGTCTCTAGGCCTGGCTCTCAATCCACTGAGCTACCCAGCTGCAAGTGGCACCTTTTACATGAAGTCTTTCCTGATCCCTTAGCTGGCCCCCCTACACCCCAAATTATCTCTCTGCCTCCCATTGCCTCTCATTTCAGAACTGTAAAATTCTGGAAAGCAGGGGCAATTTTAAGTTTGTCTTTATATTCCTAGTGCATTTCACAGTATTGTATCTCAAAAACAGTAGGCAATTAATAAATGCTTGATTGATATCAATGGCAATAGAATTACTATATCTAATATACTATGCTTATTATTACTGATATTTTAGGAGATCCTGAGAAAAATATCTGGGAAATATTTAAAATAAGCAACATAATTTGCGACACAACTCACAACAAGCTAACAAGCAACATAATTCACAAGTTCATAATATCTCTAAAAAATTCTTCAGAATAATCTGCATATTCACTGACAGCATACTTAGTAAAAATGTGAGGAAAAAACAAGAGGATTTTGCAAACAATATTCTTCAGCAGACAACTTCTACTCTTTTTAATAATTAAATGAAATTTGCAGAGAATTCAAGATGCCATTCTTACTGTTTGTTGACTATTTTTAAAAAGCATTTTATTTGGTAGATCAAAATGCTACCTGAAGTCTTTCTGTCAATAAAGTGTCTTTCATGCATGTGATAAAATCCTACAAAATCCCTTGAAACATATAAAATAGAGATCATTTTACTTAATGACCCACTGATCATTAGTACTGTTATAAGGAAGAGAGGGTTAGAGCAAGTTTGCAGAGGCATGAGAACAACGGGGAGAGAATTCTAAAATGTAAAAGTAGGGGTCAGACAGATAACTGAGCTTTGGGCTGTCTTTCTCTGGTTTGACCTGGAGAGACTGGCTACTTTTCCTTAGTGGCTGATACTACCCTATACCACCCTGATTTCCTATCCTGCCTGCTGCCCTGCTGTTATCTATCTGGCATCTATTTGTAAGATCAGGTCTGGCTTCTTTTGAATACAGGACCTCTCCCTGGGCCCTGCTAAACTGCCACAGACCACTACCTTCAACACCATCTAAGGGGGGTTGGTTTAGTGCAGACTTATCTAGATTAGGGACTGGGATCTTTAGGTCTGTGAGGTGAGAATTAGTGTAGCTCAAACTCTGTGAAGACTCCTGGCAACAGGACATTTAGGTCTGGGGTGGGGGTAGGGTTTAGGTAGTTGACATTAATGTCAGTGTCATCCAAATTTCCATTTGGCCTTTCCCTGTCATAATAAATACAACTGTTACTGACTGGTCTGTGTGTGTAGTCTCAGACCAGGGTCTGCCTGGCTGGGTTCTGTTGGTCTTCCCAAACCACAGTTAATCTTCTGAAACTGGCCCTATCCTCACCATCTAGTCCTATCCCCTATACCACCCTCTTACAATTCCCAGAGAGGCATAAAACAAGGAACCACATTCTTACCAAAGGATTTTTGCTATTATTGAAGATATCCACTGTGTAGTTCAAATTGAAGAGGGATTTTCTAGATCAGTGATGGCAAACTTTTTAGAGATTATGTCCTGTGTCCCACCCCCACCCCCACCCCTTACCCCACACAGGGGAGGGAGAAAGTGCTCCCATTGGGCTACTAGGCAGAGGGATGGGTGAACTGAGGAATGTCCTCAGAGAATATAGAGAGGGGGAGGAGAGTGGCCCAAATGCTCTGCTCCCCTCTAGCTCTGCTGCTCACCTCACTGTGTGCTCTGTAAGGAACTATAATGGCAGCCATGTTGGGTCAAGAGTGATAGACAGTTACTTGCTTAGAATGCAGAATGGACTGAGGTGGCATGAGTTTGTCGTGAGCCTGGCATAAGCCAGGGCAGTTGAGATTTGTCTATAAAAGGAACAGATCTGAACAGATCTTGGTCTCAGTTTTAGATATCCTGATCTCAGTTTGAGATACTTTGTCTCTGTTGAAGATATTTGGGCAAGGGTGGAGAAGGATTTAGGCATAGTTTATACTCTCTTTACTCAGCAACCAACTCTAGCTTACAGACTGTTTTCAATTGTATCCCATCAACCTCAGTTCTCTGTTTATTATCAACAAGAAGATCCGCGAAGAACTCTATCATCAGCAGGGTCAAGCCTTGACTTAGGGCTGAGGTCAAGCAGGCCTTAGCCAGACTGTCAGCCAACCAAGATCCTTAATCAACAATTATCATTTGAAGATTCAACATCAAGCTGTACAACTTAGATTACTCAGGAAATCCCAATTCCCACTTTCTATCTTACCAATTTCTACTTTCCCTAAACTTTCAACAATTAAACCATCTTTCCAAGAAGCCACTTGCCTGTGAATTCTCAAAGATCCAAGGGAGGTTTCAGCTAGCAGGATCCTGTTCATCCAGGAAAGGGGTTTTATTTCCGATATTCCTTTAACCATCAGTTAAGATCAAATCTGCAGTCAGAACAAGTCAAATTAATCAATTAATCCTGACAGACCAAATATCTAAGGTCTAAGAAATTTAGTCACCATCATCAACTCATTACAGCTTCAGTTGGGACAAGGGTCAGCTGTGTACCCTAATCAGCTAATTCCTTAGTCAAGCTGTTAGCCCTGGGTTACTGTTTTGTTATCTTGGGATTGGAGTGAGCAGATTCTACATATTCTCTTTTAATATCAGCTGTATTTGGGTTGACCTTTTGGGATCACTAATATATCTAGGTGTTCTATTAGGATCATTCAACACTCTCCAATTAATTCCTTCCTAAGATTCACATAACAGCTCCCATCGGGCTGCTGGACAGAGGGGCAGTGTGATGTGAAAAAATATCATCAGGCACAGTGGAGAGGTGGAAGGGAGCAGCTCTGTCCAAGTCCCTCTGCTTTTCTAGTAACTGCCCTCCAAGGTTGGAGTAGTAGGGGGAGGAGGGTGACAAGCGTGCTCACAGAGAATGCTTTGCATGCCATCTTTTGCATGTGTGCCATAGCTTCGCCATTACTGTTCTAGATGATGGGGTTCTCCAGAAACTCCTGTTTATACATGGCATTGTGCTGATTTTATCAAGGCTCAGAACACAGTAGAGCTTCCCTAATGAGATTCATAGTAAATCAAAAGAGGTCATTGTAACCATCTACACAAGAAATACAGAATCATAGAATTTGAGAATTGGAAAGAACTTTAGCAGCTATCAAGACCACTCCATACACAAAAGGAATCCCTACCATAACATACCCAACAATCCATCATCTAAGGAAGTTTCAAGGAGGAAGAATCTACCAACTTTCATGGCAGCTCATTTAATTTTTAGACAGCTCTAATTGCTAGGAAATGTTTACTGACATAAAACCTAAATTTACTTCTTTTCAACTTTCACCCATCACTCCTGGTTCTTCTCTCTGGGTCTAAGCAAAACTAATCTAATCTCTGTTCCCCATGGAAGCCCTTCAAATTCTTGAAAACATATATCATCATTCCTCCAAATCTGAGTGTTCTTTTCCCAGTCAAAACATGCCCAGTTCCTTCAACTGATTTTCATATGATATGGACTCAATGCCCTACACTTTCCTGATTATTCTCCTCTTGAGAATCATTAGCTTATCAATGTCTTTTTTAAAATGTGAGAAGGAAGGGAAGGGAAGAGAGCAGAAGAGAATATATAATAAATATACTTACATAAATATATATGGATATGTATTTATATAGTGCTTACTATGTAACTGTCTCTGTACTAAAGGCTTTACAGTTATTATCTGCCAGGAAGGAATTGCGCTAAGAACTTTACACGTATCTCATTTGATCCATAAAATCCACATGTATAGTCTAGGAACTGGAGGGAAGGTTCTTTTTTTTTTTTTTTAATGTTTTATGCCTCATTATTAATTTAAAAATATTTATTCTCTCTCCCTCTCACTTTCTAATAATGTCCACTCTCACCCCAATAAAATAAAATCTCATAATAAAACCCTTATAATAAATGTACATCAAGTAAAATTAATTCCTAGAGGAAGGATTTGAAGAAACTCTAATGGTCTTACTTTGGTAGATTATTTCCTTGTGTTATCAATTTAGTTTGTTATCCTTTAGGTAGGAAGTAAGGGAGAGCTTAGTCCTGAGGCAATGAAGTATGACAAGAGGGAAACACAAAGGCAAGCCCTAGTATTAGGTGAAGTATAGATGAATAATGGGATCAGTAACTAAGGAAAGTAGGCCCAAGTATCAATCCTAATGGAACTCTGTGCTTTGAACAATTGATAGAAGGAGGCACAAGAATGTGAAACATGAACTTTATTCTTCTACACAGTTAATAATTCATTATTTATAGTTCCTTCACTAACAGCATGAATGCTATGAGTCAAGATGCAGATGCAAGTACAGACATATTCCTATATTTTGACTAAAAAATAAATTCAGGTGTGGCCTTAAAGAGATGCATGTAGCTATGATAAGTATAGATTTTAGACTTGTCCTTGAGATCTACTGAAGAACAGCTACGCTGACTGTTAACTTACAGTTCTGGTCAAAATGAGTTTACAGTTTTTGTTTTTTAAAGTAAAGGGAAAATCTACCTGGTTCTCTGAAGAGAAAGGGACTTTAATAAGCAATGTGACTTCAGCACTACCTTTTATTCTAAAACTGTATCCTCTCTGTTAACATTATTCTTGAGTGAATATATGGAATTTAACATAGTAATAATGATAATATTTTAATACCTAATATTTGATTCTTTTTAAAAAATCAATACTAAGTATTGGTTCCAAGACAGAAGAGTGGTAAGGGCTAGAAAATTGGGGTTAAGTGACTTGCTCAGGGTCACAAAGCTAGGAACTATATGGGGCCAGAGTTGAACCCAAGATTTCCACTGAATCACCTAGCTATCTTACTAATATTTGATTCTTCCTATCAGTTAAAATTTAATTTTTAAAAATTATATATGCATATTTTTTACTAATTACATGTAATAACAAACTTCAACACAAGTTTTCCTGAATTATATGACTGAATTTATTTCCCTTCCTCCTTTCCCTTCCCCCTTCTGGTGCTGGCAGGCAATTCAATCTGGTTTATAATGTATTATTACACAAAATATATTTCTATATCATTCATTTTGTAAGTATCAGTTAAAATTTAAAATATTTTAGTTTAAATTAAATTAATCAGGGATAAGGGAAAGTTATAGAAAGATATGACACATTTTCAATAGCTACCTACAAGATATCAATGTGAAAAATAATAATGGTGATATAAATAATAATTCATCTACTAATCTATAACACTTGGCTTGTGTCTTTTCTAATAACTAAGAATCTATACCGTAAGAAGATCCAAGGCTTTAGTGGTATGACAACAGAATAAATTATGTACCTATATAAATCATTATCGAAAAATATTGGGTAAAAAAGCAAGAGAATTGGTTATCTTTGAGACCAATTTATATAATTAGTCTTCCTGAGTTACTTAGTGAATTCAGATTGACTGTCAAACTTTGTTGTTGGGGAATCTTCTGATATGAAAAAAACTTAGGGGAATTATCAGAGAAATAATAGCTTCACTTTCCAAGAATAATGCAAACAAAATTTTTTTTGACCTTCAGATGGAAGTCTCTCAAAATGTATGACCAGTACAATTTATCAAAATTAATTCCTATGAATGCAATGGCATATATTATAGTAGTGATGCCAGAAGACCAGACCAATACTTGTTCTATATTAGTTTATAAATAGTTATAATAGCTGAGGATATAATTAGACCCAAAGTATATCCAAATCCAAGTAATAACAAATTATATCAAGAAGTTCATCTGTCTTTCTTGTGCTACCTTTTCTTTTAATAATCTTGAGAGGAAGAGAAGTTAAAACATCTGTGGAACTTGTTTATAAGTGGAATTAGAGTTATCATACACTCTTTGAGAATATACACATAATCAGTAGACATAGTACAGATACCATGAAATATCTTATATACCATAAATAGCCTTAGAAATATTTTTTACTATTATGTGAATGTTTATTTAAATAGCTTCAATCATTAAACTCAATTCACTGAGCAAATTACTGGGTGTATAACTGTCAGAAATGATGTAATGATTTTTAAATACACTGAATGCAGAATTAATTTCTAAACTCTTTACAAATACATAATGCTAAACTCTTTCCTGACTGACTAAAGCGAAGATCTGACTACAGTCTTCCTAGTAACTTCTAATGACTCCATCCTGCCAAAAGAATCCATATGAACTCTTCTGTTTGTCATTTTTACGTCCTTTCTCTTCCCATTTTCCCCACACTTCCTCCAAATTACTCTCCCTTTATGTATTCTAAAGTCTAGTAATACTGACCTATGTAATGCTCCTCACACATGGCTCTACAGCTCTGTGCCTTTGCACTGGCTGCTCTCTCTGCCTAGAATACTCTGCTGCTTCATTTTTGTCTCTTGAATCCCTGGCTTCCTAAATGATTTAGCTAGTGTCACCTTCTAAAGGAGGCCTTTCCTGTTCCCCCTTGCTATCAGTGCCTTCCCTCTAAGGCTACCTTCTTCCCATCAGCTCTGTATGTCCTGGTATATATTTGTTTGTAGTATCTCTCCCATTAGATATAAACTCCTTGAAGGCAGGAACTCTTTCCGCTTTTGTATTCTCAATGTTTAGCAAAATGCCTCAAAGCAAATGCTTAAAAAATGTTTATTCTTTGATTATTTCAATTTTCAATTTCCCTTGATTTATTTTTTTAGATTTGAAGTTTACCTTATTATTCTAGACTGTGGTTTAATTTTTGAAATGTCTAACACTTAATGTCATTTAAAGTTACAGCATTTAAATATTACTCACCAAATGACCTTCTGTGGCACATCTATATGACCGTCATAAGCCTAATGACAGGTTTTTGTGGCTATAGTAATTTTTGATAGGGCTATTAGTGAATCAGGATGCAATAAACTTGAAGCTTATGAGTTTCTTAAAGAACTGGAAAATTTTCCTAGTTTACTGCAGTGTGTAAAAGGATGACTCATTCATGGTTACCCAATGTTCCATTGGAAGAACAGTTCACCTTCTAAATACTGAAGTTTCCTTTAAATGTTCTACCAATTCATGAATAATGTGTTGAAATACTGTGGGGGTGTTCTTTAATTATAATTACCTTTCTCCATTAGCAACATGTTTCAACACTGTTTAGATGAAGGATTTCTACATTCTTTGCTGAATTCCATAGCTGGAGGAACAAGTGGCTAGAACAAATAGTGAAATCCTTCTTGTAATGCTTCCTTTTTTCACTTTACAAGTGTTGTTTTCATAGTGCTTGACCATTTCAAGCACATTACACTGTTGGCTACAGTTATTATACTATCTAACACTACCTTAACCTTGGAAAGATGAAAGACAATCAATCGCAAAATAGGCATAATGAGGGTCGGGGAAATCAATAGATAAAAATGAAAGCTTCCTGAAGCTTAAAATTTTAAAGAGGAGTTAAACCTTGACCTCAATGAAATATAAATCTTTAGTTGGTTACTATGTACTGAAGCTGAAGTTAACTTACCTTTCCTATCCTATTCATCTTCCATCTACCTTTAAAAAGAAATATATGGTCAAAATAATAGTTTGTAATGAGAATGTTCTATCACTTTTACAAGATATTAACAATAAGTTTGTCAATTTAGCATAACTGATTCTGTTTTAAGCTTCTATTTAGTAATTGGGTTATTTTGAGTTAACTGTTTTTCAGTAATAACATAAGCACTTTGTGGTATGATGACGTAGACAACATGTGTTCTTAAACAACTGATAAGCTCATATAGACCCTCTGATGGGACAGTCCCCCATTGAAAAAGATTATAAATAGCTTTATCAATAGATTATGTAATGACCTACCAATCAAATTATTATTACAACCCATCTTAAAGACCATTAGTATGAGAGTCTCTTCAGTGCCCTATGTGAGGGGTAAAATGGGGTTGGTGAGAATAGGAGGGACACCAACCCCTAACCTGCCTCTCACACAGATGTGCAGCATTGATGGCCACCCATGAGGAGGAAGTCCCATATCAACTTCCATTAAGAACACATATAGCTAGGGGACAGCTAGATGGCTCAGTGCATAGAATTCCAGATCTGAAGATACAGGAGATTCTGGGTTCAAATCTAGCCTTAGATACTTCCTAGCTGTGTGACCCTGGGCAAGTCACATTGCCTAGCCCTTACCATTCTTCTACTTTAGAACCAATATATAGTATTTATTCTAAGATGGAAAATAAAGGTTAAAAAAGCAATGCACACACACACACACACAGCTGAAATTATTAGAAACCCAACAATGACCCTATTAGCCGGCTCCTGGGTTATATTTAGGACCACACTTGAAACTCAAGAAGCCTTTGTTTACTTGAGGGTTAATGCTGATTGATGGAGATTTGCCAGATGACCACTATTGAGGGAGACACATGGTCTCTGGCTGAACAGAGAAGAAACCTCACAATTACCAGGACCTCTAAGAAGCAAGGTGGTGGTTTGCTCTAGAATCCTCTAGGACCATTATTTACATGGTCAATGAATAAAATGATTGCATGCATTGAAAAGTATAAACTTAACTGGTTTTTCTATTGCCCCAGATAACATATACAATGTTAAATTGGCTTTAGATGGGCACTATAGGTCTATGTGTGATTATAGCATGAAGGTGTTCATTTGAGAATATCATTAGAAAACTGGGCTATACTTTTTGATAGCCTAGCATTATGGCCAGATAGGACAAGGTGACGGGTCATCTTGATTTGTCCTGGGTTTATCTCTCTGAGGTTGCCAGTCTTGTCAATGAAGAACTAGGCTCCACAGCTATCCAACTCTATCCCCACCTCTGATTCCTGAGGAATACTTTTATATTTGGTTCTAGTTTAAGGGCTCCTGATTTGGGGGTAGAGGGGTAGGGAGTTTGTTTTTTAAAGATACCCAGGATACAAACATGATTCAGATATGGATAAACAGTTCTGATCCCACACAGAAAGGGAACCCAAAACAATAAATTATCACAGAATATCTCATTATTTGACAAAATCTGGGAAAAGTTAGATAGTAGTCTGGCTAAAAAAAAAAAATTAGAACAGCACCTCACACTATATCAAGATAAGCTCCAAATGGAAATATGGCCTAGATATAAAAGGTCACAATTTAATCAAATTAGAAAAACAAGGAAGAAGTTGCCTTTTGGACTTATGGATAGGGAAAGAGTTCATGACCAAACAAGTAACTAAGAGGAATATAGAGAAAAAGTGGACAATTTTGATTATATTGAATTTTGAAGTTTTTGCATAAGTCAACCCAATGCATATGAGATTAGAAGGGAAACAACTGAAGGAGTGGTGGTGTGAGCAGCAGGTTTCCTTGATTAAAAGTCTTATTTATGAAATGTGCAAGGAAATTATTTAAATCTACCAAATTAAGAGCCATTCTCCAAATGATAAATGATCACAAGGTATGAAATGGAAATTCTCAAGGAAATAAATCTAAACTACCATTAGTCATATAAAAACATGTTCCAAGTCATTAATAATTATGGAAATGCAAATTAAAGTAACTTCAAAGTTCCATCTACCTTCCATCATATTGAAAATATTGACAAAAAGAGGAAGTGACAAATGCCAGGAGAGGCTATGAGAAAATACACACACTGATGCACTGTTGATAGAACTGTGAATTGGTACAACTATTCTGGAAAGCAATCTGTAATTCCTCCAAAATCACTAAACTTTGAAATACTACTACTACTACTACTACTATTAGGTTTATATCTGAAAGAGTTTAAAGAGGGAAAGGTCCTACATGTGCAAAAACATTTGTAACACCTCTTTTTGTTTTGGCAAAGAATTGGAAACTAAAAGAGTGTCCAGCAATTAAGGGAAGGTTGGACTAATTTTGGTATATTAATGTACTGGTATACTATTTTAAGAAATGATGAAAAGGATAGTTTTTAGAAAAACTTAGGAACTCATGTACAAACATGTGGAATAAATCAAGCATAATCAGGAGAGCAACAGAAAAAGATAGCAGCATTTTAAAAATGAACAGTTTTGGAAGACTAAATTGATCAAACATGATTCCAGAAGACCAGAGATAAAAAAAATTCTACCTACCTCCCAACAGAAGGAATGGATTAAATATACAGATAAGACACATGTGTTTGGATATGATTAATATGGGAATTAATTTTGTTGGCTATATATATATATATTTATCACAGGGGTATGTTTTTCTTTTCTTTTCCCCAGGAGGATGGTTGGGAAGGGAGAAACTAAAGACTTGATAATTGGAAAATAAAATGAACTTAATTTAAAAATAAAAGCAAAAATAATTATAGGATTATTACTGTCAATTGAAAGGCAAACCTCACAGGGGACATTTGCAACAGAACTGATCCTACAGTCTTTTGCATTTCATCTCTACTAAGTAGAGCTAAATCCAGTAAATTCTCTTTCTGTGGGCAATTCTTTCCTTCTCTGCTCTGGGTCTGCTGCCTCTGCTGTTGTTTTTGTCACTATGATTGCTCTGGTGCCCCAGAAAGGGAGTGAGAGGGAGATACTAATTGACTTTTAAGATCTTATAAAGCCCTGTACCAAAGGAAACAAGACACAAATAACCCCAAAACAAGATTGTTTATAGATGGGCTAAGCAGAGGAAAGGGGATCTCCCTACTCACCTTTGAAGACTGCAGATTGCCTTTTGGTAAGAGTCCTAGTTTATCAGTCAATTAAATGAACCTTATACTAGGAGCTGCAATTCATCAATTATTTGTCATACTGCAAGATATTTTCAAGCATAAATGCTAACAGAAATCTGATAATCTTGATAAAATTATTTACTTGGCCCAGACAACCCATTATGGCTAGTTGTAATTTAGTTGAATTCATGTGTTATATATCTTCCCTTTATTAATACAAAAAAAAAAGAAATTTATTAATGAATTATTTTGTTAGAAGAAAATAAGAATTAAAATGAGTTGCTAATTACCAATTTGTTTGGAACTTGGTAAATATGAGTTTTTCCAACTCAAAGGATTGTTGATAGAAAGAGCACAATATTTAAAATACATTGGTGGACTCTCTTTGGTTCCATTAGGTATTTGTTCCTCATGATCACCATCTTCCCAAAAGAGGGCGCCATTGTCCTAAAGTTTCATAGCTTCTGCTCAGCTCTATTTTAAATATCAAATGTCTCCTGTACATTTTCTGAAAAATTGATCTCGTTTGTTTCATCTAGCAAAAGGAAAAAAGAAAGAGAAAGAGAGAGAGAGAGAAAGTCAGAAAAGATGCAGCATCATTGGATTACCAGGATAATATGGCAAAAAAAAAAAAATCATCTAAAGCAATGGTTCCTTTTTTTTTTTTTTAACCCATACCTTTTGTCTTAATAGCAACTCCAACACAGAAAGAAGGGTTAGTCAAACAAGGTTAAGTGACTTGCCCAGGGCTAATCAATAGTCCTTAACTTGGGGTCCATGGATCCCCTAGATTTCAAATAGCCTATGAATTTGAGATACTTACTATTTTTGATAACTGTACCTCAATATGATTGGTTTCCTTTTTAATTCAATGTATTTTTAAAATACTCTGAGAAGAGTTCATTGGTTTTGCCAAACTGTTAAAAGGGATCCAAAATATACACCAAAAGATTAAAAGCCTTTTATCTACAGAAACATTTTAATTAGCAAAAAGTTTCCCAAAGGTAACCAGAATCAAAATGTGAGGGAAAAATCAACACAACTCTTCTTAGGCACAAAGAGCTTTTGGTGTTTCAGAAGGAGAATCCAGACTACAAAAAATGCACCCTCTACCTCTAGCTGGGAGAGGCTATTTGGTACATAATAATGATAATATACCTTAAGTACAGCATTATGGTTACATCATTTTCATATACATTATTGCTTTTGATCCTGACAGCAATCCTGTTAGGTAAGTTGTTCTAGTATTATCTTCATTTTATAAGGGAATAAAGTGATTGACTCAAAATCATACAGCAGAATGCTGGGGAATTCATAAATAAGGGATAGAGAGGAATAAAGAGAAGAGACTAGGAAGCATTTGAAAAAAAAAAAAGAACACTTTTTCATAAAGAGGAAGATAGGATAAGTCTATCCTCATGGTCAAGGGAAAATTTTAATGCCTTACAAAGTAAATTGTATAAGTAACTACTGAATTTTATTTTAATGAATTTTAGAAATCAAAAAGTCAGTAACATTTATTAGCATGTAATATGTGCCAGACATTGTGCTAAGCACTGAGGGAATCAAAGATAGGCAAAAGACAGTCTCTGCAAGGGGACTTGCAAGGAACTTTCAACCTAATGCATTTTTAGGTCTTGATCAATTGCAGGGTGATGGATGCCATAGGGAGGAAGGAAAGTGGGTATTAACAGAAAATATCTGGGGAGTACTTAACTTAGAATATAAAAAATTCTTGATTTTAGGCCTGGCTCTTTGGTAACTAATTATGTTATTTCACTTCTCCAGTTATCATTTTCCCCCCCTGTAAAGTGAATGGATCGAATGAAATGCTCTACAGTCCAACTCTAAAATTTTATATATCTATGATTTTTATAAGTATCATCTTAGAGTTAGTAATTGTGAAGACATAGGATTATCTACTGTTTTTAAGTTACTATAGGTACTTAAAATACTGGTCTAATATAAAAGGACTTTAAGAAATCCATGAAAAACTATGAAATGTGTTATAAAAATATTTGTGAACACATTTATAGATATATTAATAAGAGCATAATAATAAGAGGTTTAAATGAATGGTCTTGGATTTATTCAGAGTACACTGGAACACGTACATTTTAGTGGCCACTTATCTTGGCAGTTTTACTTTCATATTTTAAACAATTAAATTTATGGTTCTTTCCTTTGTAGTGCAAATATAAAATTTGCATATGTAGTTTGATTTTTTTTCTCTTTGCAGCAATTTTATCTTTTATTAGGAATGGAAAAAAGAGCTAGTTAAAGTTTAGGAGCTCATGTTTTTTCAAAAGCACATTGACCCAAAAAAACTATATTTTGAACAAAAAGGCATTAATATAACTATTTGACTAACTCCTTTGCCTATATCAACACTCTAGAGAATCTGGGAATGTTTTAAAGATAAATGCTATCTCTGCATAGAAGATGGGAAAAGAAAGCTATTTCACTATATGAGGGTTAAATTAGAGACAGGAAATGTCTTGTCCCATGCCTTTTGCTTTAAGATTATTTCCCAAAGAACACACAAGCAGTTTCTCAGCATAGTCTACATAACAGCAGCCAACTTTGTCCTAGTTAGGAAAATCAGGACCTATTCAACGAATACCACATAATTCCAATTCTCTGTCTCCTCCTCTCTCTGTCATCTCTTTCTCTGTCTCTTAACCTTCCCCCCTCCACCCACCATGTATCTATTTTCCTCCCTAATCTCCTTACCTTTCCCTCTCCTCACTCACCTTTTCTCTCATAGCATCTTCCTTAAGGCAATTTTACCTTCAACTAAGTTGTGTGTTTGACCTTGATTAAAGGTCAGAGAAGCAATTCGGCTCTATATACCTGAACTAGAACCAGCAAGGTTGGATTCAGATCTTGCTTCTGACATTTATTAACTGTGTGTCATGAGTAAATCATATTACCTCTCTGAGTTCCAGGCACTTTCCTAAGACTTATCAACTATAATATAGACATAATAAGTCACATATAACTTGATCCTTTAAAAAAAGGAGCTAAACATTCACTTCTTAAAATAATAAGGAAACATAATTAGAAATGTTATAAATTTCTGACCCTGATTACACTATATTTACTATGGAAACTAACAGGTAGATAAGTATATTCACTCCTAAAACTGAAGTTTGATTTTTAAACTAATGACTTTTAATATTGCTTTTCTTAGTAATAATGTTGTTGTTGTTGATCTGCATTGGTAAAGGGACTTTTCTCATTGGGAGTAGATAGAATCATATAGGTCTAGCTTATTTTTTCTTAAAACTGTTACTTTCTCTCTTAGAATCAATACTATGTATTGGTTCCAAGGCAGAAGAACAGTAAGGGCTAGGCACTGGGGGATAAATGACTTGTCCAGGGTCACGCTAGGAAGTTAGGAAGTGTCTGAGGCCAGATTTGAACCTAGGACCTCCTATCTCTAGGCTTGGCTCTTAATCCACTGAGCTACCCAGGTGCCCCCTAGTTTTTATTTTGTTTTGTTTTAATACAGTATATATGTTGGTATATGCATGTTCATATATCTGTGAGTAAGCAGTATTAATAGGTATTTTTAACCCCCTTTTGTAGATGAGGAAATGGAGGTTGAGAAGTCAGGTGACTTAACCAAGATTATGGCAAGTGATTTAGTCTTCTGACTCCTGGTTTTGCCATCACACACATCTTCAACAAATATAGCAGATGGATAGTTTAAATTGCCATTAAAAATAAATATGAGGATTAGGTGCTAGGCAAAAAGCCTCATTCCTTTGTATAATGTCTTACTTTCCCAAAGGTTTTTATATCATTTATCTCATTTTATTCTTACCATTATTAGGAAATAATATCTCCTTTATTTTATAGGTGAGTAAAACCTTATTGAAAGGTTACGAGATTTGCCTAAAGTTAGTGGTGGAACTGAGGTTCAGTCCATTAACTTCCATCCTGATGTTATTTCCACCAAACAATGAAAGTGACCCTCAGCTCCTTTTTTTTTTTCATAGCTTTGATTCTGCATCTTTGTAGAATATTTCTGTTTGAGGAACATGTACTATGACTAGTATTTTGGCCATCTGTATTGAATTCGAAAAAGAATTTCAGCATGGTTTTATTCTTATTGTTGAATGAAAGCCATTTCATTTCGTGAAATGCCATTAAAAAAAATCTGCCTTATAAGCAATTGCTTGAAAATGCTTCCTCACCCACATGATTTGTAATTTTGTAGGTTTCTGATATTTTAATTCTTAGAATTACTGTATTTTTTAGGTAAAAGACCTGTTATTTTTTGTAGTGGAATTGGATACTTCGTTCAGATATAGATACTTATTATAAAAATATTTTGTTCACATATATCTAAATTCCAGGTCATTTGTTAAACATATAAAGTATTATTTCTTTCATACTTTTTAGGATATTGGGCACAATTACTGGAAAAATGGGAAATAGGGAAATTAATCAGCTAATTGTGATGTTGCTTTTCATACTTTAATAGCAAAAAAAAAGAGTCCTAAAATATTATAATTAGGAGAAAGGACATTTGGCAGAATGACTAGACTATTAGATTTGGAATCATGAAGAACTGAATTCAGATCCTACCTCATGCATTTATTAACTGTGTGACTCTGGGAAAATCATCTAGCTTTTCTCAGCCTCACTTTCCTCTTCTATAAACAAGAAAAAATAATGGTTTGAAAACCACTAAAATAAGTAGTTCACAAACCTTAAAATGTTACATAAATCTTAACTATGGTGATGGAAAATTTATATATGACAATCATTATGCATCTTCATAGTAGAAGACTAACAAAATCTTCTTAAAGGTAGGTTATTAAGTCTCTTTCCTTTGCCTTAAAAGGGACATTTATAAGAGCACTAAGAAAATTATAGGAATCTCTGTCTGTAGGGTCTCTAGGTATCCTTAATTAGTTGCTGGAAAAGCATTTCAAAAAAGATGACTGTAAATTATAAGAAATACAATGTATATTGCCTGGAATTCTGTGTTATTGAGATAAAAAATCAAGAGTTTGAGAAAGTATAAATTATGATGGAACTTAGTCAATCAACAAGCATTTTTGAAGCATTTATTATGTGTTAGGCACTGTGCTATGTACTGAAGATATAAAGATAAAAATGAAACTGTCTGCCTGCAAAGAGCTTATATTCTGTCATTCTATAGGGGAAGACAACATACACACACACTTCCCTCTTCCACATATATATATGGACACACATATATACATACAAAATACAAAGTAATTTGATGGAAAATGCGTTAATTAGTAGCTGGAAGAATCAAGAAAGGCATAACATAGAAGGTCATAGAGATTCTAAGAGATGGCCATGAGAGAGGAGGGAATTCTAGATATGTGGGAGAGCCTGTTCAAAGGCATATAGATGGGAGATGGAATGTTACATCAGGAACAGCAAGAAAACTAGCTAGATTTGACTATACCTATAGAGTATGTGAAAGGAAATAATGTATAATAATCCTGAAATGGTAGATTGGACATACTTTGTGAAAGGTTTAACTGCTTTTTTTTTTTAATTTTGAGTTTCAATTTCTCTCTCTCCTCTTCCCCATCCCTGAGGTGGTAAGAATTTGATATAAATTTTACATGTATAATCATGTAAAATATTTTTCCATATTAGTCATTTTATGAAGAATGCAAACCAAAAACAACCCATAATGAAGAAATAAAGTGAAATAGCATATGTTTTGGTCTCCATTCAAACTTCATCATTTCTTTCCCTGGATGAAGATGGTATTTTTTTTTCATGAGTCTTTGGGGGTTATCTTGGATCATTGTATTACTGAGAATAGCTAAGTTTTTCATAATTGTTCATATTGTATCATTGTTATTGTATACAGTGTTATGGTTCTTATCACTTCATTTTGCATCAGTTCATGTATGTCTTTCTAGGTTTTTTGGAAATTCTCCTGCTTGTCATTTCTTTTTTTTTTTAAACCCTTACCTTCCATCTTGGAGTCAATACTGTGTATTGGCTCCAAGGCAGAAGAGTGGTAAAGGCTAGGCAATGGGGGTCAAGTGACTTGCCCAGGGTCACACAGCTGGGAAGTGTCTGAGGCCAGATTTGAACCTAGGACCTCCCATCTCTAGGCCTGGCTCTCAATCCACTGAGCTACCCAGCTGCCCCCCTGCTTGTCATTTCTTATAGCACAGAAGTATTCAATAATAATAATATCACAACTTGTTCAGCCATTCCCCGATTGATGGGAATCCTCTCAATTTCCAATTCTTTGCCACCGCCAAAAGAGGTCTCCCCTGTCCCCATCTTTTTTTTTTTTTAATCTCTGAGATATAGACCTAGTAGTGGTATTGTTGGATCAAAGGGTATGTGCAGTTTAAAAACCCTTTGGATATACACACTGGGGTTTATTAAACAGGAAAATTTATAATATAAAAAAGGGCTTTAATGAATAAGCATTGAATCACTTATGAAAATGGAAATTATTTGACACAGAATTTTAAGAACATACTTTTAAAAGCCAACACAAAGATCATAGAATTTGAGCATTGAAAGTGACTTTGGAGATCATCTGGTCCAGATCTCTCACTTTACAGGTAAAGAAACTGAGGCCTAGAAAGTTTAAATGACTTACTCCTAGTTGTATATATAACTGGCTATAGTTGAGCCATAACTAAAATCCAGTTTCCAATCCAGTGTACCATATCAGCTATATAAGAAAGTATTAGTAAAACAGTTGTATTCACTTTATAATTCAATACTGCCTTGCAATTCTGTGGTACCCTTGCAAGAATGTCTGATTAACATTAGCATAATCCTTTTTTAAGGGTGAAGAAATGAAATTCAGTTATTGTCATGGAAAAGCAGAACAACACATTGGTCCAGTTAAGTTGAGAAATTAGATTTCCCAGTGCAGTCTTTTCTTAGCACATTGAATAAAGCTCTGTTCGCTCACTTTTTTTTACTTCCAAAAATAAGTAAAGTGATTAATAACTGTTTTGTCTTTAAAGAATTATGCTTAAAGTTGGTTTACCTTCTTAAAGATTCTCCTGAAATCATTTCAATTATCATCTCTATTCAGATAATTCTCAGATAGTCATGTGTAGCCCTAGTTTCTCTTTTGAGCATAAAATGAGGACAATAATAGAACCTGCTTCTCAGTGTTGTAGTAAGGTTTAAATGAGATAACATTTTGTAAAGAGCTTAATACAGTGCGTGGCACATAGTAGGAACTTAATACTCATTTCCTTTTCCTTTCTCTCCCTTCCTTCCTTCCTTCCTTCCTTCCTTCCTTCCTTCCTTCCTTCCTTCCTTCCTTCCTTCTTTCCTTCCTTCCTTCCTTCCTTCCTTCCTTCCTTCCTTCCTTCCTTCTTTCCTTCCTTCCTTCCTTCCTTCCTTCCTTCCTTCCTTCCTTCCTTCTTTCCTTCCTTCCTTCCTTCCTTCCTTCCTTCCTTCCTTCCTTCCTTCTTTCCTTCCTTCCTTCCTTCCTTCCTTCCTTCCTTCCTTCCTTCCTTCTTTCCTTCCTTCCTTCCTTCCTTCCTTCCTTCCTTCCTTCCTTCCTTCTTTCCTTCCTTCCTTCCTTCCTTCCTTCCTTCCTTCCTTCCTTCCTTCTTTCCTTCCTTCCTTCCTTCCTTCCTTCCTTCCTTCCTTCCTTCCTTCTTTCCTTCCTTCCTTCCTTCCTTCCTTCCTTCCTTCCTTCCTTCCTTCTTTCCTTCCTTCCTTCCTTCCTNCTTTAGGAGTTCTCAAACTGTATGTCCTCTAGACATCTCAAACTTATCAAACAGATCATAAAAGAACTTTTTTTTTAATCTTTCTTTCAAATCCTCCCCTTCCCTGAACTTCCTTATTATTCATTTAACTGGATACCATCATTTTCCCAGTCACTCAGGCTAGAAACCTTGGTGTCACTCTCAACTCTTCACTCTCTTTTACATATCCATTCCATTGCCAGATCTTGTAATTTCTACTTTCACAATATCTTTCCAAAATAAAACTTTTGTTACACTCATACACTTACCCATCTTAAGTTGAGGACCCTTTAACTATGGACCAGATTAAAGCAATAGCCTACTAACTAGTCTCTCTGCCTCAAGTGTCTCCCTACTCCAAAGTTATTTTTGATGCCAAAGTAGTTTTTCTAAAGTACAGATCTGACCATTTTATCCCCCTGCTCAATGAACTGCAATGACTATTATCTCTGGTATCAAATAGAAACTCATTTTGGTATTTAAAGCTCTTCATAACCCAGACCCTTCTTATCTTACTCCCTTACTCCCCTCCATAAATTTTATGATTCAGCTTTACTAGCCTTATTTGTGGATCTTCACATTCCTTCTTCCATCTCTGTGCCTTTACATTGCCTCTCTCCTCCCCTTACCAGCCCCCCCCCCCAAGCCCAAAATGTTCTTCCTTGGCACTTTCATCTTATTTTCCCTGGCTTTCTTCAAGACTCAGCTTCAATACCATCTTCTGTAGCTCTTCTCTTCTTTTCTCATCTCTTACCTTCCATATATTCTGTTCTTTATATATTTGTAGTTATGTTGTTTCTCTCATTAGAACAGAAGGTTTTGTTTTGTTTTGTTTTGTTTTTAGAGATGGGGTCTTTCTTTGTATACTTCACACAGCATAGTGCCTGGTGCCCAGGGAAGCACTTAATAAATGCTTGTTGACTGACTGGCTGAATTTTTGTTTTTAATGATTTAATTATGAACTTGACAAACATAAACATTTCCATATTCAAAGAACCAAGATTATATGAAATGAATCACTACTAAAGCCTCTTTTTGAAGTATATATTAAATTTAACACTATAGCACAAACATGTCCTTGTTTATATTCCTTATGAAACTTCTTTATGTTATCTGTACTGTATTCTTCAATGTTTATTTCTTGTCTTTTTTCTGTATCACTATCACTCCTCCTGGTCCCCTTTACAATTCTTCTTCCCAGAATGCAGGCCTTTTAAAATATTAAATAGCCAAGCAAAACAAATGCACATATACCTGAAAATGTCTCATTTTCTTACTATCTTACTCAGAACAGAGCAGAACATGTTTGTCTTTTGGTAGTATGTTGAATTCATCCAGATCTAGTCAAATTTATGTTATATAAAATTGGCTAACATTGTGAATTATGAACTTATCACTAAGTTTGAGGGTTCTAATGATTTACTCTACATTTGTGGCTTATGGTCTTCCTGAAAATCCTTTTGTTGGAATTAGTCTTTCATTCATGGTTATATGTTCTATATGCTTTTGAAGACCACTTTTATAATACCACATTCATTATACAACTAGTACATTATTTTTTGTGGATCACCACTAAGAGAGGGGGAAATCTGTGAGATCCTGGGTAATGAACTATTTTTTGACATATGTCACAAATAGCAATGGAAAGCAGTAATTCTGAATAAGCAAGAGTGACCCTACTGCAGCCAAGAGCAGGTGTAGCCAATGAACACCTTAAATAGTATTTTTTTTAACCCTTAGCTTTGGCCTTAGAATTACTACAAGTATTGTTTCTAAGGCAGAAGAGTGGTAAGGGTGATTGGGGGTAAATTGACTTGCCCAGGGTCACACAGATCTTCCAAGCCTAAAATTCTATCCACTGAGCCACCTAAGCTGCCTCTTAAAATATCTTTTTATATCATACATGTCTTGATACCTTTAATTACGGACAAAATATAAGAGATTCAAAGATCTTCTTTGCTTAAGTCACTGATAGCTTAGGGTCACTAAAAAAGGCTCAAGGGATACTATTGACTTTTTGCCTTTTATTCCCCAAATGATTTAATGAAAGGCCTCTGTCTTAGTCTTAGAAATATTATTATGCACCCCAGGAGTATTTTCACTTGAGAATCCTTATATGCTGGCAGTTAAGTATAGCTCTGTGTATCTTCTTAGGTTTTTTTTTCTGAATATGTAATTTTAAAATTAAATAGAGGCATTTTCTCTTCCAAAGTCCATCTTTTTGGCAATCCAGAGTACTGTTTGTAAGTGGGCTAATAGTTAAGGACATTTATGTAAAAATTAAAGTTTACAAAGCCCTTTATATACATTATTTGAGCCTGATAACAGCCTCATGAGGTATATAAGACAATATCTCCATTTTACAAATGAAAAAACTGAGGCTGAGAGGCTAAATTGGGTACTTATAGTCCTGGGGGTGGACAGCTAAGTAGTACAGTGGATAGAGTAGGCCTTGAGTTAGGAAGACCTGAATTTAAATCCAGTCTTAGTTACTAGCTGTGTGACCCTGAGCAAGTCATATAAACACAGTTTCCTCATCTGTAAAATTAATTGGAGGAGAAAATGGCAAATCACTCCAGTGCTTTGCCAAGAAAACCCCCAATGGGGTAATGAAGAATCAGACACAACTGAACCACAGTTCCAGGAGGTGGTAAATGTCAGAGGTAAAATACAAGCTCAAGCCTCTTCTCATTCCAAGTCCATCATCCTATCTATTTCCATACTGCAATGTAGTAGAGCAGTCAAGTAGGGTCATTAGCTTATATGGGTTTCAGTTTCCTCATCTGAAAAATGAGGAGGTTGGACTAAATTACCTCTAAGGTTCCTACCAACTCTGAAACTATTTCCACATTGTGATTAAGAGAGTTCAAAGCATGTTTAGTGAATAGACAGCATTAACACCAGGAAGATCTGGGTTCCAACTTTTGCTTCAGACACATACTGGGCTGTGTGACCTTTTCAGTGCTCTAATAACTCTTTTAGATTATAAATTGCAGAGAAAGAAAGCTGACCTGCTTTGGCAAGAGTTTCTTCACCTGAGTGCCTTACACCAATGAAATCAAAGTTTCCAGTCCCTATCACAGTGTAGTTCCATCATCAATAACATCAGCTGTAAGCTCTTTGGAAGCAGGTCTGTTTTAATACTGTGCCCTTGTCACTGAATAAATGCTTGAGAGAATGAATTGGACATTAAATTAAGGGCCTTTGAAATGGAAAGGGACAATGACAAAGTTTATTAACACAGAACAAAATACAGATTTACATATCTGAACAAAGGTAGTCTGAATTTTGAGATAAGTTGCCTTGTCAAGAGTGGAGGGTATAGCAGCTTGTGATTTTACAGAGGACAGATGGTACTGTAGATAGGTATATGGTATGATTTGACAGGTGTCAGAAAAGCTCCACCCTGTCCCTAGGGTGCTTGGCCCAGACTAGCAATCTCCAGAAATCTTATCAGTAGATACATTCTTAGCTTTTCTTCCTCAAAGCATTAAAACAAAACAAAAAAACAACCTCTAAAAAACAAACTTTTGAGAAGGCATACAAATAAAGCTTATTAGTCTTTGTAGTTTGTTTCTTTATAGAAAGATTTGTTTTTTTAACCCTTACCTTCAGTTTTGGAGTCAATACTGTGTATTGGCTCCAAGGCAGAAGAGTGGTAAGGGTAGGCAATGGGGGGGGGGGTGTCAAGTGACATGCCCAGGGTCACACAGCTGGGAAGTGTCTGAGGCCAGATTTGAACCTAGGACCTCCCATCTCTAGGCCTGGCTCTCAATCCACTGAACTACTCAGCTGCCCCCTTATATAAAGATTTTGATAGGGATTTGGGAAGAGAAAAATAGGTTAAGAAGGATGTTTTAATCTGACTACATATTTGATCTAAATGGCGATAAGTGATAAGAAAACCCATAGTTTATCAAATTGGCTGCCTGAGAAGATTTAACTGTGATAAAGAATTTTTTCTTCTCCCCACCATTTTGCCTTAGGACCAGTCTTAATCAGAAAGAACATTAGGGTGAGAGGGCAATTTTGAAATTTTGGGGGGTGTGTAAAAAAAGAATCGTCTGAGGAATCCCTACCCCAAGCAAGCAGGTGCAAGCTGCCAGTAGATTCCAAGGCCCTGACACTGATAGAGGATCCAGGGGTTTTTGGAAAGGGACGTTTAAAAGGGGGGGGGGGTGGAAAACTATGCATAAGACTTTAGCACAAAGACCCATTTCCACTTTTCCGCCTCTAGCCAAAGCAAGCGACCCTTGCAGCCTGCCCCTACTTCATGTCCCCGGCTCCCTCAGGGTGGCAGAAGTTCTTCTCCTGGGGCCTCCGGGTCGACATGGGGCGGTTCTGCCCCGCAGGTAGCAGCAGTCCAGGCAGAGCTGACGTAGCCCCGAAACCGACCAGTGCAGACGTGGGCAGCTCCCCAGTCGGTGGGGCTGAGGGAAGAGGCGGGGGTGTGTGTATGGTGTGGGGCCCAGCGTGGCCAGGCTCTCCCCCTATTCCCTCCCCCCCCACCTCGGCGGGGAAGGGGGCCAGACCCCTCCCTTTCCTTTTCCACGTCAGGTTTCTAGGGAGGCGAGGCCGCAGTGGTTAGACTAGGAGCGGGTGTGGCGCGGAGGGGCACCGGCGGCGGCGGCGGCGGCACGCCCTGGATGAGCCGCTGCGGCCCGGCTGGGCTCGTTTCGCTCTCTGGCCAGGAGGATAACGGGCTCTGGGGCTGAACCGAGGGGAGGGTGCGGCTCAGGCACTGCTCCGGGTGCTGAATCCCTCCCAGCCTCGCCTCCAGCTCCGGGACCGTTAGCCACCCCCCACCCCCTGCCCCGGGGGTTGCGATCCTGCTCTCCCTGCCCCGGGTGCAGCGGAGCCGGGGACCTGAGCTTCGCGCGCCGGGATGGGGGGACGTTAGGGTGGGGAGGAGAAAGGAGGGGGCAGGAGGGAGGAGGAAGAAGGAGGAGGGGACTCGGCAAGGGAGGGTTCTTTTTCTCTCCCGTCTCCTTTTATTTTTTTATTTTTGGCCAAACTTTGGCCACGTGAACCGCCCCCCATTCACTTTTGCGCCAATGGGGCCGCGAGGACGGATCCCGAGCGAGGCCACGGGACCACTGCCGCCGCGGCCGCTTCATAACGCGCTGTGCGTGACGTGAGGGGCTCCTGTTGCAATGGCGAGCTGAGCCGGAGGATGTGCAGCAGCAGCGGCGGCGCCGCGGGCGACTACGAGGGCAGGGGTAGCATTAGTCTAGCTGAGCCCAGTCAGTCCGAGGGGCAGGGAAGAGGCAGGCAGGGGAGATCCCCGTTGCTGAACGCGCTGCCACTCCGGCCCCGAGACGCTGAACGGGAGCCCTCAGTGCCGCTCTCTGGTCCCTTTGCCGTCTCCTCTTCTTCCTCCTCCTCCAGCGCCGCCGCAGCCGCGCGCCGGGCATGGTCCCTTCTTAAAGGCGCAGGACCGCGGCGGGGGTGGGAGGGGGGGCGCGGGCAGAACAAAGCGCCGGTGCTCGCGGGGCGAGCCGGGGGCCTGCGGGCGGATTAGGAGGACCCCAAGGAGCCATGGGTCTGCGGGGCCGGCCGCAAGCGCGGCCGCGCTGCCTGTCCCCGGCCCGGGGCCGCTAGGATAGACTGGGTGGCCTCCCCAGACCCGGGCGCCAAGACGGGCCAGCTCTCTCCCGCTGGCCGGTGAAGAGAGCGGACAAGAGACTGCAGCGGGCAAGCCCCTGACCGTAGCCGCGGAGCGCAGCGTCCAGCAGCGCAACGCAGGGGTCGGGCCGGCTTGGAGGAGGCTGTCCTCGGGGGAGGTGGCTGTTTTTCAGGGGGCGAGGGAGGCTGTGCAGCCGGCGGGCAGTTGGGGAATGGCTGGAAGAAGCCGCCGCTCCTGGCTCAGTGTATTGCTAGGGCTCATCCTGGGCTTCATCCTGGCTTCAAGGCTGATCCTGCCCCGTGCTTCGGAGCTGAAGAAAGCGGGTCACCGGCGCAAAGCCAGCCCGGAGGGCTGCCGTCTGCAGCAGCAGCAACAGCAGCAGCAGGAGCCGCCGCCACCGCAGCAGCAGCAGCCCCCTGAGCAATCGCTCTTCGGAGGGGCGCGCGAGGATTCCCGGAGCTCGATGCTTTGGCCTCCGGACCTGGCCGCCGGCGGCCACCCTGACGACCTCCCCCGGGCCAAGAACTTTCTTTTCGTGGGAGTCATGACAGCCCAGAAGTATCTAGAAAACAGAGCCGTGGCCGCCTATAAGTGAGTGTTGCCCGCGTCGTCTCCGCATCCTGGGCACGTCCTCGGGGCATCTGATTTCATCTTCTCTCCTAGCGGCTCCTGGCACTTCCCTAACCTCTGGATGGTTGGGGAAGGCAGGGAATGGCCTCCGATTCTGCTGCTATCTGGCAGATGGGACCTGTTTAAACCTGAAAGGAGCGCGTTGGCCATTTTCTTGTATTTGGGTGGTGTATTTTTGTCGGGGGGGGGGGTGTCTTTGGCTGATACACAGTATAGATCCACTATCCAATTTCCTGACAGCTGTAACCCTCTCTTGACAAAGCTAGAGGGATTCCAACTGTGCTTATCTGGATAGATACCCTCTCTAGATTTCCACAGGCACACAAAGGCACATGCATTTTTTATTTAGGCCAGGAGTTCTTAACCTGGTGTCCGTGGACCCATCGAATCCTTGGATAGATCTTCAGAGGGGACTTGAATGGGGGGGAAATTACATATTTATTTTCACAAACCTTAGCATTTTCTTAAGCCATTTTTTAATGCATTTTTCTGAGAAGGCGTGGGTAACACACTCAATGTTAAAAACCCGTGATTTAGACTTTGAGGACCTCTTGGAATGAGCATTTGATTCTTAAAAAATTGAGAAATGCCTGCAAGGAATTCTGCCACTCCAAACTGAATTTGTCCAAAAAAACTCCTCTTTTTTGAAGCACTTATAGCTTTCTGGCATTTAACAGTCAAAAGAGAACTATCCTAACAAATCAAGACTATTTTTGGTCATTGTAATTGAACTCCCATAAATATGAGAATAAGGAGAGATCTCTTGTAGTTTTTATAATAGGATAGGAATCTTAGGTGTCTTTATTTTGGAGGATGCTATAATTTTAATGACCAAAATACAGTTTTTTAAAATGATAGTTTTCAATTTATATTCAGGCATTTAAAATTTTTATGCCATTTTTGTTTTTGTGATAAAATGCTCGGTGTGTGTGGAATGGTATAATATCTGTGAACTTAAGAATTTAAATTAAAAATTAGTAAAGTTATTGACTACTGCAGTAATTAGTATGAGTTAGAAAAATAAATGAGTTCATGTTCAGGATGAGCACTAGGTAATAGCTAAATAGGCTTTATGAAAAGATTTTCTGGAATAATGGCAGACTTTGTTAAATTATGCCTGAGACTAAGCTAATTTTGTCTTGAATTAGATAGTGGGAAAAGATGTTTTCCTGAATTTTAGACTTTTAAAAGTTGTATTGGTTATATGTGAGAGATTTCAAAACAAAAATCATGTTAGGAAAGTTGGTTTCCTTACATGCACCACCATAGTGTAAATATATGGGAAAATTCAATTTTCAGACCATGAGAGTACTGAATTAGCATTTATCTCTTATTGTAAATGACTACTTTGGACCTTAGGTCACATCTGACTCATTGTAAGCCTCAGTTTCCTCTTTTTTTGGAAATTAGTAGTGAAGATTGAAAAGGAGTCTGGGATTAAATATGCCAGAAGGGAAAGAGTTAAATAAGAAACTGCAGTGATAGTGAGAATTTACCATCATTGCTGGTCTGATTTTACTGATATGTTATGTATTTGATCTTAAAGTTTCCATTATGTTACACTCAAAGTTCAGATTTAATATGCAGAGTTACTGACTGATAAGCCAAAGAAACATGGAGTAGAATTTAGGGGTTAGTAGACTGGTTTGGGCATCAGAACTGCTGTATTCTGTAGTAAAGCTATTCCTCGTTACCATATATGAGTTACTTAAATTTTCTTGGAGCATCTTCATCATAAAATGAATAAAAGATTTTCACTCACTCTTTAGAAGTAGCATGACTTAATTGCTAGACTTAGAACCAGGAAGGCCTATTATTCAAGTCCTGCCTCTAACAATAATCCTATGGTGGTGGGCAGGTCATTTAATTCCTATGCTGGAAGAAAAGAAGGAAGGAAAGAAAGAAGTATTTATTAAGCATGGGCTATGTGTCACAAATGTGCTAAGTGCTTTACAGATATCTTGTTTGATCCTTAAGCAACAACCTTGAGAGGTAGGTGCTATTATTATCCCTATTTTATAGCCGAGAAAATTGAGGCAGACAGATTAAGTGACTTGTCCAGAGTCACACACTTTGTAAGTATTATTTGAGGCAAAATTTGAAGTTTTTCTGACTACAGGCCCACTAGGACAATTTAGCTTCTTCATTTACAAAATGAGACTTATAATGCCTGCCCTAACTGCTTCCCAGGAGTTTTGTGAATATCAAATGAGATAATACATGTGAGATGATTTGCATACGTATAAGAGGCACATGAACATAAATTCATTGTGGTTGCAAAAATATTGTATTTTCAAATGGAAACCATTATATAAATTCACTTATTTTTAGCATCAGCTTTTTGAATATAGCTTATATCTAGAGTAACTGTCCTGTGGTTAGGTTATCAATTGTGTGATTCAACAAATCCATAGTTATTTTGAAGCCTGACCAGTATGATTAATATTTTTCCCAACTGCCTGGTCTGTCATACTTCACATATTCCTGTTTTTGTCTTTTCACTTCTAATGCGCTTTATTTTGGGGTATTAATGTTGACCCTAATTCTCTGTCTTCTATGCTTCTCTGTTGAATACTCTTGGAATATTTTGAGAAAGGTAGAAACAACAATAATTTGGCCTTTAACCTCTTTTTTGCTCTCTTCTTTGTGATACCACTACCCTTTCCTTCCTTCCCTTGCCACTCACTTTCCTTAGTTCCTTTAAAACAAAACAACACATTCCCTCCCTCCCCCTTGGGGCTTGCCTTGTATTCTGTTCTTCTGGAGGCAATAAGGACTCAGAAGACTTATGAGGTGAGCTCTCCCTACTGGTTGGGCTTTGGCACCAGGCAGCCTAACATTCCTCTAATCTAAAGATAGTTTTGACTGACTCCAAGTTGCTATTCACCAGGTAATTTTTAACCCAGGAGAGAATTGGCTTGACTTGGATTTGTTGGTTATAGACTAGTCAGTCAGCAAGTTAGTCAAATAAACATTTATTAAGTGTCTTCTATATTCCACTATTGTTCTAAGCATTGAGATTACAAATTGAGAATACAAAAGACAGTGCCAGCTTTCAAAGAATTTGAAATCTAATGAGGAAACAACAAATAAATATGTTCAGCCAAACTATATATGGGATAATTGGGAGCAAACAGGAAGAAGGTACTAAAGAAGTTGGGAAAATGTTCCTTATAGAGGGAGGAATTTTAGTCGGTACTTGTAAGGAAGCCTGGAGATGAGATGGGAGAGCATTTGCAGGCATGGGGAGATAGCCAGAGAAAATGAAGTTCAGATATGGAGTATCTTGTTCATAGAACAGAAAAGAGGCCAGTGTCACTTGATGGAAGATGTGTTGAGGGGAGTAAGGTGTAAGAAGATTGAAAAGGAGTAGAGGAAAAGACCTAGATTATGAAGGACTTTGAATATTAGAGTGTTTTGTTTTTTTAAATACATATATCTTAAGAGTTAGATTTGACCATTTTAAAGATGAAAGTAAGTGTTCAGTTCTTGAATGAAGTAAGAGTCATTGTGTAAATTTAGGCTTAAGCCTTTTGACTTTGCCAAGATGGTGCTCCATTAGTGGATCTAGATATACTTAAAAACTATTAGACTAAGTTACTGTATAAACAACAATACTCTTACTGCATATGGTTACTATTTACAGTAACACCCTTGAAATCATCTAATATAATGGTAACTTAGGGTATAGAGTTATAGGATAACTAGAGATCATCATGTTCAGTCCCTTCATTTTATTGATGAAGAAACTAGGGCCCTGAGAAGTGTTGTATTTTTTTCATTCACATAAGTAAGGAGTAGCAGAGTTGGGATTCTCTGACAACAAATTCAATGTGGATTTTTTTTATACCAAGGATGCAAAAATAACAAAGACTAGAGCAGCCAAAATAAATCCCACAAAGTCAATACTGTAAAAATTTTTCTTCTGACACTTGGGGAGGCCCCCAAAGGCTCTCATATTCATGCTTTATACATACTTCTAAGAAGTTTGATTACCTGGTTTTCAAGTCAGAAGAAGTAAATTAGAAGGGGAAGCTGTATGGGCAGGTACACTGAAAAGTAATCAATAACTGTCAGCAAGTAAAGTTAACAGAAAACTATAAAGAGTAAATTTAAGAATTTGAATATAGTAGCCTGGGGCCAGTAACTATCTGCCCACTGAGGACCTTTCTGTACTGCTATATTGTATAACCTTTGGGAGGCTATTTTAATATAGTAGAAAAAGCCCTGAAATCTCCTTCAGCTTTTCTCCTACTTCTGTTGCTGTTTGGAGAAAACATTTAAACTCTCCAAAACTCAGTTTTCTTATTTATAAAATCAGAATAAAATAGTTCCACCATTCCTGAACAAAATAATTTATCGTTCCAGAAACTCAAATGAGATAAATAAGCTTCTGAATGAATGAGAGCTGTTTATAATAACATGTATTTGCAAGGATGGACCTTGAGTCATCAAGAAAAGATTAAATTCATTATGCTCACAAGGAAGTGTATAATATATTTTTATAAGATTATCCAAACTATAAAAAAAAAAAAAGAAAAGAAACTCCTGCTTGAATAAAGTATCCACTATATTCAGAAAACTTGATCATTTGGAATGACTCATCCCAAGAAGGTCCAAAAAGGCCAAGAGTCTACTGTATTTTCCTTTTATATTTGAAGGATATGTATTTTCTAGGTAGTTTCTCTGGATCTTAGATTTATCATGTCTTGAACTACATGACTTGGCCACAGTGATTTTTCTAGTTTAGAAGGTGGTCAGAAATCTTTATTGGTCTGTTACTTGCTTTACCAACTGAAAATGACCATCAGAAACAGTGCAGTCTGGATTAATTCAAGTGCAAATTATGTAGATAAGGTTATTTTTTACCCACAAGAATGAGAAAACTAGAAAAGCAGTTTGGCAGAGATTAGGTTTAGACCAATAGCTGATATTATACCCCACAATAGATTTTAAAAGGATATGAAAATTAGATATAAAAAGACAAAAAGCATCAGAAAATGAATTTTATAAGCTGGGATATGATGTTAAAGGAAAAAGGAAAAAAGTTTTTGAAAACTTCAATCCAAATATTTGTATACTCCGCTTCTTAGCCATCCAGCCATGGATTATTTAGAGAATGGCAGGAGGAAAAAAGGGAAAACTGTTAGACTCTTTTCCCTGATCTGCTTTTTAACATTTTTTCCTAGAGTTTAAGCTCAACAAGCATTTAAGTGTCCAGACTTGATAAGACATCACTTTACAAATACAAAAACCATACAGTTATTGCCCTCAAGGAGCTTATTCATCTTTGTTGGAAAATAATCTGTACACAGAGAAATAAGTACAAAATATATGCAAGGTTAACTATAAAGTGATTTTATAGGGTGGATGAGATGTTAGGCAGTGTTACGAAAGGAGCACTTGATTTAAACTTTGAAAAGATCTGCAGAAATAAATGGAGATAATTTAAGAGATGGAGGTGAAAAAGGACAGTATTCTAAGAACAGAGGATAATTCATGCAAAGGCATAAAGAAAGGGTTGAAATGTGGTATACATAGAATAGCAGCTGGTGGGCATGTTTGGACCAGTGAACGCCTGAAAGAATGACATGCAGTAAACCTGGAAAGGTAGGTTAGAATCAAGTTATAAATTATTTTAAATACTAGATGGAGAAATTTATATTTTATTCTAGTGCAAGGGGTTCTTAATCTGGTGTTCCTGAACTTGGTTGTTTTTTTTTTTTTTTTTCTAAACCCTTAACTTCTCTGTGTTGGCTCCTAGGTGGAAGAGTGGTAAGGGTGGGCAATGGGGGTGTCAAGTGACCTGCCCAGAGTCACACAGCTGGGAAGTGTCTGAGGCCAGATTTGAACCTAGGACCTCCCATCTCTAGGCCTGACTCTCAATCCACTGAGCTACCCAGCTGCCCCCAACTTGGTTGTTTTTAATATTTTGATAAATGCATTTCAGCATATTTTATACACTTAGAAACCTTCTGAAAAGAGGTCCATAGGTTTCACCAGGAGTTCATGAAACCAAAAAAAATATGTGTGTGTGTGTGTGTGTGTGTGTGTGTGTGTGTGTGTTAAGACTGACCACCCTAATGTGAGTCATACCTTTTAGAGCAAGGAAGTGACATTTTCCAGCATGTGCTTTAGCAATGTCAGTTTGATAGCTGAATAGAGGCTTGAGAAGAGAGGTGAGGGAAAGGATTCAGGGAATCAAGTTAGGCTTTGCAGAAGTCCAGGTAAGAGGAATTGAGGTCCCTGAAAGGTAGGATGGTTTTTATCAGTAGAAAAGGGTATGAATTTAAGACATGAGAATAGAATTAACAGGACTTGAGAAGGTAATAATATTAGCTCATATTTATATGGTATTTTACAGTTTACCAACTCATTTACCTTACAGTAATTCTTTGAGTATAGTGCACATATTATTGTCCTAATTTTGTAGATGAGAAAACTAAGGCTATGCTTAACAGCTTTGTGTAGTTTGCAAAATAAATATACATCTATGCCTTTATCCTACTCCCTGATAAAAATGTTCAGTAGCATAGAACTAAGCATAGATTTGGGGGATACTATAGGAGAGCCTTTCCAGTTGAAGTCTTATTGATTACCCTGTGACTTTCAATCCATTTTGGTGCATCTATCCCACATCTTCTCCCCAAAGCTGGCATGAGACTTTCATAGCTATTTTGTTAAATTATTACTGAACTGGATCTATATATATAGCATTTCCCTAATATATCAATCTAATAATCCCTTCTAAAGGAAATGAAATTAATTTATTGTGGCTTTCTTAACTACCTGCTCTTTTCTATTCGTGTCTTTTAAAAAATTGAAATTGGTTGAACTTTTTCTTTAACCTGTGTAATTCTCATACATAATCTCATAGACATATAAAATAGCCACAGGAATCTACACAATATGCCCAGAACCTTTCTCTACCTTTTTTTTTAACTTTATATGGTAAATCCCTCCATTATCCCATGCCCTTGCTGTATAGTAATGAAAGCATGGCCTCTTTCCTTTTATGATCAAATATCTTTTGGTGATATTTTTACCCAGCATTTTTCATGCAATTCATAATCATTAATCTGCTTATGTCTACTACTATATAGCACTACGTTGTCTCTTGGGCAACCAACAATTTTGAATTCTTTAGAGATTATGATATTCCATGATTCTTAGCTATATACCATTTTATAGAAGAATATTGATGTTATTAAAATGATGAGGGGCTTGTTTTGGAGAGAAAAGTAGCCTAATTTCTCATTTGCATAATTTGTTGGACTATTAGTCTAAATAGAGAAAAAACATTTCTTTTCAAACAAATGCAAATATGGTTTTAGTTCAAAGCAAGACATCACATAAACTATTAAGGAGGGACATCATAATATAGTTGAAAGTGATGAAGTTGATGTCAGAGACCCAGTTTGGTTTGTACTTTGGACACATTGTAACTTTGCAACCATAGGTAAAATTTACTTGACCGCTCTGATCCTCAGTTTCCTCATCGATAAAATAAATTTCATAATACTTATAGTACCTTCCTTCAAAATTTTGATTCCTCAGGCATTGTGATTTCCCATGGTTTAGAACCATATAGCATCACTGGAAGAATGTGTATTAAAAATATCAGATTTTGTGTCAGTATTCATCTTAGGACCCTATACACTTAAACAAGTGGAATCCAGCCTCTTCTTTCTCCCATTAATTTCTGGGCTTAGCTCATTCTATCCACCCTCAGTGTCTGTTGCGAAGGGCAGTGGAAAGAAACAAACATTGAATATAGATAGGGTATTACATTACCAACAGTGAATTTATGAAATTCATTTTACTCATGATAAAAAATTTCTAATAAATGCATGGTCAGAAAAGGAGATGAGCTAGACATTTGATGAGAATGAGAACTGATGTATTTAAAGCAAAGTTCTACAGAACTATAGATATTATCATTACCTTATCAATGTGACATGTTATTTCTGGGGCCATAAACAAAATTGGTAGTATTTTCACAAACTTAATTATCCCTCTTCACCATTCTTTTCACATTTCTGGAAAAAAAAGTTGAAAAAATAATTTGGGATAGATGTTTTCTCTTTTTGATTGACTATCAGAGGAAGAAATTATTTTTTGTCTATGTTATGTTAGTATATGTTTCCCTGGTAGGGACCTTGGTTCCTTTATGTTTTGTGGGTATAGTAACCTCAAGTTATTAAATGCTCCTGGGAATCACAAAATTATTGGTAGAATCTCATTTATTATTTAACAAGCTTTACAGATGTGTATGGGTCCAAGCAGAAACGATTAGGATTTTCTTGGATTTTATTTATAGAAATTAGTGCATGCCACATGACTGGGTTTTAAAAATTATTATTATTTTAAAATACATAAATAACAATCAATGAATGGACTTCACTTTTCAGAGAAGGGAAAATAAAATCTAAATTATAAAAATGTACTCTATCTCGTAGGGAAAAAACATTCCTTGATCTAAGACTTGAAGAAGAGGAAGTATAAAAAGATCCCTATTATTTTAGCAATAACATTTTATAATTAACCTCAAAAATCTACTAGTTCTATCGTAATTTAAATATACATTTTTGGTAACATCCTCATAGCCTTTTTTTTTCTTTTACAACTTTAATTGCAGAGATTCTCAGAATTTGTTTTCCAAAAGTATCATGAACAAAAAGTTTTATAACAGAAAAGTTTATAATAAGGCATTGAGAATCAAGAAACTTCATCACTATTCTCCCTTATCCCTTCTACTTGCACCACTAAATATCTACTCCCTCTTTTTCTTAGTTGATGGGGTGCAGGATATGTATAGGGAGTATTGCTGAATGGACCAGTAGACCCAAAATAAAGGGACTAACTTTTCCCAGACCTTGGAACATTTCAAACATATGAGGAATAGAAGGATTTAGGTAGGCAAGGGGGTGTAAAAAGATCTGGGCAAATAAATGCATGGAAATGAGAAAGGGACAGGAGTAATGTGATAGGGCCACAGAATTAGGTGGGAGTCAGATGGTGGAGATTATTTAAATGCTAGGTTGTTTTATAGGCAGTTGGTAGCCACTAAACTTTGGTTTGGGTATTTTTTGTTTGTAAACCCTTACCTTTTGTCTTAGAATCATTATTGTATATTGGTTCCTAGGCAGAAGAGTGGTAAAGGCTAGGTAATGGGGGTTGAGTGACTTGTGTAAGGTAGGAAGTGTCTGGGGTTAGATTTGAACCCGGGATCTCCACTGAGCCACTTAGTTTATCTCTCCACTAAAGTTTTTTGAGTAGGGAATTGACATGGTTGGCCCCCTTGTGTAGGTAGGAATATTTATTTTGGCAGCTGTGTAAAAGATAAATTGAAGAGGAGAGAAATTAGTCAAGGAGACCAATCTGGAGGCTTTTAGAATAGTCCTGGCCAGGTGAGTGATGGGATTCTGAACTAGGATGGTGGTGGTGTGAGTAGATTTAAGGAAGAGATGTAAGCAGTGTTGTAGAGGTATAGAATCAGAGGACTTGGCAAAAGGAGAGAAGAAGGTGATCCGAGTCAAAAATAAATCTGAGATTTCAGACCTGAATAATTGGAATGTTAATGGTGCCATCAAAAGAAAAAGGGAAGATTTGGAAGAATTGGCAAGTTGAAGAGGGAATTTATTAATGAGTTTGGTTGCCATCTTCTTTAATCTTTCCTTGGAGAATCAAAGAAAAAGAAAAATTTTAAACATATTTAAGATAAAAAAAAAATACAGCAAAAACCCTTGCCTTACATATGCAACTAGTTTAATCAGTCATGTGGTCTTTGAAGAATTGTTGGTTAGTCAGAGTTAACTTCCATATTTGACAATATTATACTTTGCTCAGTCATCATAGTTTCTTGTTTCCAGTAAGTACTAAAAAAAACCCAGGCAACCTATTCATACTTAGAATACCATATTCTGTGTGTTTTAACATCAGAAAAACCTCTTCTCTTTTAGTATGTCTTTTGTGATGCCATCTGTTCCGATTTTTTATCCTCTTTAAAATCTTTTTTTCTAGTTCTAAACACTATTGACCCCTCTAACACTAAACTCAAAATCACTTCAAAAGTGTCATAGCTACTAGTTTGTTCCATAGCCAAAGAAAACATTATGCATAAAATAACTAAAATCAAGGCATAATTTGCATTGATTTGTATTTTCCAGGTCTTACGAGAGCATTAGAATGGAAAGTAGATGTTTGCAATGTAATGTCAAAGCAGTTGCTTTCATTTGAAGATTAAATGTAAAGTAAAAATTCCAAAAACAATTGAAAATGTGACAGTATAATTGTTATTTTACATTTTAGGACATTTTGCTAGAAGGACTTAAGTGGAAAATTGAAACATTTGTAATTCAATTGGATTAGTATTTTTCCCTTCCCTCTACCATCATTTACCTTATTCCTTAAAATAGTTTTTAGATCAGCATACTTCCCTGAACATGAAATGGAATTTTTTAAAAAAGTAAATATTTTACTATACTATACCTGTTCTTAAATTTAACGATTCCCCATGGAGTAAGCCCAACTTGTGAATTGTAGGCATTGACACAGCTTCTTTGTTGCCCAGTTAGGCTTAAAGAGTGACCAAGTACAAACAGTGACATGAAAATCTGAAAATCTGTTAACATTCACCATGAATCCCACCATATTATTAGTAGGTAAGGAAGACTGATTGTAAATGTGTTGTAGGGCCCTGAATCGTGAAGATAAAAAAAAAAAATTGTAAGTAGGAAAATTGTTCCTCCTTATAAGCATAATCCCTTGCATAGTAGAGACCCTTGATAAATGTTAGTTGAATGAAAATTTAATGTTATGTATAGCAGTAGATTAGAGACTACGTGGATGGACAGGCAAAAGGATCAGTAGATAAGATGGTCAGCAGAGTGAGAAAAGAATACTGGTTTGTTTTCAGCAGAAAATGGATATCTTAGCTCAAATTTTGTAGTATAAGATTTTAGTGGATTTATGTAACCTTATTAAAAATTGGATTGCATATTTGTTCTTGCCTTTTAAATAAATTTATTTCCAGTAATGGAAGTTTTTGAAATAGCAGAATTTGTCTTCTCATACTTTATACTTTTTTCCCTTTTGTTTTCTTTATTTTGATATACAGAGTGTATAGTTTGTTCAGCTAAATATCCTGTTGTTTTTTTCTGAATCACTAATCTTGAAGAACACATCTTAGTATAGAATACCTTAGAAATGTCTTCTAAGGCTGCTGCCCAAGGAGTGTTAGAATTAAAACTTACCCTTTGAAACAAAACAATGATAATCAGTTTTGCTGGATGTTTAGAATGTTTTGTTACTGTCAAGGGGTCATAATGGATTTTACTTCTTTTTTTTTTTTGCATTTTACTGTTTAGAATAATTCTCATAAGTCTTCAGAAATGGACAAAATGGTTTAAAAATAAACCTATAGAAGTTTTAATTTTGTTCCAGATCAAAATTATACTTGCTTTGAGCTAAAGAGGCATCTTAGTATCAAAAGATCTTTTTTTTCGAGAAGTTTTAGAAACCCCTTTAAATTCAATTCAACTAATAGTAACTTAATATCTATTATGTGTGAGATAATAGTGCTAGGTACTGGGAATGTAAGAATGGAAAATGGTATAGTTCCTGACCTCAAGGAACTTATTTTTCTCAGACTACTCCTAGTTGCAAAGAATAGAAATACAGTTATCATACTTTTTTCTTGTTACCTAAAAAGGAATAGCTAAAATACACCCCCCCAAACCCCCCCAAACCCCAAAGGTGCAAAAGTTTGAAGTTGTTGTCTGTATTCCAAATTAGTTATTTGCTATAGTCCTGGAGTTGATGAATAAGATAGTAAACTGATAGTTTTTTTTATTGCTACCTTCTCTATGATCTTTTAAAGTCTTATTTTTTATATTACTAGCCAGCAGTGAGGATTAATCAAGGTATAATAGAGGATGAGAATTGTATTGGAAATGAGAAGAGCTAGTAGATTCATAGGACCTTAGATTGAGAACTAGAAGGGATCTGAGAGATCATCTTATCTGACTCAAATTCTTTTATTGATGAAGAAACCAAGAAAAAGCAATATTAAGTGACTTGACCAGGATCTCATAGTAAGTGACAGAACTCAGATTCAGTCATTCCCTTCAACTCCAGCTGAGTACTCCTTACTACATTGTGTCTGGTTTTGGTTGCCATTGTTTGTGACCTTGGGCAAATCACTTAATTTCTGATCTTGTTATTTTAAAATTGGGGAGAATACTTACCTTGCCCACCTTAAAAAGATTATTGTGGGGGGCAGCTGGGTAGCTTAGTGGAGTGAGAGTCAGGCCTAGAGACAGGAGGTCCTAGGTTCAAACCCGGGCTCAGCCACTTCCCAGCTGTGTGACCCTGGGCAAGTCACTTGACCCCCATTGCCCACCCTTACCAATCTTCCACCTATGAGACAATACACCGAAGTACAAGGGTTTAAAAAAAAAAAAAAGATTATTGTGAAGTACAAATGAGATAATGTATATGAATCAATTTTCAAAGCTGCATACATTTTGAATAGAGAGAACAAGTGATTCACAGACATGGAAATTCAGACCCTTTACTCAGTGGAGATAGGAGACTCAAAAAGAGAATTCTATTGCTTCTCTGTCTCCATATGCAGTGTTGCTTCTGGGTACCTGTATCTATGAGTAATGGTCCTTGGTGCCTTGTAAATCTGATTTTTAATTATAGTCATTCAGTGAAATTCAAGTATGAAGGGAACATTTTGATACTCCACCCTTTACCCCATGGCATGCTTTCTAACAGGATTTGATCTTTGGCATCAGTAAGCTTTCAGTTAGAAATAATAGAGGGAGAAAGCAATTTACTTTTCATTCTTATGAAAAGCACATATTTTCAGAATGAGCAGATAGCTAAAACTCTGTAAACATGAAGCGTGAAAGAGTATTGAAAATGAATTTTTTTTTTTTTACTAATTTGATCTCTAACCGGACTTTATTTTAATTCTAGAACATGGTCCAAGACAATTCCTGGGAAAGTTGAATTCTTCTCTAGTGAGGGTTCAGACACATCCATACCAATTCCTATAGTGCCACTACAGGGTGTGGATGACTCCTATCCACCCCAGAAGAAGTCCTTTATGATGCTCAAGTACATGCACGACCACTACTTGGACAAGTATGAATGGTTTATGAGAGCTGATGATGATGTTTACATCAAAGGAGATCGCCTTGAGAATTTTCTAAGGAGTTTGAATAGCAGTGAACCCCTCTTTCTTGGGCAGACAGGACTGGGCACAACAGAAGAGATGGGAAAATTGGCTCTTGAGCCTGGTGAGAACTTCTGCATGGGAGGTCCTGGTGTGATCATGAGCCGAGAGGTGCTTCGAAGAATGGTACCACACATTGGAGAATGCTTGAGAGAAATGTATACAACTCATGAAGATGTAGAAGTGGGTCGATGTGTACGGAGATTTGCAGGAGTACAATGTGTCTGGTCTTATGAGGTAAGAACAAAATTATTTAATGATTTGTAAATATTTTTGTCTTTTAGTATTGAACCAGTTTGGAAAATTCATGAAGTTATCTGTAGTCTTGATATTGATATTTAAAAAGTTTCACTTTACCCCCTAACAAATATCACTTGATTACTTCTTACATTTAGTGTGAAGGATCCTCTCTTTTCCTTCCACAAATAATATCTTCAATTTATAATATTGTTGCTTAGTGTTATGCAAAATAATTCTGAAAAGAAAATTGATCTATTGTAATTGGTTTTAACCTATAGCTGATAAACAATGGAACATGAGACATTTGGAAGGGGTCTTCAAACTTATGTAGTCAAATCGTTGTATTTCACATAAAGAAAAATTGAGCTCCAAATAAGTTACATGGCTTGTTTAAAGTCATGAATATATCAAGAAATCATCATAATTTCAATTAAATAAACATTTTTTTTTTAATTTTAAACCCTTAACTTCTGTGTATTGACTTATAGGTGGAAGATTGGTAAGGGTAGGCAATGGGGGTCAAGTGACTTGCCCAGGGTCACACAGCTGGGAAGTGTCTGAGGCCGGATTTTAAATAAACATTTTAAAAATTATATTTCTATATGTGACATTCCTGTTATAAATATGAAAAATGATAAAGGCTGCCATAAATATATAAATTAGTATTTTAATTAAAGCCATGCTGATAGATAAAATCATTAGACCACGCGCTTGTAAGCATTCAAAACTGCCGCCTCCATTTTGTTTCCTGTCTCTACCTCCCAAATCTGCTGGCCAAGCCCTACTGGCAAAAGAGATCACTTCCTCCTAACCCAGGAGATTTAAACCCTTCCCTGCGTCAAGACGTAAGCCTTCCCAAGCCCAAAAACCGGAAACGGAAACCCGTTGGACCACGGGAAATGTAGTTTGATACATTTCCCAAATTTCACTTTTTACACTGTAGGGTAGAGGAATACAAAGATAAAAGCCCTATTTCCTATCTTCAAAGGCCTTCTAGTACAATAAGGAAGAATGAATATGTATAAAGATAATAGAAAATGGGAAGTAAGAATATAGGAGAGGGATAAACAAGAGGGGAATAAGGTCTGAGGAAGATGCAATTCCTTTCAGTATGGGAGGCTAAGATATGGAAACAAAGCTTCAATGTTTTTTTTATTTGGGCCTTGCAGAGTAGGAATGATTCTTTTGTGGAGATGGGGAGGGTTGAGGGTGCTTAGAAGAAATTAAAATTAATTCTAGACATAGGAGAGGACACAGAAATAGGAACTATCCAGATAGTTTGGAAAATGAGTTGTTTGAAGGATCATTGATTAGGATAAGTTTGGGGAAAGTCAAAGTCAGACTGTGGAGGGACTGACTGTAAGACTAAGAAATTTGGATTTTACTTGGTAGGCAATGGAGAATCATTGAAAGCTTTTAATCAGGAGAATGACATGATGTAGCAATTTTTGATCCAACAGTAATAGGTTTGATATAGAAAAATAATTTCTACAGCAGTAGCAGTTGAAAATTATTTGCCATTAATGAAGTAGGTCCTTTGTTTTCTAATGCGTTCCTCATCTGTTCAAAAAGAAGCTGAACTGAAATAAACTTTTAAAAATTATGATGACTTTTCTCCCATATAGTAATATATGCAAGGAGAGGAAATTACATAATTAAGGATACATAATATGTAGCAAACAGTTGATTTTCATTTGAGATAAATTTACCAAAGTAGTTGATCAAAGAAGCATTTTATTCTTGCCAATGCATGCATTTAAAATTCTTCTAATCAGAGTTTCTTCTGGTTCAAATTTTAGAGATGTGCACATTTTCAGTGCTCTAGGGAATAGCTTTTGTTTTAATTTCAAGTTATAAAATCACAAAGTTATATACTAAAGACAAGACTTGATCAGAGTGCACACTTTGATCTCTTCCCCCTTAAATTGCATTGGCATTAAGCTAAATATATGTAAAGGATATTATTTTTCAAAGATAAAAGATGGCGAAGAGTCAATGAGAAAACACAGCTGTTTTGAGGATTTTATGCAGTTGTAAGCAGCTGTCTCATGGATCCTATATTTCTGACTTCTTTTTAAAATAGAAGTGTTTTACATGCTTAACCATATGAATAAGAGTCTAGGATATATAATATTCTAAAGTTTTTCTTTCTTTTTTTTTTTTTTTAAAAACCCTTGTACTTTGGTGTATTGTCTCATAGGTGGAAGATTGGTAAGGGTGGGCAATGGGGGTCAAGTGACTTACCCAGGGTCACACAGCTGGGAAGTGGCTGAGGCCGGGTTTGAACTTAGGACCTCCTGTCTCTAGGCCTGACTCTCACTCCACTGAGCTACCCAGCTGCCCCCTCTAAAGTTTTTCTTATTAAAAATGTTAAACTAATTTTTATTTATCTTTCATTTTTTACATCAACTTTATTTCCTAATATATCTGTCTTTCCTCCCCTTCCAAGAGAGCCCCTTAATAACACAGAATTTTAAAATAGGGAAAATAGTTTAACAAAACTAATTGGCATATTGAAATTGTGACCTTTTTCACATACTCCTTCATGTTGTTGAAATGAGGAGTTTCTTTTTATCATAATTTCTCAGCATTTGTTTGTATTGTTGCTATTCTTTCTCATTTACATTGATGTTGTCATAGTGCATATTGTTTTCCTGGTTCTTTTTTACTTCACTTTGCATCTGTTTATATATGTCTTCCCATGCTTCTGTATGTTCATTGTTTTTCTTGTTTCTTACAGCATATTTCATTATTCATGTTTCCAATTAATGAGCGTGTACTTTGTTTCTAACTCTTTGTTACTACAAAAATGTGCTGCTATGAATATTTTGGTTCCTAAAGAGACTTTCTTTTTGTCATTGACCTCTTTAGGATCTATGCTCAGCAAAGAAATCTTTGAATTTTAAAATATGGGTATTTTGGTCACTTTCTTAGATGACTTCCAAATTACTTTTACAGAATGATTGAACGAATTCTTAGTTTTTTTCAGCAAATCATTACTGTGACTGATTTTTCCACAACCCCTCCAACACTGAATAAATTGTTGCTTTTGACTCATTTGTCTCAATGTGAAGTGAAATTTCTGGATTATTTAATTGCCATTTCTCTTTTTATTAGTTAATTTGGAGCATTCTTTCATGTGATTATTAATATTCAAACAAAATTCAAATTCTTGTGACAATTGCTTACTCATATCCTTTGACAAATTAACTTTCTTAATAATGAAGGAAAATGACCTATTCTTATACTGTAAGATTAAAAATTAATATCCAATAACTCCAAGTATTATATTTTATAAAATTAATAATCATTTGAAGTAGAGGAAAGTAAATACAAAACATAAGGATGCAATGTGAGGATTAAAGTAGGATTCTGGGAAATGAAGTCCAGGGTACAAAATTCTAATTACATAAAACCTATTTATCTTGAACATCAGACCCTAGTTAGAGTTGGATAAAAATATTTTTTCCAATCTCTTGCTTCCTTTCTTGTTCTATTTAATTAGTTTTTCTGATGCAAAAAGCTTTTAATTTTTCCATTATTAAAATTATTTATTTTATCTTTTGTAACCACCTTTAACACTATTGTTTGGTTAAGAATTCTCCCTTGTAGGGGTATTATAAATGTACTCCTTTGTAGTATCTACCATATCTGTTTGTTTTGATGTACACTTTAAAGGCTAGTGTAATTAATACTTTCTTTTAGATGAATGCCAGACTACTGGGGAGAGACTTTATGCTTTCCGGATTCTTAACAAAATAACAAAAGAGTTGGTGCCAAGACTACTCGAGGTCTCTTGGGTACCCCAATTCTCAGATGCCAAGAGATTCTCATTCTTAAGTAGGTACCTAATGTCCTGAGAATTGACTGTGATTGTCTGTCACCTCTGGAAACCTAGAAGGTTCAATATTATTGTTCCTCTTAGACCTGATGTACACTGAGGTTACTTTATCAGATGAAAGTAAGAAGACCCAAGAGAATTGTGATTGAAAATTGGCAGAAGAATTGAATTTTCCTTGAGTTTGGCTTGACAAGTTGATGCCATTGTTGCTTCTTGGATAACTGGAAGTTGGTGGTATGGTCAATAGTAAGTAGCAGGATACTAAGTTTGAGTTTGACTCCCCAGCACTAAGGTAACTAGATAGAGTACATAGACAAACCTTGACTTCGTGGTATGAAATGGAACGTCTAAGGAAATATTTTCACAAATACTTTCTTGGCATCTTTTGTCAGTTGATGGGTATCTAGAAGAAAGCTATAGAGTAAGGTTAGATAATCAGAGTTGTTATTTAAAGAGTTATTTAAGCTGAGGTGTGTTATTCAAGCCTTTGTTATCAGTGGAGGATGTTACATTATAGTTTTTTCCCCCTCTCTAATATCAGAAAAAAATTGCCTTCTACCCTGTCAGCTCTATAGTTAAAGATTGGCCAAAACCTATTTTACACAATGCTGCTCTCTTAGCTACATATTTTATATGCTTCCTAAGGACAAGGATTTTGTCTTTTGCAGTGGCCTTTACCTACTGGGTGCTCAAATATTTGTTAAATCAATCAATAAGCATTTATTAATAAGTACGTACTATGTGTCAAACACTGTGCTGCAATGATGCAGTGAAAAAAGTGAAATAGTGCTTGTCCTGAAGTAACTTACAATTTAGCTAGGGGAGCAACATATACATATATGCAAGATCATTTGGTGTGTGGATGAGGTACAAGGGCTGCAGAGATCTAGAAAGTTTCATGGAGAAGGTAGCATTTGAATTTAGACTTGAAGGAAGCCAGGGAAACTAGAAAGCAGAAGTGAAGAGGAAGAGTATTCTGAGTATCTGGGACAGATAATGCAAAAGGCACAGAATAACATGAATGAGGAGAGAAGGCAGTATCACTGGATTGTAAATAGGGTGAATGAAGTGGAATAATATATAAGACTGAATAGCTTGGTTGGCCAGATTGTATAGGGCTTTAAATACCAACAGGCATTTGTATTTATCCCTGTAAGTAATAGAGAACCACTGGAGTTTGAGTAGGGGAGTGATAGGGTCAGATCTGTGCTTAAGGAAAATCACCATGGCAGCTGAAGAGGGAATGGATTGGAAGGTGGAGACACTGGAGTCCAGAAGACCAATTAGGAAACCATTTAGACTATTATTAACAGTCCAAATGAAGGTGATAAGGGCCTGAATAAGGAAGTGGCTGTGTGAATGGGGAGAAGGCAATATTTGTGCAAGAAATTTTGTAGTATTAGAAATTATAAGATTTGACCACCGATAGATGAGAAGGATGAGTGAGATGTTGTGGATCTGGTGAGTATGAGATCTCTAGTAGTTGGTAATGTGAAAACAGAATTTGGGGAGAGGTTAGACCTAGGTATATTTACATCTAGGAGTCATCAGCATGAATATGATAACCACATCATAGAAGCTGATAAATTTCACTGAGAAAGTATAGAAAAACAGTACCCAGGAAAGAGCCTTAGGGTACATCTACAGTTGAGGGTGGAATGTGGAATATGAACAGCAAAGGAAACTAAGGAGTGGTTAGACAGGTAGAACTAGGAACACATGTTCTCATGAAAACCCAGAGACATGAAAGTATACAGAAGGAGAATGGTCAGTACTGTCACATCCTACAGGTCTAGAAGGATAAGGATTGAGAGTGACTATTAGTTTTGGCATTGAGAATTCATTGGTAACTTTATTTTTATTTTTATTTTTATTTTTTTCAAGGTGAGATATTTTTTAAATTTAAATTTATTTGCTACTCCCTTAAAAACCCAATTAACTTCCTCCCCTCCCTTCATTAAGAGAAGGTATCATTTGAAAAAAAAGAGATATATGTATACGTGGAACTATGTCTTATTTATTTCTATTTATCAGTTCTTTCTCTGGAGGTGGGCATATAGAAGTCATTTTTTTTTTCATTGTTCAAAACCTATTTCCATATTATTAATATTAGCAATAGAGTGATCGTTTAAAGTCAACATCCCCAATCATATCCCTATTGAACCACATGATCAACCATGTTTTTCTTCTGCATTTCTACTCCCACAGTTCTTTTTTCTGGAATTGTCTTGGATCATTGCATTGCTGCTAGTAGAGAAGTCCATTAAGTTTGATTGTGCCACAGTGTATCTGTCTCTGTGTATAATGTTCTCCTGGTTCTGCTCCTTTCACTTTGCATCAATTCCTGGAGGTCATTCCAGTTCACATGGAATTCCTCCAGTTCATTATTCCTTTCAGCACAATAGTATTCCATCACCATCAGATACCACAGTTTGTTCAGCCATTCCCCAGTTGATGGACACCCCCTCATTTTCCAGTTTTTTTGCCACCACAAAGAGCGTAACTATAAATATTTGTGTACATGTATTTTTCCCTATTATCTCTTTGGGGTACAAACCCAGCAGTGGTTTGGCTGGATCAAAGGGCAGGCAGTCTTTTAAAGCCCTTTGGGCACAGTTCCAAATTGCCATCCGGAATGGTTGGATCAATTCACAACTCCACCAGCAATGCATTAGTGTCCCAATTTTGCCACATTCCCTCCAACATTTATTACTTTCCTTTGCTGTCATTTTAGCCAATTTGTTAGGTGTGAGGTGGTACCTCAAAGTTGTTTTGATTTGCATTTTTTTAATTATAAGAGATTTAGAACACTTTTTCATATGCTTATTGATAATTTTGATCTATCTGAAAATTGCCTATTCCTGTCCCTTTCCTGTTTATCAATTGGGGAATGGCTTGGTTTTTTGTACAATTGACTTAGCTCCCTTCTACTTCTCTATGGGACATGAAACAATTCTCTGCCCCAATCATTAGTAACTTTAGAGAGAGCAGTTTCTATTAAGTTGAGGTTGGGAGCCAGATGGCAAAGGGTCAGAAGTGAATGAGGGGAAAGGAAATATGAGTGTTAATTCCCTGAATCCTAATCAAATGGTCTTTTTACTAAAGATTTCTTCCTCTAGTCATTGTACAGGATGAATAGAATCTTATGTGAAAATTTGTATTTAATTTTATGAATGTTAAAATATTTGTACTAGTTTGATTGAGTTTTGATGAAATAATAGATGAACTAATTTACAATATATATTGTAAATAATATTGAAAATAATATACAATATTTCATCTAAAATACAAAACATTTATTAAATACTGGATATGTATTACTACAAACAGTATACTAGTAATGGAGGTAGAGATGAAATAAGATTCAGGCTTTACCTTCAGGGTATAAAATCTAATGGGATAAGACAAATAAATGCATAACACAAATAGATAAAAATAAGTATATAGGAGAAATTCTGATAGAGTAGTATGAAAGAGTTGAGAAAGGAAAAATAACATGACAACATTTTAGGGTTATATGTTAAGAAATTATACCTGTTAACTGTTGTAACAGTTATATCAGACTTTGAAAATCTCTGGTGTAATAAGTACTAGACTTTAAGACTTAGTTAGGATTAGTCATTGTGTTTGCCAGAAATTAAGAAGAGTTAATTCTTCATAGATAATTTTTAGGAAAAAGACAGCTCTTCTACCTAGCTCCTTAATTTAGTTCTGAAGCTCTTTTTTGGCTCATTTGTGAAGACCATAGGATTTATTCTTTACCAAGTAATGACCTGATGATTATTTTTATATAGGTGAAATAAATTGTGTAAAATCAAGTAACATTGGACAGGTAAAGTAAATTAAATTCTAAGCAATTTGTGTTAATATTTGTAATGTTTCTCCAGTAAAGATCTCATGTATTGTATTCATTTGAAGGTAGAGTCTGGGAAGAAGGGAAAAAGAAAGTAGGTATTGAGGACATTTCAGTGTTTAGAATCAAGAAGGCCTATTCATTTCCTGCCTTTCGACACTTGCTAGGTATCAGAACGTAAGCAAGTTGCTTAATGTCTGGGTCTCAGTTTCCCTCAGACCTCAATGTGTTTAACCAAACTAAATAATCCAGTAGTAGATGTCCACCCTTGAGCACTGTGTGTATGAGTCCCACATGGTGTCAGTCAGTTCCATACATGGAAACTTTTCTGGCAAGGGCTTAGGCAAAAGTAAGGTTAAAGACAGTGAAGAGAGAATATTTACTTTCTTCCAGCTCCTCTGTGATGCACACATTTTAATCTGCATTACATCAGGTGACCTATAACTAAGTGACCTTTTAAACACTTCTTTTTGTGACAGAACTTTTTTTTTTAATGGACTGTCATTTTTTCCTGAGATGTTTAAAAATCTTTTAATAACACATCTAGGGGGTAATTAAGTGGCTCAGTAGCTTAAGAGCCAGGCTTAGAGATAGGAGGTCCTGGATTCAAATCTTGCCTCAGACACTTATTTTCTAGTATTACACCACCTCCCACCTCCATCCCCACCCCCGGTAAATCACTTAATCCCTATTGCCTAGCCCTTCTTGCCTAGGAATTAATAGACTGTATTGATTCTAAGATGGATTTCCCTTTAAACTCTTATCTTCCAACTTAGAATTAATACTGTGTATTGGTTCCAAGGCAAAAGAGTGGTAAGCGTTTAGGCATTGAGGGTTAAGTGACTTGCCCAGGGTCACATAGCTAGAAAGTGTCTGAGGCCAGACAGACAGTGTCAGAGGGAGAACCAGGACCTCCCATCTCTAGGCCTGGTTCTCAATCCACTGAGCCACCCAGCTGCCCCCTAACACTGATTTTCTATGTAAATTTACATGTGAAATTAGATTTATTAGCTGGAGTTCTCTTAAAGCCTTGCTAAAAATCTTAATTATTTTCAAGATAAAATTGTCTTTTTTAGAGCTCCCCAATTTGAGGAAAAACTAATGTAAGATCTGTAGTCATAGCATTTTGTTTTATATAAAGCCAATATAAAGAACCCACTTTCAGTTAGTAGAAGAGTATATGATTTTTTTCTTGTTCTCTTTTAGTGAACTTCACTCCCCCTATATTTTGGAAGATAATCAAGGTCATTTTGTGTGTAAAAGACAGCATTTTTTAAAGCTACCTTGAAATGATACTTGGAGATAGGCACAGTGGATTGAATGAGTTCCCAGTTAGTTAGTCAGAGAAGAAACATCTGTTGAAACTGTTCTGTGTGCCCTCCTTCTGTGACAGATTCTTTAGGAAAAGACAGTATAAAATGTGGCTCTTACCTTCTGGAATTTTACAGTTTAGTTGAGGAAGTAAAGCACATACACATGAGAAAACTGGATAGCAATTAAGTGCTAATCTATGTGTCATGGACGTAAAGATACTAGTTCAGAGGAGTGTGAGATCAGGGATGCTCTTATGCAGGGGTCAGCAACCTTTTTGGCTGTGAGAGCCATAAACGCCACATTTTTTAAAATGTAATTTTGTGAGAGCTGTACAGAGCTCACAGTACACACACCTGTAACAGCACCTGAAAAAAAATTGACTTTATGGCTCCTGCAGAAAGAGCCATATCTGGCCCTCAAAAGCCATATGTCGCCGACCTCTGCTCTTATGGCAGAGAATACCACAGGAGAAGGAACAAAAACAAAACTTAAAATAAAGTATAATGTAAAAAACCCTGTGCTTTTGATATTGTTGGAATATTTTATGAAACAGGTTGTGTTCTGACTTAAGTAAACTGGAATTTTAAAAAATTTTTTAACGTTCTCTGTGGAGTTGATTATAGATGATTGTTAAGACCTCTATCCTAGGACAAAGCTGGGGGCCAGGAAGGAAAGAGTCAAAAAGGACCTCTGATTAGTCAACCTAGGTTTAGCAGTCTATGTACTGAAACTCACTTTTAATTATAAGGCAACTCCCTCAGGCCCTTACTCAGAAACTATTTATTCATACTGTACATAAAATTATAATGAGTTTGATTATCATTTTCCAAATCCAGAGCAAATGAGAAGCAACCCACTTGAGATACAGAGAGGGATTGTTGCAGTCAGACCTGCTGGTGCCCTTTGGAGCTTCTATGATATTCTATTATCAAACTCTCTTGTGTTCTTAGACCATTTCTTCTCACCGTTAAAATGAAATTTGAATTTCTCTTGGGTAACCATATGCTCCAGAACCTTTTTATAGTTAGGCCTCACTCCATTTCCCATTTTCCCTAATTCCCAAGGTCAGTAGAAGGGGTTATTTCTAGAACATTCTTCTACTTAACATCCCTCTATGTCCTTGCCTCTTCTGAAGTCCTCATTTATTCTAAACCTTTTCTCTGTCTTTGTTGTTCTTATCTACTGACCTCTTCATCAATATTCCAGCTATCTCGTGGAATTTAGCAAACAAATTTCAATAGCATTCTGCATTCTAGGCAAACTGGCCTACTGATAACTGATAACTGGCTTACTTACTGTATCCAGTACATAATATTCCACCTCCCACCCTCATGCCTTGGATAAACTGACTCTTCTCTCCCAATTCTTTTAACATTTTTCCACTTTATCCTCTTGAAATCCCTAGCTCCTTTAACGATTATGGTTAAATGCTATCTCCTTCATAAGTTCATGTCTTTTTAATTTCCTTTTCCCCAGCTCTCCATAATTACAGTGTTTATTTTGTATATATTTTGTATATGGGGTTTCATGGAGTTAGTAGATAGAGAACTGACTTTGGGGTCAGGAAGACAATAGGTTCAAATCCCACCTCTGATACCTTACTGGTTCTGTGTCTCTGGGCAAGCCACTCAACCTTAATATCAGAGATAGTGCTCTAGGACTAGTGTGAGCCATGAAAATGAATTCATTTATGTATATATTGTGCTCCAGAATGTGAATTTCTTAAGGAGGTTTTTATATCCACATTGCCAATCATAGTGTCTAGACTATAGTAGATACTTTTAATAATAAGTGTTGAATTGAACTGTTCACTCCTTAGATGCTTTTCTTAGATTCATGTTCACAGTCCTTTTAGCCTCTCGATCTGTTCTTCTACCTCCTCATCTTCTGTGACTGTCTTCTTAATCCTAATGACATAATTATAGCTTAAATCACAGCATTTCCCAGAAAAGTACATTACTGAATTTCAGAAGTTTATCAGTCTCTAACATAGAATTCCTCATCTTTTTAGTCTTCTGTTAATCTAGACATACTAATCCTCATCCATTAGTAATTCCAAACATTTGACTTTTCTTCTCCTTTTATGAAACTGTTGAATGAACTTGGGGGAAAAAAAAATTAAAAATTGGGGATTTTGCCCACTACAAATTTATGGTCATATGCATTCATTTGGGTCTTCACTGCTCTCTAACAATAATTATTCTTGAAATTTGTATCTCATTAACCATGGCAATTATCAGAAACTCTTCCCTTTTTTATCAAGTTTCTTACTGTGTACATTCCTTCACAGAAGTGTCCTGCTTTAGATCTAGGCCATGTGAAATGAGTTTCTGCAACTCTCCTTTTGCAGTCTTTAAAACTTCTCAAGTATCATCATGCTCTTTGCTCTTTACCCCTGGATTACAAAGAGGCATCCCTAATCTCTAATTAGACAAATTCCTTTACTCTTGCTCTTGAATCCCATCCTTTTCCGCTATTTCCAGCACATTGCTCTAGTTATCCCCTACCATGTCTCTCATTTATTTTGAATCCTTCTCCCTTTCTTCTGATAGTCATCTTTCCACCTACTTATAAAATGCCTGGTTCTCCTCAGTCTTGAAAATGCCAACCTTACCCAAACTATCTCTCCCCCTTTTAGATGCCCAGTTTTCTTAAAAAGCTGTCAGTCATATCGATAATACCTGATGCTTCTATTCTTTTACCATTTACTTTCTCCTCAGCATCTTGCAACTCAGCTCCTGCTCATACAAATACTACTGAAACCTAGAACCAAAACAAATATCAGTCATGTCAAGCAGACTTAGTAGCCTTTTTCCTTTCTTCATCTTCCTTGACAATATGTAGAATTTGATATTATTGATCATCCACTCCTTTATGTCTCCTCCATTGATTTCAGATGCCCCATTTTTCTGATTTTCTTCATATCTCTCTAATGTTTCTTGTCTTTTTTTCTGCCTTTTTTGACTTCTTCCCAGCCCCTTAAGGTAATCCCTGAAATTCTACCTGGCAATCTTTTCTTTTTCCAGCAATCTGTCACTACAGACAATTCCCAAATCTCCATTTCTCTGTTGCCTTTTATCTGACTTGCTAAAATAGTTTTTTTTCCCCTTTCCTTTAAAAACTTGGTGTTTAAAGAAGACATTCCCAGAGCTTTGTAAAAATCATAGATATTCAAAACTTTCATTCCTGGTTTTAACTGGCAAGTGGAGGTTTTATTGAAAATAAATGTTGGTAACAAAACCTTAGTTTAGAATTATTTATTAATCTGCTCATAAATAATATAAACAGATATCTCAAGGTGATATAAGACATTGTGATAATTTGAGGAAGAATCCTTAGGAATCTCCTCTTGAATTTTAGAAGAAATAATAGAAGAAAATAAACTTTAGTAATCTTAACAGACCAAGTTCAGTAAGTATTGAGATATGAGATCAGCTTGGTTCATTAAACATTTCCCACAAATAGAAGAACTATGGATGGATTGGATCTCTTAATACTTTACTATTTGAAGCATTTTTATAAATAGGTTTGTAGTTTAAAACATGTTTTGAACAATTAGTACTGAAGTTGACAAAAATTTTGTCAATTTGTCTTAAATATTCAGACATTTTTATAATTTTGAGAGGCTGAGAATTAAGAATCTGAATGTTAAGTGATAGGTATTTGAAGAATTGAAATTTGGTAGAAGTTGACAATACAAATGTTAACATTCATATAATATTATTAAGAGTTTTTTTTAAAAGTTTAGAACTATGAATATTTGACTTAGTTTCATTTAACCTGTGGCATTATGGATTGGAAGAAGGATTTCTTTGATTCTAAGATGATACAGATCAGTATGATTTCTTTAGTGACTGGAAAAAATGTGACATGTTTTCCAAATGAAAGAGGTCATTAAAGTCATCATTTTGGTGTTCCATCATCTTCTAAAGAACTTAAACTTCAGAACCTTTTGTTTTTGCTTACAATGAGGTAACTTGAATTTCTGTTACTTGATCTGAAGTTGTCCCCTGCCTAGAGTACAGTATTAGCATTACCCCTAGGAATGTGGACTAGACCAGTGATTTTGGTGTAGGATACTCCTACTAGTGAAAGGTGGGCACTTTTTTCTGCAATTTACAGTCTTAGAAAGTTGCCCTTGGCATTGAGAGGTGAAGGGGCTTACCCAGAGTAACACTTATTGGAGCTCATTCTGGCTCCCTAGCTAGGCATCTATCTGCTATGTCAAACTACTGCCTTTCATCAGGTATTGGAAGATAAAAAGAAACCAGATTTCTACCTTCAAAAGCTCACATGAAAAAAATACTTTTATTATAAAGAAAAACACAAACTGTGGCAAAGAAAGTATAATTAGGAGGGAATGTAGAGCAATTTGAACTCAGTATTTTTATTTAAGGCTTCCTGGAATATAATTTGAAGCCGATTTGTAAGGAAGCGATCATCTGATCTTAGTCCCCTTCTTTCCATGATAATTTTCTTTTCTTGATAATATTCAAGAGTGGAAAGGAAATTATAACCTAAAGTAGCCTGTTTCAGTGTTTTTAATGCTCTGAATATTTGACAATATTTCAGACCAGGAATATTTGAAGGAAGAGCAAGGCAAGAGTGAATAAGAAAGGGAGTCAATTGGCCCAGTTAAAAAAAGAATTTCTATTGATGGTGGTAGTGATGGAAATGAAAAATGAAAAGTGAGGATAAAATTGGCCTAAACTGGTGGAAGTTCAGTTTCTGCATCATAGATGACAGGAAGCAAAATTGTTTTTGAGGGTTTTTTTTTTTTATTTTTGGTTTCGTTTGTTTTTGGTAGGGGAGTTAATGATGTATTACATTGATTTGTATTGTCTTGTTTTGCAAACATTTCTTCCTGTTACACAGATTGTTTTGGTATAAGGGTACCATCCAGAAACCAAAGTTGTGAGATAATTAATATTTGAGTTATTGTGTGGAAAATGCAGTGTTAACAGTTATGAACAAGTATAAAAGAGTTGGAAGATATATGTTGATTGTACTATGTTGGGGAGACCAACTATTTAGTAAGTTTGGTATTTTTTGTGTATTTCTCAGAATGAGGTCAATCAACATCAAAGGACTTGTATTTGATTTGTCCAATGTGAAGCACCTATTCATGTGGAGAGCTACACATAATGATGAGATGGGAGAAAGACAAGTATAGGCGAGAATTGTCCCCGTGGGAATTCACAGACTAGAATAATAGTTTATCTTTTGCAGTGTTTTAGAGCTTACTAAGGGCTTTTTGCACAACAGCTTTGTGAAATAGATTACAGAAGTATTTTTGTTTTCTATTAGAGGAAACAGAGGTTCAAGAATATTACATGACTTTCAGAATTATTAGCTAGTGAAATGAGTAGGATGAGCAAGAGGCCCTAGACTTTTTTTAAGGGAGAAGAGAGGAAAGGGTGTAATTTTTATAGCAAATGATGAATGATAACCTTAAAGATAGAAACAGATGGTAAAGTCAAATGATATTCAGTGTATCTCTTTTTGTCTCTGTAATTCCAAAGATTTTGTTTATTAACATCTTGGTTACAAATCTGTCACTGAATTAAAAAACTTTTTCGAGTAATAATTCTAGATCTACTACAACAGAAATAAAGAAACAAGCAGATAAAACATTAAAATGTCAATTAAATTGAATGAAAAAGTGGTGATTGTATCTCCTGGTATTATATCAAGCTGATCATTAACTTAACCTGGTTGGTGTGGGTTTCGAAGGGTTAGATCTTCTAAAACTGTAAATAGATACTATGCAGTATGTGAGTTTTAGCTAACTGACTTCTAGGAAATGTAAGACAGAAAGTTCTTTGTCTTAGAGGGCTACAGAATCCTGACCCTTTTAAAGAGTTTATCGTGTAAGCAAGCTTATAATGCACCATGTTATTGCTGTAAGAAGTTTGTAACAGCACCACTGGAGCAAAATTTGTCCTTGGCTAAAAAGAATCTTTCAATGTTCAGTTAGCAATTTAATGCTAACTTTATTGCTAACGTCATCCTAGTTAATCCTGTAGTATTTTGTTTCTGTTTTCTCTCAGTAGACCCTTGAAGGAAAAAAAAGCAAAAAAAAATTTGTTTGTAACTTATTTTCTGTAACTTTTATATTTTATAAATTCTTCCCTTCCATAGTTGAGTATTGTAAATAACAATTTTCCTTTAAACACATATGCATGGCAAATGCTGTTTCTCAAAAAGACACAGGTTTTAAAGATAAAGCCTGAATATTAATCTAATTTTTATTGTTAAATGTGGTGTGCTTTGTCTTTACGGATTGAAAAAAGAGCAATGGATTTATTATTATTAAGAAGCTTTGTTCCTTTATATGAGACTACTTATCTGCAATGTTTGTGAAATGTCTATTTTAAATCTTTTCAATGTTCTCTTTGCCATGTTAGTTCACATTTGCCCATATTTCTCTCTATGCCCTCACCCACTGTATAAAACTTGGATGTGTCCTAAAATTAGTGTTTTTCTAGTGTATATGCAGTTTTTTTCCCTTTAAAAGATAGCTCATTTTTAGAGTCACAGACTGCATTCAAATCTGTATAGTAGCCATAAGTAGATATTGTAATAGTTTAGTATTTTTAATATTGTCAGGTCTTGATTTAGCTGTTTTGAAAGGAAGATAGGCAATAAAAATATAAAAATAATTTATATTTTATTTTTAATGGACATAATAATGCTTTTGTTGCACAAAGACTCATTGAACTTTAGAATTAAGAAGAACTTTAGAGATCATTTAGTCCAGTGATGGGCAAACTGTGGCCCCCTGAAAATGTTCAAGCCCTAGAGATTTACTTTATTTCCGACAATATTCCAGGAATGCATATTAGTAACCTACCACATGATAAATTGATTCTGTGACTAAATGATGCTCTTATAGTATAATAATGATGATGATAATAATAACAACTAGCATTTACATAGTATCTACTATGTACTGGGAAGTATGCTAAGCCCTTTTCATAAATATTATCTCCTTTGACCCTCACAATAACTCTAAGAGGTGGTTGCTATTACTCACTACTACTACCCATACCAGTACCACTACTACTAGCACACCACATTTATATAGTGCTAGCTAGCAACAATCATCTGCATATACTGTCAGTAATTGGGTGATTCAGTGACTAAGAGATTTGGGCAATGTATTCAGGATGATCTGAGTTCATATCTATCCTCAAACACTTAATAACTGTGTGACCCTGGGCAAGTCAATTAACCTCTGTTTACCTCAGTTACCTCATCTATAATTGTAAAGCACTTAGGATAGTGCCTAGAACATAGTTGTTATGAATATTTTTGTTTTTGAAACTTCAAAAAATTTCTTGGGCTTCATGTGTATATTTTTTAAATTGATTTTTCCATTTAAGGCTTGTATGCTATTCCTGTTGATTTTCCTGTTTGCCTGGGAAGCCACTTTTGAAGATTTGTATGTAGACACTATCTTCTTGAATTATGTGCTTGTTAACTTTCTAGATTCACTGAGATTCACCAGAGCCAAGGTAGCCCTTCCTTTACAGCCATACCCTTAAATAATTCATGAAGCAATAGTTTTTTTTTCTATAAAATCAAACCTGAGAGAACTAAATTGTTCCTATGACGTTAAGGTTATACCTGTAAGGTTAAAAATCAAATTACAGAGGCAGCTAGATAATGACTTAATGGATGGAGAGCCAGGCCTGGAGATGGGAGATCCTGGATTCAAATGTGGCCTCAGATACTTCCTTGCTATATGACCCTGGGCAAGTCACTTAACCCCAAATAGCCCTTTTGTTTTCCTGCCTTGGAACTAATACTTAGTATTGATTCTAAGGCAGAAGTGGTAAGGGATAGGCAGTGGGGGGTAAGTGACTTGCCCAGGGTCATACAGCTGAGAAGTGTCTGAATCCAGATTTGAACCCAGGACTTCCTATCTCTGGGCCTGACTCTCAATCCACTGAGTCACCCAGCTGCCCCAAGAATTAAATTTTAAAAAATTTAAATCAAACTACATTATCATTATATTAAAAATGATCAGCTGAGACCAAAACTAAACACACTAATCTTATTTTACTAAGTAAACTGCCTGAATCTGTTGAACTTTCCTCATTTTCTAAAGCAGTATTCTAAATTGGGGATGTACACAGGTGCCTGAAGACATTCTAGTGTGATCTGCTTACTTTTAAAATTATTTTCATAGGGGCAGCTGGGTAGCTCAGTGGAGTGAGAGTCAGGCCTAGAGACAGGAGGTCCTAGGTTCAAATTTGGCCTCAGATACTTCCCAGCTGTGTGACCCTGGGCAAGTCACTTGACCCCCATTGCCCACCCTTACCACTCTTCCACCTATGAGACAATACACCGAAGTACAAGGGTTTAAAAAAAAGAGAGAGAGAGAAAAATTACTTTCATATTATGTTTGTCCTTTGTTCTTTTACCTGAGTATTTTTAAATTATTTTTAAAAACTTGTTAATATCTTTTGTTTTTATGCCAACTTTTCCATATATATATCTCTTTCCTCCCATACTCAGAGTTATCACTTGAAACAAATTAAGGTTTCAGTCCATCTGTGTAATATACAAGCCATAAAATAAACCAAATTAGTATTGTTTTTCTCCTTCAGTACTTGATTACACAAATGAATTTTTGTAAGGTTGTTTTACAGGAGATATTCTTTGGACCAAAGCCTTTTTTATGTTTAACATTAAGAAGGTAAGACTTGCCCTCTTAACATAGGAAGGACCTAATGAGTTAATTGATGCAGACTGAAGTAACCAGAAGCTAGAAACAATATACACAGTGACTGCAACAATGTAAATGGAAAGAATAACAATGAAAATAAAGTTTCTGTGAAATCTTGACCCCAGAGAAAAGAAGAGAAAATGAACTCCCCACTTCTTGCAGTGTTCAGGCCTATGCAGGTGGGACATTCCATACATTGTCAGATTCAGTTGATGTGTTGTTTAGTTTTGCCCAACAGCTTGTTTTTTTCTTTCCGCTTTTATTATGTGTTGTACAAAGTGACTTTTAGAGAAAGGCAATTAGGTGAAAAGGATATATTTGGAAATGTAGGTGACAGAAAAACAGAATATTTCAGTAAAAAATAAATTAAAAATCCATTAAAATCACAAATCTAAACAAAACAAAAATTCTTCTCTTTTTACACTCATTTTAATAATCTAAATGTAGACAGTATGAAGAGTAAAAATTTGAAAAAGTTAAATAATGTACTTTGTAGAGGAAAATTAGTTTTTCTATTTTAAAAAAGATAATGCAGTTGAGTAAGATGTATAAATATCATAGTTTTTGATGATAAGGAAGTAAAAGGCAATCCCTTTCTTGGCAAAAGTATCATGTGCATGTGGGCGCATATGTGTGTTGGTTACAGAAGGAATAAGTTGTATAATTAAATATTTTGATTAATATAAGAAAGGCAATAGTCAGTCAGGAAGATCTGATTTCAGGTTTGGCCTCTAACATATACTGTGTGACTTTGGGCTAACCATATAATTTTTCAGTGCCTTAAGCAATTCTCTAGAACCTAAGAGTCAAAGAAGCTGCAGGTATGCATTTATAGAACCCCCTCACTGGCAACATCCTATGCCCAAAGGTCCAGCAAATGCACCTCAGCCTGTTCTCTATCCAAATACCTCATATTCTGGATTCAGTCATGAGGACTTGCAAATAAATCACTTTTTAGCCAGCAATTCCCCTTGGAAACGATGATTTGTCTCATTTTTCCCAGTTTTCTCTGGGAATGGCAGAAAATAGCTCCTGTCTAGACCTCACAGACAAGAATTTTCCAGTTGCATTGTGATTGCTCACATCTTGTATAGCACTGTGTTTTTAGGCTATTCCTGTTAAGCATTTGTAGTCATTGCAGATCATACTAGAATATCTTCAGATACCTGTCTGTACTCCTAATTCAAGAATACATCTTTTAGGGGGCAGCTGGGTGGCTCAGTGGATTGAGAACCAGGCCTAGAGACGGGAGGTCCTAGGTTCAAATCTGGCCTCAGACACTTCTCAGCTGTGTGACCCTGGGCAAGTCACTTGACCCCCTTTGCCTACCCTTACCACTCTTCTGCCTAGGAGCCAATACACAGTATTGACTCCAAGATGGAAGGTAAGGATTTAAAAAAAAAAAAAAAAAAGAATGCTTCTTTTAGGAAACGAGTAAGGTTCAACAGAATCAGAATAGTTTATTTACTGCAATAGTTGTTCTTTTTCACTTTTTTCACTCTCTTGTCTTACCCTCTCTTTCCCCCTCTCCATACCCTTCTCCCCTTCCTATCTTATGTTTTAATAATACTATAAACTGAACATGTTTGTGCTTGACTATAATTAGGGTATGGAAAAATCTTAAAATTGACTTCTTAGCTGAGTTTTGTGATTTGACTTTCTTGTACATTATGAATATACTAAAGTGTGCCTTAGGCATCTGGTCTCTTAGTGCACAACACTTAAAAAATTTTTTTCCATTACCATTAAGGCTAAAACTAGACAAACAGCTCACAAGGAAGACAAGTAAAAATGTGAAATACACTGATACTAAAACAATCCAAGTAAAAATGAGTGATCTCAAGTGAAGATCTAAAATATTTTGAAAGAACTCATATTGTTATGAATTTTTTGTCTGATTCCAAACAGTCCTTGCTAGATTCGATTTATTTGTCTTTGAGCAGACTGAATGGAAGGGGTTCTGTCTGCTTCTGCCAAGAATTAAGTAAATGAAGTTCAGGTTGCTGTGAACTGAACATGGTTCTTAAAGAGAATCTTGGATCCAGAATAGAATTATATGGTAGAATCTCATTAAAGCAGGGGTTCTTAACTTTTTTGTGTCATGGACACTTTTGACAGTCTGGTGAAACCTATGGGCCTGTTCTCAGGATAATTTTTTTTAAACCTTTGTGCTTTAATATCAATTCTAAGACAGAAGAGCAGCAAAGGCTACCAGTGATGGGCAAACTATTCCCCGAGGGCCAGATCCAGGCTGTAGTTTTCCCCTCACTGCCTTAAGCAATTCCCTAATCACTACATCTGGATGTGGGGGTATAGTGATTAGGGAATTGCTTAAGGCAGTGAGGGAAAAACTACAGCCTGGATCTGGCCCTTGGGGAATAGTTTGCCCATCACTGGTTGGGATTAAGTGACTTGCCTAGGGTCACACAGCTTAGAAAGTATCTGAGGCCAGATTTGATCACAGGTTCTCTAGATTCCAAGCCTGGTGCTTTATTAACTGTGTTACTCAGCTGTCTCAGAATAATGTTTTTAAATGCATAAAGTAAAGTACATAGGATTACAAAAGAAATCAATTATATTAAAATAAAGATGCAATTTTTTGTCCAAATTCATTAACCCCAGTGGTTATACATGGACTCCTAGAACGGAGAGTGGGGAGATATCTGTGGACTTAAGAACTTTATAATATGAATGCTAATGGTTGGGAACAAGCCTGATATGTTTTAATAATAATAATAAATAGCATATAATGCTTTATGGTTTTTAAACACTATATACTTTATCTCATTTTATCCTCCTAACACTGTCAGTAGCTGCCATTATTTTTCTTTATTTTATAGATGAGGAAACAGAAGATGAAGGTTGTTAAGTGACTAGCTCAGAATCACAGAGCTAATAGAATGTTGGTAGAATTTGAACTTGGATTTTCACATCTTTCATCACTATCCACTCTGCTACCTAGCTGCCATCTTATGTTTATGTCATGATATATCAAGTACTTGTTATTTTGTGTTGCATAATGTGATAGACAACTTAAATGCTCAGTCTAGTTGAACTAAATGATCTCTGAGTTCTCTTCCAACTGAAATATCTATTTCTGTAATATTGTGATATCTGTGATATCTGTTTCTGTAATATTGAATGACTAGGAGTTCTACGATACAATGTAATAAATAATTATACTTATAAAATCTTCTCCCTCACACCACCTCAAAAAAAAAGGTAAATGATCATGTTTAATATGGAAATAGGTAAAAAGTGATAACATTTGTATAACCCAATGGATTTGCTTGTCGGCTCTGGGAGAGGGGAGGGAAAGAAAATGAATCATATAAACATGGAAAAATATTTTTAAAAAATAGAAAAATAAATGATCATGTTTATTCTTGAAGTCATAGAAATGTGCATCTAGTCAGTCCTCTTTCCCAGGAAAGGAAGCTTTATTACACCATCTGTGATGGTTGGCAATTTGGCATTACTTCTTCTAGTGGTGCTGCTTTAATACTGTTTTCCAAAGCAACTCATTCCATTATAGAGTAGTGTTCAAAAGTTCTTTTTTTATGTTAATTAAACCCAGATCAATCTTTCTCCCCAATAGCTTTCACCCAATGGTCCAGGTTTCCCACTGGAAGAGTCAGTATTGGGGATGCATGCCATTCCTCAGAGGTATTCTGATATGATATGATTCTGATATGATGCATATCAGATATTACACATTTTTAACTGAGTCTCACCCCTAACACTTTAGAGCAGTGATGGGCAAACTTTTTAAAGAGGGGGCCAAAGGAAAGGAAATGCTCATCTGTCAGTCTGTTTCTAAGGCAACTCTTTCAAAGTTTCATTGTATTGTATCCTACTCATTGTATTTGTCAGATTAGGAATAGTGTCACCCAGTGGGATAGAACATTTCAGGGGGCTGCATCTGGCCCAAGCGCTCATCACTGGTTTAGAGCATAAGATAGAGCAGGAATAACTTGAAGATACCTCCTTATATAAGGTGTGTGTATATATATATATATACATATATATATATATATCCCCAATCTTAAAGTAGCAGTTTTTATTCACAATTTCTTGGTTGTGAATTGTCATTTCCTGAAATAGAAAAGTCTTATTCTTCCAAAGGCATATAGCTATACATTATTTTCTTTAACTCATAATACCAAAATAGAACTTTAGAAAGAAAGGAGTAGTGGGCATTAACAGTAATGCCATAGTCATAATTGAACATTAGAGCTTCAAGAGGGAGATCATATGTTATATTTATGAAAATATATACATTAAAATAAACCCTTCAAACAATCAACAAGCATTTGCCAAATGATAAGTGCTGTGGATACAACAACAAAAAATGAAAATTCCTGTTCTCGAGGAACTTACATTCTAATAAGGAAGGAAAAATGTTCTATATTTATATAAATGTGTATGCACACACAAAAAAATGAATATGAGATATTTGAGGAATGGAGAGCACTGCAGCCAGGGCAATCAGGAAAGACTTCATATAGAACAAGAATTCTATTACTTGTTTATATAATTATATTTTATTTTAATAATTTTGAGTTCCAAATTCTCTCCTCTAATCTTTCCCCCAACCATTGAAAAAACAAGCAGTATGATAACAATTATACATATAAATTCATGCAAAAGATATTTCTATTTTAGCAATGTAGTAAAAAAAAACAAGAAAAATAAAATAAGTTTTAAAAAAGTATGCTTCAATCTGTACCCAGAGTTCATTATTTCTCTAACTGGAGGTGGATAGCCTTTTTCATTTTGAGTCCTTTGGAATTGTCTTGGATCATTTTATTGATTAGAGAGTAGATGAATCAATCATCATTAAAATATTGCTGTATTTTACAGTGTTCTCCCGATTCTGTTTACTTCACTTTGTATCAGTTCATATTAGTCTTTTCAGGTTTTTCTGAAACTATCACCCTTATCATTTCTTATAGCATAATAGTATTCTATCATAATCATATACTACAACTTGTTTAGCCATTCCCCCGGTTGGTGGGCATCCCTTCAATTTCCAATTTTTTCACCATTACAAAAAGAGCTGCTATAAATATTTTTGTGCATATAATTCCTTTCCTTTTTTCTTTTATCTCTTTGGGATACAGACTAGTAATGATATTGCTGAGTCAAAGGGTATGCACAATTTTTAGTCCTTCGGGAAGAGCTTCAAGTTGTTTTCCAGAATGTTTGTGACAAGAACAGGAATTCTTAACCTGGGATCCCAAAGGGATTCATGAATAGATTTAGGGTGAAAATTTGTGAATTTGAAAGGTGAAAAAATTACAACTTGAATTTCATTAATTACTAGCTGAAATTTGATATTTTCTCAATTTATGAATGCCAGTCACAAATGTTATTTAGAGAAGAGACCACTATATAGCCTAAAGTCAGGAGAGGGTGCAGAAAGCAAGCTGACTAAGAATATGCACAGTCAAGTTATACCACCACAACTCCACAAAAGATGTAGAGAACATACCAGACCCAGGGAAGTCCAAGGAGTAGGCAGGGGAGATTAATGAAGGGATTAGTTTTATGGCTCTGGGTGAGAGAAAGAGAAGAGAGGCAGGAAAATAGAAGATTACACCCAACATAGAGCCCTGATGCTTAGTTCTTCATTTCTCACTACCCTCTTTATAAAGGGAAAGGAAAAGTAGATAGTGTGGAAATTCTATAACCATTCCTGTTTAATAAAACAAAATAAATAGTTCTTTACTCATTATATGTTACCTATCTAAAAGTAAGAGCTGGAATTCTCTGTAAGGTTGATAAACTAAAGACTTTTCCAATAAGATCAGGAATTTTAAAAAGGAAGATTTAGTATTTATAGATATATATTAAAATGTGTGGCCGCCAGGAATCAACAATTCAGGTTGATTCCGTAATTAAATCAGACCCAAGTCAGCATCGGGTTGAAGAGTTTATTTACAATCTGGTAGGTAAAAAGTAGGAATAAAGAGAAAAGGAGAGGCTAGTCCAGGCCAAAGGCCTGGATGGAGAGAGAAGGTTAAAAGGCTAAATAAATGAAGCTGCAAGCCGCCGCAAGGCCTAACAGCCAGATAGGCAGAGTTTAGAAATGGCCCAGCTAGGCCAAGGAAGCCAGCCTAACTTACCCACGTGACAATACAGAGTGTAAGCTGTCTTTGGTCTCAGGAGATGCTTCTGCTCCCAGTTCGAGACAGCAACTCCCCCCACAGGAAGTTCCCTAACTTACTTAAAGAGATAGTGTCTTTCATTACTTCCTGTGGTCCACCTCTAATTCAAATGGACAAATGGCAGTTTCTACATTGATTTGGACTGCCCAAAGGGCAGTCCCTTATTCTTGATTTGTTACTTATTGTCCTGTGTGGGTAACTCGTCTCCCCTCCCCACTAAGGGAGGTTAGGGTGACATCATTAGCACGCCTAGGTTGAGTAGATTTTTGACTATTAATGGGCTCGAGCTAATTCCATTTACACAGAATAAAGCAAGAAGGGATGTCCATTATCACAATTTCATTTTAGTACAGTGCCAGAAATGCTGGCTCTAGCAATAAGACAAGAAAAAGAAATAGAGGAAAATAAGCATGATATAGATTTCTTAGAGAACCTAAGAGAGTCAATTTACCAACTAATCAAAATGATTAACAATTTCAGCAAATTCAAAGCATATAAAAATAAACACATGAATCATAATTTATGTATATTACCAATAGAATCTTATTGCTCCCCATTGCATATACTCAGCAGTATGCCATTTGGAAACTTTGAAAAGGATATATAGTTAATTAAAATTTTTTTGAAGCCAACAACATTTAAAAGATAAATTTAAATGTTATTTGGATTATAGGTACTACCTGAATCTTGAGGTTCCTTGTTATTAAATCATTGTGCAAGGTTTTTTTTTTCCCTGACTAGATTATAGTTTTGAATCTACTTGCAAAACTTGTTATGGATTACATATCTGTGTCTAAAGACCACGTTTGGAGAGTCTTCTTAAAGAAAGATTGATTGCGGGGGCAGCTGGGCAGCTCAGTGGATTAAGAGTCAGGCCTAGAGACAGGAGGTCCTAGGTTCAAATTTGACCTCAGACACTTTCCAGATGTGTGACCCTGGGCAAGTCACTTGACCCCCATTGCCTATCCTTACCACTCTTCTACCTAGGAGCCAATACACAGAAGTTATGGGAAAGAAAGGAAGGAAGGAAGGAAGGAAGGAAGGAAGGAAGGAAGGTAGGTAGATAGGTGATTGCCAGGTGATAAGAAAAATTACAAGAAATTGCCATTTCATTATTGTGGAGGAACAACCATACCAACAAAGCCATGGTTTGTGGAAAATTGCAAAATAAGAATTTTGGAAGTCTAAGAGAAAGTGATGTGGAAAAAATATCTCATGTCATCCTTAAAACCTACAAGGCAACTATTTATCCAAACTCTTTTAACATTATTCATCTCTTTCATTTATATCTAAACTAAGAGTATTAGATTGGAAATTTCATTGGCTGTTTTAGAATGTAGTTACAGCCATTTTTTCAGCAAGGATCACCACAGCAAGTTATCCACTACCATCTATGATAGAAACCTTCCTCTTCATTCTGACCTCTCTCCTGCCTCACACAAACATATACAGGCTTGTAAGGCAAATCACTTTTTAGCTTTGTAGTTAATTAGTAACTTTGTGGTTGAGACCACCCAGATCCATCTTAGCCAGGATACAAACAGTTTAGCCCAAATTACTGTTTTCTCTTTTTTCCTAATTCAAGTCTAGGCAAGCATTGTGCTAAAAATTTGTGTTTGGATTTCTGACCTATTCCTTTAAAGTAGAATAAAGTTGCTAGAGATTACCTTAAAGATTACTTTCATTGAAGGAAATTTAATTATCCCTTGTTTTAGAGAAACTTAAATAGCAGATTTTCAGACGTGGGGAATTTTAAAGTATTTTAGGAACTTATAGTTAGAAAGGATCCCCAGAAGTTATAGAGTCCAACCCGTAACTGGACAAGATTCACCTCTACAAAAGTAGTCATTTTGTTTTCCATCTGATGGATATCTTTAGTGAGAGAGATTTTACTATAGTTGAACTGAATCACTTTTGAAGAGCTATAGTTGTTAGAAAGTTTCTCCTATTTGTTTCCCTCTGTGACCATCTCTGTCACCTGGCAGGCCTGATCCCTCTTTCACATGACAGCCTTTGAAATACTGGAAGACAGAAGTCATGTACCTCCCAAATTTTTCTCTTCTCCGGTTTATTCCAGATTTCCCCAACTAGTCTTTATGATATGATTCCAAGTCTTCTTATCCTCCTGATCACCTTCCTTTACACACACTAAAGCTCTGGACAAGCTAAAGAAACTAAACGCAATGATAATAGCTGATGCTTATGCAGGTTTGCAAATGACATTTATATGAACTTCATATATGTTTGATGAGCTTCATGATAACTTTAAAAAGTAGCAACTACAGGAATATTTCACATTTGTAATTCCCCATGAGAAAACTAAAGCTCAGAGATGCTTTTTGCTTGTGGTCTTTCCACATTACTGTGCTTCTTTTATCAGCACTCCAGATTTGGCTTGACTAGGACAAAATGCAGCCTTTTTTTGCTTCTCTGGAGTACTGTAGTCCTACATTAAATGTAGTTTTCTGTTAGATTTTTTTCATACTAACTATTGTCTACCAATGCCTCCCTCAGATAAACTACCTCTCAGAATACTGAAAATAGCTGATGTCATTGCTGAGCTATTATCAGTCTTTGATAGACTTGTGGAGAGAGGAGGAGTGAAAAGAAAAAGACCACAGGACTGGAGAAGGGCAAGCACTAACCCAATTTTCTCCCACACAGTTCTTTATCTGATAAGTACAACAACCTGTTTGTTTCCACTATACACATTTCCATTTTCTTCATGTGATCTACAGGAGTTTGTGGCATTCTATGATTATATGCCATACAACATCATAGGAGTATAATAGTGTTACTAATATAGTGCTTGATGATTTGCAAAGCGCTTTACATATTACCTCATTTAATCCTCTCAACAGCCATATGAGGTAGATGCTCTTCTTATCCCTTACTTTGCAGATGAGGAATTTGAGGCTAAGAGAAAGATTAAGAAACTTGCCCATTAAGAGGTTGCAAAGTTAGTTTCTGTGGTAGGCAATTTAGGCCTTCCTGATGCTTGATCTAACACTATCCACTGTGCCATCAAGCTGCTGTGATATATGTCCCAAAGGAGTAGTTGTATGGGTTGTTCATCTCACCCTCAGTTTTTGCATCTCTAAAATGATCATAAAGATCAAATTACATGTTTTTGCTTTGCAAACCTAAAAGCTTTAAATAAATGTTATTATTACTATCCAGCTGCAAGTCATAGTCAGTCTGGATAATAGAGATTTTATTTCCATTTCATTTTTACTATGTATTTTATTTAACCTCTTGAGTGATTATGAATTTCTTTTTTTATTTGAATTTTTATTTAATTAATTTAGAATATTTTCCCATGGTTACATGATTCATATTCTATCCCTCTTCTCCTCCCATCCCACTCCTGTAGCCAACAGGCAATTCCACTGGGTTTTACATGTGTCATTAATCAAGACTGTATGAATTTCTTTTAGGGGGTTTTGCAGTGTTTTTAGGCCTTTGAAGTCAGTAGTGCCATATTATCCATAAGCAGGAGCATCTAGAGATGAAATTTATAATGATAATATAGTCTTAAACTTGAGTTAGCTATATCTCAAACATATCTTAAATACAAGCTGGAAGAGATATGCTTCTGTACCTTGTTAGATGAAGACTAAGGGATTTTAGTGGATTCTAAGCTTAGTAGGCGCTAACAGCAATAGTCTGATTCAGGATACTGCTGAAGAGATTTTTATTCATGTCCAGATTGGACCAGCTAATATTTGAGATTCCTTTAATTTTAGATATGGTGATCTAGTATTGGGGTAGTTGATTTTTTTTTTCAGTTGAAATCTTATAAAAATGTTGAACAGAAAAGAGACACTGTTAGTAGAATATACTAGATGGCTTTCCTTACTGACCTTGACCATTTAAGGACTACTTTTGCCTCAGTCATTCCCTGTTCTGAATCTACCTACACACAGTAGTAGGGTCTAGCATTACACAGAGTTTCTGCTTGTGATAATTCTCTACACCTCTGCTGAAAAGAGAGAGGTACATTTATTTCATCATCTCTTCCCAAGACCACTTAAAGAGTTTGGCTTCCTTTCAGCAATTTTCTATTATGCAAATGCCTTCCACTGATACAGAAGATCATTAATTCATATATAACTTAAAGGCTCAAAGAGTTTTTACCCTAAGGTCAGAGATAAGAGGCATATGGGGGATGATGGATCTAGAGCTTAAAGAGACCCTGGAAATTATCTAGGCCAACTCTGTCATTTTACAGATGAGGAAACTGATGGCTAGAAAAGATGGCTAAAAAAGATTGGCTTATGGTCACCCAGATAAGTGCCAGAGAAAACATTTGAAGTTGGTTCTATGACTACAAGTTCCTTCCATGGTAACTACTCTGCCTCTTCCTGGCTTCAAGACTAATTCTCTATCTGCTACATCATACTAAGTCCTCTAATTTTTTCCCCTTTCCTTTTTAAAAATGTCCTTTTTATTATTTTGGACTTGATAAACATGAGCACTTACATATGCAAATATAAAAAAAAGAAGATTGTACATGAAACCATCAAACTATTTTATGGTTTCTTTATATGTTAAATTTAGCACTGAAGTTCTAACACTGCCTTGCTTGTCTGTATTTTTTTATGAATTTCCTTCTCTCCATGTAATTTTTAGGCATTTTATTGACATTCTGATTTTCTTTTGGGTGGGGCATCAATTATCAATTTTCCTTTTCCCTCATTTTTCTTTCCATGTTAAAAAAAAGCACTTCCTTACAACAAATAAGTATAATTAGGCAAAAATCTATACTCTAATCATGTCCTCAAAGAAGATGGAGACATAAATCATCATTAGCCTTCTGGAGTCTTAATGGGTCATTGTATTCATCATTTTCCTTTACTGTGCTGTAATCATATGAATTGTTCTCCTGATTCTGCTCACTTCATTCTTCATCAAATCCTGAATGTCTTCCTAATTTTCTTTGACTCTATCACCATCATCATTTCTTATGGCACACTAATATTCTACTATAATTACACAACATAATTTGTTTACCCATCTCCAATTGATGGGCATTTCCTTTTTTTCCAGTTCTTCACTACAACAAAAATGCCACTGTAAATATTTTTGTGCATATGACTTTTCCTCCAACCATATTTGATTTCTTTGGGGTATAAGCTCAGTTTTATCTGGTTAGAAGCAATAGTTGTGGGTAAAGTGTTGGAGTTAGAAAGACTTGAGTTCAAATGTGGCCTGAGACTCTAGAAAATCACTTAATGTTTCTTCTTCCACTTAAAATGAGGATAATAATAACACCTACCTCCAAGAGTTAAGGATCAAATTAGATAATATTTTTTAAAAAGTGCTTAGCATGGTGCCTGGCACATAGCAGACACTATATTACATGCTTATTTCCTTCCCATAGAAGTGATATTCCTGGATCAAAGTGTGTGCATAGTTGAGTGACTTTCTGGATATAGTCCAGAATATTTTTCTATAATGATCTTTAATTTTTAAGGAGATGAACGTATAGGAAGAACCTGTTTTTCATTCTTAGAAAAAAATTAATGACCTTTCATCAGAGTAGGTAGGACACTCTATTAATACATATCACAATTGTTTGTGACCTAGTAGACAAAATTTAGGGAGTTGCCGGAGGATCTCATGGATTATAAATGACTTGCCCAATGCTGATACGTAGATAGATAGATCAGAGGCAAGATTTGGGTCCAGGTCTACTTGACTCTGCTTTTAATTATTTTATCTTCACTTATAAAAGAAAATAGTAACAACAATCCATTATGTATCTATTGTATAATTGTGTTATGAGTGAGGAATGCAGAGACAAATGGAAAAGAATCTCTCCTCTCAAGGACCTTGCATTCTACATAATATTAATTTCTTGTTCTCTAAATATGTGTTATGAAAATATTCAAAGATTCATTGATAGGTATTGCTGCCAGTCAAAACTATCAACACACACAGATCTGGGTGAAAAAAACCAGTTTATAATATGTACAGCATAGGCTCACAGTATCCAAGATGGAGGAGGGGAGAGACAAGTAATTCTTTTTTCCTATAGCAACTGCCCAGTAGGATGTAATTATCCCTGCAGGACTCTCCCAATCAAATTGTACCAAAACTTTGAACTGTTCTTTTTCCAAATGTGCTACATCTTTCATTTTCCCCCAGACTCTTCTTCCCCATATTCATTCTTCCCTCTCTAGACTACCCTGAGCCTAAGGATCTATTGGAATATCTTCTGAAAAGTTATTTATTTTTATTCTGAATTTAACAAATTGAATGAATAGGCATTTCCATTTAGAACTGAAAAAAGGTCTTACATGAAATTGTAAATATTCAGCTTATTTAACAAAAATAAATCCAATACATAGCTTAAAAAAAACAAAACCTTACCTTTCATCTTCATATCAATACTATGCATTAGTTCCAAGGCAGAAGAGTTGTAAGGGCCAGGCAATAGGAGTTAAGTGACTTGGCTAGGGTCACACAAGGAGGAAGTATCCCCAGGACCTCCATCTCTAGGCCTAGCTCTCAATCCACTGAACCACCTAGCTGCCCCCCCCCCCCATTAAGTACCTTTTAAAACTATCTTGCATGTCCATGATTCTTTCTAGTCTTCCTTCTATTCTCTTCATGCTTTTAAAAATGCTTTTCAATAACTCTCTTTTCTTTCTTTTTTGGGGGAGACAGGGTGCTACCCCATCTCTATCCTCTCTCACTTCCCAAAGTTAAAAACAAAAAAAGAAAACTCTTGTAACAAATGCATAGTCAAGCAAAACAAATTCTCATGTTGGCTATTTCTGAAAATTTATATTTTATTCTGTTTTTTTGAATCTATCACCTTCCTGTACCCTTTTATATTCCCATTTCTGTTTTACATATGAAGAAACCAAGACCCAAAGAGGTTATTTGCTCACGGTCATGAAAGGAAGCAAGTAATATGAACTTTTTCCACTTTACCCAGTAGTTCAGGCTCACATCACCCCTCACCTTAACCATTGTTAATAGTGTCTTAATTGATCTTCCTGGCTCAAATATCTCCCCTCTCCATTCTATTCTCACAATGATTTTCCAAAATCACAGGTCTGATCATATCACACTTAAGGTTTCCCTAAAATCTCAGATTTAACTGCATCATTCCCTTACTTAACTCTAGGAGCTCTGTGTTGCTTCTGGTATTAGTTATAATTCTTCTTTTTCAGTAACCATTTCTCTAGAGTATGAGAAATCTGTTAATTCTTTTGGAAACAAATTTCGTTCAAATTTTGTTTAAAAAGGTAGTTTTCCAGTGGTTCAGCAGCTGTGTATTTTTTTTTTATGGCATATAATTCCTTTCCTCTAAGATCTTTTGAAGGATATTGAGAATTTTTCACTTAAGAAAGTGACTGAAAAGAGAATATTAATAATTTCTCGACTTATTGCTCAACTGCCATTAAGAATTACATTAAGATTAAGATTATAAGATTTTCATTGAGTTTAAAATTGAAATAGATCATATAAATTTTTTGGTCCAACTCCTTTTATATAGATAAAGGGAAAATAAGGCTTACACAGAGGTAAAATGACTTGTCACAAAGGCAATAAGTAGCAGAATAAGATTCACACCTAGATCTTCTTGAGCAGTGCTGTGCCTCTTCCCCATAAGCAGTAAGAATGTATTTTTATTAAACTACCACCTTTCTGAAAATTTTGATCAAAAAATATACTAAGGGGTAAGAGGAAGGGAGAGTAATATGTGCATAGTAACAGCTCATGGCAAGATGGTTTAGATGGACAGTTGTATGGGGTGTGAAGCTATAGTTTTTGGGTCTTGGGACTCTAAATACTTTGAACATGGGATTGGTTATCCTCTGGAAATCTGATATGGCAGTTGGAGGGGTGCCCTGAGGTGCTACACTGTGGGAATAGTGTAGAGAGAAAAGAAGAGGTCTCAAGACAGTTTTATCTTTTCTTTAGCTATTTGTTCTGGTAAAGCAGTGCCAAAAATCAAGATGAAATTGTAGATCTTTGATATTAATTGAATATGAGTACTATATGTATAGAGCAGAAATGGGCAAACTTTTTAAAGAGAGGGCCAAAGGAAAGGAAATACTCATCTGTCAGTCTGCTTCTAAGGCAACTCCCTCGAAGTTTCATTCTATTGTATCCTACTCATTGTACTCCTCAGATTAGGAATAATGTTGTGCAGTGGGATAGAACATTCAGTAGTTTGCCCATCACTGGTATAGAGTAATTCTGTATATGCACACACATATATATGAGTACTATATGTGTATTATAATTCTCCTTGAGAATTATATCTATACACTTCTGACACTAACTTTTGTAATAATTTCTAGGATATGCATGTTTTTCAGAACTGTGGGAATCTTATAGAACTTAATTTTTCTTTAAACATTTCTTCCAGTCTCTCCATAATTGTCTTCTTCCACCTATTTACATCACAACCTAAAAAACATCATCATCAATTTTTTTTATTATCCCTCCTTTCATGAATGTCAGTGTATCATAGCAACTGTCCTTATTATGTCATTTTTTTCTGAAGGAACATGTAATTGTGTAATGTAACAATTGCCCATGTTTGTGGGAGCTGTTCTTATCTTTCCTTTTCTTCCCCAAATAAGTTCATTTCATTAGAATTTTTCTCACAAGTTTGCCTCAAACCATTAAAGTCACTTTTTTTGGAGTTAGCTATTTAATCAGTAATGAATCCATCAAACTATCTTCTCCCACAGATATCATCCACACACAAAAAATAATTTGTAAGCTGTTATGAAATTTCTTGCCAAAATTTTAGGTCACCTAAGCACCAGAAGGTGTCTCAGAGGGCATTTAGTTGAATTCAATCCTATAAATAAGGAAACTGATGCCCCCACAAAATTTCTTGGCTTACTTGAAATTCACATAGCTAGTAGAAATTTAGAAGTTTTGGCCGTTGGTAACAAATTTCAGCTGGGAATTTATGTAGCCTTTATTATTTAAAAAGAAATTTGTCAAATTTAGAGATTATGGGGAAATAGAACATTTCCATGAGATTGCTACTGTCTTATTTCTGAAGAAAAGTCTGTATAGCCAAGGTTATGCTTTCAGCGTTTTATAGGTAGTCTTGGGGAGGTAGAAGGAAACTGTTCCTAGAAACGAAAAAAAAAAAAAAAACTTAACCAACTTTGATAGGGTATATCAGGGATATCAAACTCATGAGTTGGGAATTAGATTAAAATGTCATCAGATAATGTTTAAATAAAAATACAGTACAACACAGATAATGTTAATTTGTTGTTTTCTAAGTCAATATATAGCTGCAAGGATCTATTTCTATTTTAGTTTAACACCACAGGTATAGGTAATGGGAATAGATCGTATTTCTGACATATAACTAAAACTTGTTTTTCTTTTATATTTAAACTAACGATATTTTGAATACTTCTATCAATTGTTAGAGTATCACAGATAGTGATATTCTTCCTATGTGAAAGCTTTATGGTTTAACTCTTTCCTCTTCTTTCAGTAGTAAAAGGGGTTCTTCCCCACCTCACCCATCTTTTAGCATTACCTGCTGTTAATTTTAAAAAAATTAAGAACAATTAATAGGTTTGGGAAATCTAAAGTAAGTCAATTTCTTTTTGAATAATATCTCATTGTTTATGCGTCTGTAAATACATACACACACATATATCATTATTAAGGAATAAAATGTCTATTCTTTCCACTCCACCCATTATCACCAACTAACTAAATTATTCATGTTATAGCATTAATATTGGTATATGGTAGTACAGCTGTCTTCTTTCATTGAATAATTTTCTTAGCATATTTTTCTACTTTGCAGAAATAATTTACATTTATTCAGTTCTCTTTAAATTGACCAAATTGGCAAAAACTGCTCATCATGATTGACCTAATTTGTCATGTTGAATTAGAATCAATGAATGAATTAATAAGAAACTACCTTCCTTTTATTACATCAAGTTCTCCTTTCATACAGTCTAAATTTTAGATCCCTATATTAATGCCTCTTCTTAATTCTTATTCTTAAGACTAAGATATGTGGACCTCCAGTTTTTGTGATTATTTTTTATCTTGTCCCCTAGTTTGTGATAAAGTCATTTTCACTTAATCTTTCTTTTCATGGACTTGTTTTTTGTATCTTAAAGACTGCCATAGGTAGTAAGAAAAGGATAAACAAAGACATATAGCATTAAGCTTTGAAATCAGAGGTATATTTTTCACTCTTTAAATTAAATATGTCAGAAAATATTTTAAGTAGTTTTGATTTATTGTATGTTTATTGAACTATCTAAAATAGAAATACTGTTTCTGAAAATTTTAAATTGTTTTGTTCTATAGACAGTTTATATCTAAAATCCCTGGTTTTAGAATTTGGCAAAATTGCCGTAGTTATTACTTAACTTATGTACAAGTACAATATTTAGCAATTTGATTTAATGCATTTTTCTAATCAACTTCAAAACTAAAATTCTTCATTTTCTTTAAATTAAATAATGGTATTTTGTTAAGACTGGGATAAAGAGTATAAAGATTTTAGTTTTAAGAACTGTCATTGACACAGACATAAATTTTTTAAGTTTTTTTCTTAAAGTGGTATGCTAGCTCTCTTATTTGTTTTGTTTTGACTGATTACCTTTTGTTAGAGAGCTATGTTTTCTTATCATTATCAGAATGTGTTTATAGAATCTAGGCATGATCGTCTATACTAATATAACTGCCAAACTCTTGCTTGGGTAAATGAATATTCTTGTTCCTACGTAGTGCATCTCATTTGCTCTGACTGAATCATCAGTGGTTAGAGTGTGGTAATTTAGTGACTAGAAGGCACAGTAAATTATTGGTTATAATTTGATGTCATGCCCACAGCATAGCAAGCAAAAAGGATGAATTAGAGGCAGGAATAGTAACAGATTTTTTTGTCCAGGAAACCTCAAAGGATATAATGTGCTATTGCCATGTTGATTACTTTATAAAAAATTTTTTTTGAACCAAAAGATAAAATAAGAAAGCCTCAAACTTCATGATAGTGCCAATAATAAAAATAGCTTCTAGAATAAAGGTTTGGATCTTTCGTGTCTCCTATAACTTATTGAAGAAAGGTTGCTCCTTTTTTAAGATTTTTGGGACACCCTGTGTGTTTGTTTTTTCTTCAATCATAGAAACTGTTCTTTTAAGATGACTGGCTTCTCTCAAGTATTCAAATGGGTCTTTAAAAAAAAGGCACATAGAGCACCATTGATTCCACACCCATAACATTTCTTTTTGGTCCATTATTCAGCAATAGTTATTTTCCTACGAAGTAATGTTTTTCTTTTTTAAAAAATGATATGTTTTCATTCAACAAAAATCTGCTCTTTCATATCTCTCCCTTCTCTCAGAATGAAGGAAAAACAAAACCCTCATTATAAATATATATAATCAAGCAAAACAAATTTTCACATTGGTCATATTGAAAAAAAGTGTGCCTCATTCTGTGCTATGAGTACTTTATCTCTCTATTAGAAGGTAGGTTGCATATTTCCTTCAATCATTATTTCTCTGGAATCATGGTTGACCAATCAGAATTCCTGTTTCTTTCTTTCAAAACATCTGTCTTTACCATGTTGTTGTTTTTGTATAAATTGTTATACTGCTTCTGTTCACTTCACTCTGCATTAGTCCGTATGTCTTCCCAGGTTTCTTTGAAACCATCCCTTTCATTATTTCTTAAGTAAAATAGTAGTAGCTCACATTTATATACCATAAGTTGTTCAATGATTCCCAGATTTTTAGACCTCCTCTCAGATTCTCATATTTTGCTGCCTCAAAAAGAACTACAAATATTTTGGGGGCATCATTAGAGGTTTATTTAGCTTTGGATAATCCCTCCCGTAATGTCCTCCCTCTAATTCTTCCTCCTGGTTCTCTTTTCTCTCCTATTTAGAATTATTTTCATATCCAATTTTCTTTGTGTGTATGTGTGCTTTGGCCAATTCAAATGAGACTGAGATAACTCCTGATGATGATTACGTTCATAAGGGATTCAAGGAACCATATTAGAATATAAGCAATTTTTCCTTTTTTAGTCCTTTATTACTGCCCGTTCATATTTCCCATTTTATATTTCTCTTATGTGTTATGCCTTCCAAGTTTCTTTGAAGCTCTGGTCTTTCCATCAAGAATGTTTGGATGTCTTCTTCTTTTTAATTAAAGATCCATTTTCCCCCCTGTAAGATTATGCTTAATTTTGCTGAATTAGTAATTATTGACTCTAACCCTATATCCTTTACTTTCTGGAGTACAATATTCCAAACTAGTAGTGGTTGTTATATCATTTTTGTGATCCTGACTGTGGCTCTTTGGTACTTGAATTTTTTCTTTCTAGCTGCTTGCAGTATTTTTTTTTTTCATTAACCTAGAAGCTCTGGCTTTGGATATAATTTTCTTGAGGAGTTTTATTTTTGGAGATTTATTCAGGACCAGTAGATTTCTTCTGTTTCCACTTTGCCTTCTGACTCCATACAATCTAAAGTTTCTCGAAATATGATTTCTAGGCTCTGGTTTTAGTTATGGCATTCAGATATTCTGATGATACATAAATCTCTTCTCAGTCTGTTGAACAGGTCAGTTATTTTTAATGTGAGATAACCTCAGTTTTTTTACTGTCCTACTTGCTTAAAGACAGTATTCCTAAGGTCAGCCTGGAAAAAACAAAAGTTTGTTTTTTCCTATTATGCTTGCTGGCTTGTTTATTTTCTGAGTGTAAATTAGGGGAAATTTCTCTTAGTAATTCAGGAATGGAAATTGTCATTGTCAAGTAAATTTAGATTGGAATCTTTATTGAAAGTCCAGAGAGTATAAAGCATCAGGAACATTATAAGAGGCAACAAGTCATAGTTGATAGGATACCAGACCTGGAGTCAGGAGAAGTTGGATAAAATCATTCCTTAGATAGTTGCTGGCTATTTGACCTGGGACAAGTCACTTAACATCTCTGTTCCTCACTTTCCCCTCTTCTGTAAAATAAGAAAGTTATTCTTAATGTCATTCTAAGGTGTCTTTTAGTTTCATGTCTATGATCCCGTGATAATCCATTTTATTTCTGACTACTTCTAAAAAAAGCCTTTTAATTATGTAAATTAGTACCTGTCATAAATTAACATTTTTAACTCTAAATATGAATTGATGTCAGCTCTAACACTAGATGTACTAGTAATTGTGAACTTCTTACCAGATGTGCTACTGTTGCTAAATCCCATTTCACATCTGCTTGTCCTCCTTCCAGCTTTTCCCCTACTTCAACAAATACTCTCATAATGCTTTTGCATAGCCAGATTTCATATTAAGCTTTCTGAAAGTTCATTTCCCACCCATCCCCCCGTAAATCTCCACTCCTGCATGTGAATATAATGCTTGTGATCTTATATCATTTTCTCCATCATGTTTTACAAATGAATTTATACACAAAACCTATGTCACAATTGTCTGGCTAGCATTTTCACTTAGTAAACAACTCAAGATCATAGAGTTAGTGCCTTTACATCTAGGAGTTTATTTGATCTTTAATTCTAAATTCTGCTAATCTTTTTAATTTTACCTTAACTGGCTCTAAGTAAAGATAAAAAATTAGAATAGGATAGCGTCTCAAATATCCACAGGAGAAAAAAATCCCTTAATTCTTCCAGGGAAGATAAGAAGCTTTCCCAGACAGACTTGGAAATGTAGGATACTTAAGTCATTAATTAGGGGACTCCCAATAATGGGCAAATTTATTTACTCCACTGGCAATTTTTCTTTTTCTTTTTTTCTATTTGTAATATTTCTCTCACCCCTAGATAGGTTAGAGCAGGTTGTTTTTTGGTGAGAGTAAGGGTAATTCTTTAGCTTCAACAAGCATTTTTAGGGTACTTCTGGATCATGTGAGCAATAAGATGGAAGATTAGACATTGTCTCTTATCCCCACAACTTCTCTCTCCAAAACTGAAATTAAACTCCAAAGATAAAGCTATTTCAGCTGTCTCCCTGATCTAGGACACCCAGAATCTAAAACATTTTTAAAAAATCATGAACTGATATCCTCTTGACCCTGAGCACTCTCAGCATTCCTCCTTTACCTCCCACAATACCAAAGTGAGGCTACAGTAGAAGACCCAAGTACTTTACATAGGTTTTCAGCAAAACTCACTACATCCTGATTCTTTTTCCTTCTTACTCGGCCTGACAGACACCAGCTGTAACCGCATAGCATCAGTGCATCAGTGCTGCAAAGCTCTGAATTGCTGGTGCTGTGCCAGAGTACTAAGGAGCAAAGAGAGGAAGACAAGACTCTGTATGTAGGGTACAGGGTGTAGCATTCCATTTAACCTGAAGGAAAGAGCACAGCATCCAGGTGGGGCCAATTCTGACCACCCAAAAGTCACTTGGGACAAAGACCTATACTAATAAACTATGAATTTCCCAATGTGGGAGGAGGTGGAGATGCTTGGGGCTTAGATCTCAAAGCATCTCAGCCTCCTCCCACACTGGATAATTCACTGTAAGGGGAATTATCAAGGGAAAAAAGATATTGAAACAAGCATTTTTTTTTAAACCCATAACTTCTGTGTATTGGCTCCTTGGTGGAAGAGTGGCAAGGGTGGGCAAGGGAGGTCAAGTGACTTGCCCAGGGTCACACAGCTGGGCAGCATGAAGCAAGCATTTTTCATCAGATTTTTTTCTCCCTAGATTCTTAAGTTCAGTTTTAAGACTTCCCTAAAGCCATAAAGGAAATGAAAGTTTGAACTTCAATAAGCCAAGAGTACAATCCTAGGAATAATTATATAAGGAAAGACTAGTCATCTTCCGTCAAAAGTTCTATTTTATGTAGGTTTTTATCTTGGTATTAGCATAAACTTGGGCACTTATCTGTTGGGGGATGTTTATGTTCAGAGATATAAAAGGCATATTTAAGCCATATTACTAACAATTCATATTACTCTCCCTTCTCCTTCCCCATTCTAAATATATGTAGCTTCCTAAATATTTTAATTTATCCTTTTCCTTGTTTTTTAAGAGCCATAATCTAGACATTTTATCTGTCTTTAGTTTGGGGCTAAAAAAGTACTATTCAAGACATTGAATTTAGTGTACCACAAATTATAATGCCGAAGGAAAATACCATGTATTCTTTCTGACTCTAAGATTGTTCAGTTGAATTTTAGTTTTGTTTCACTTTTAAAATTGGATAGCATTTATAATTATTTCTCCCAATAGTGTCCTACATAAAAGCTTCTTTGATTCCGAAATTGCCTTTTTTTTCCCCTAGCAACTGGATTTATGGACCATATATTTAAAGGTATCAGAAAACTCAATGATTATCCAGTTGCATTACCTCATTTTTACAAATATAGAAACCAAGGGGACATAAGGGAAGACATAAGATCATTGTCATATTGCTTAACACAGTGCATTGCACTTAAAGAAAGTTGTTTTTATTGAATTATTTTGGAAGTTTCTTGCTCAAGAACATTCAAACAGTATGTAGACCCAGGTCCTTTGACACCAGTTCCAGACTTTTTTTTTTTTTACACTATATATGTTGCCTCTTACTTTAAATTACTGGAAGATATTTTGCTTACTCTTTTATAGTTTGTCCTCGTGAAACAATTAGTTTGACTTTAGTAATTGTTCAGATGTTTTGGTAATAGTTCAGTCACTCAACATGTATGTAGTAAGTACTGTTAAAGAAAGAGAAAAACACAACTCCTGCCCTTGAGGGGCTTATATTCTAATGGGGGAGACAATATGCAAAAGATTGTACTTACCAGAAGCAGTGGATTAAATGGAAGATAATCTTGGGAAGGTGGAATCCAGGAGGTAAAGGTTAGAGAGAGCATTCTAAGGATGGGAGACAGCTATTATAAAGATCTAAAGTTGGGAGATAGAGTGGCTTATGGAAAGAGCTGCAAAAAAATCAGGGCTGTTGGATCCCTGGGTACAGGGAAGAGTAGAGAACTGGAAGTCTGGAAAGGTGGAAAGAGGACAGATTATGAGAGCTTTTAGATAATAGAGGACAATGTATATGCTAAAGATAATAATAGCCTCAAATGATTAGAGAATGGATTGGAGTTGGGAGAGACCTAAGGCAGTGACAAACCAGACAGCAGTTGCAGTTGATGATAAGGGCTTGTACCAGGACTCTGGCTGAGGTTAGCCATTAAGGAGAGGAGAGATATAGTCAGTAACTAACAGACTGTCAGCTCAATCAAATGAATGGTTTTTCAGGATGAGAGAGATATAGGTTTGTTTGTAGATAGTAGAAGAGACAGTAGAAAAGGAAAGATTGAAGATTACACAACGAATGGGAATAACAGAGGAGACAATCTGCTGGAGCATATGAGATGGAATGGGATCACAAGGTTTTGTCTAGACATGGAGAAAGGCCACCTTTTTGTGTGAAAAAGACTAGGCAATATGTTTGTATGATAAGGAGTAATAGACCTTTTAGGAATTAGACTTTTGAAATGAAATAGGAAATTTTTGTTTAAGTAGAGAGCCATATAATTCCTGTGTTTGTTTTGGTAGATAGATTCCTAAGTATTTTATATTGTGTAGGGTGATTTTAAATGTTGTTTCTCTTTCTAACTCTTGCTGCTGGGATGTGTTGGAAATATATAGAAATGCTGATGATTTATGTGCATTTATTTTGTATCCTGCAACTTTGCTAAAGTTGTTTATTATTTCTACTAGCTTTTTAGTTGATTCTTTAGGATTTTTTAAGTAAACCATCATATCATCTGCAAAGAGTGATAGCTTAGTCTCCTTGCCTATTTTAATACCTCCAATATCTTTTTCTTCTCTAAGTGCTACTGCTAGTGTTTCTAGTACAATGTTAAATGATAGAGGTGATAATGGGCATCCTTGTTTCACTCCTGATCTCATTGGGAAGGCTTCTAATTTATCCCCATTGCATATGATGTTTGTTGATGGTTTTAGATATATACTGTTTATTATTTTTAGGAAAGGTCCTTCTACCCCCATACTTTCTAGTGTTTTCAATAGGAATGGTGTTGTATTTTGTCAAAGGCTTTTTCAGCATCTAGTGAGATAATCATGTGGTTTTTGTTGGTTTTCTTGTTGATATGGTCAGTTATGTTGATGGTTTTCCTAATGTTGAACCATCCTTGCATTCCTGGTATAAATCCCACTTGATCATGATGAATAACCCTCTTGATCATTTGCTAGAGTCTTTTTGCTAGTATTCAATTTAAGATTTTTGCATCAATGTTCATTAGGGAAATTGGTTTGTAGTTTTCTTTCTCTGTTTTTGATCTACCTGGCTTTGGAATCAGTACCAAGAAAGCCATAGCAATAGCAACTTGTTTTATTTAGGTGAAATACCTGTATGCCTTCCTTTTATGTTCCTGAAAATCAATGTTATAATTGAATTTTCATCAACCAAATCATATTTTAAATGTATTAGAAAAGATTTCTATCAAAGAAATAATTGAATTTTCTTTAAAAAATTTTTCATTTTAAAATTTTCAATTCCAAATTCCTTTCTCTCCATTCTCTCCCCATCCATTGATAGTGGAAGAAATATGATACCCATTGTACATATGAAGTCCCATAAAACATTATCATATTAGCCATATTGTGAAAAAAAGAAATGCAGGAAAAATAAAGAAAATGAAAGAAATTGTGCTTCAATCTGCACTCTGAATGCATATGTACTTAAAGTTAAAATGTATTTTTTTTTTATTTTAAACCCTTAACTTCTGTGTATTGACTTATAGGTGGAAGAGTGTTAAGGGTAGGCAATGGGGGTCAAGTGACTTGCCCAGGGTCACACAGCTGGGAAGTGTCTGAGGCCGGATTTGAACCTAGGATCTCCTGTCTCTAGGCCTGGCTCTCAATCCACTGAGCTACCCAGCTGCTCCCTAAAATGTATTTTTTAAAAAATTTCTTTAAATATCTATTTCATGTCTTCATTCTTCCTAAAGATCTAGTCAGTAAAAATGCATTTAATCATAGCTTAAACATTTTGTTTTTTAAGGTAAGGAAGGTAACAAGGTCCTCATACCTGCAAGAGATGACTCAAATTAACTCCTTCATTACACTTAAAATTCTTGCTTTATGTTTTTCTTGATGCTTTCATTCTAATTTGATTCTTTAACCAAATGTAATAATGGTGATTATAGCTATATTTGTTTAGTTTACAGAAAGGTTTTGATTCTATTGTCTCATTGGACTCTCAGAGTAAATTCATGGCATCTTTTTTATCATCTCTATATTACACATAGAGAGAAAGTGACCCTCCAAGGCTGGTCTGTGAATGAAGTCTCCATCTTTTAAATTGGCATTGCAACATTATGTTTGTAGCAAACCCTACAAACTTATGCACAATCTACCCAGTACACAGGACCCTGATGGTTAAGTTATTTATGTGTCACCAGCCCTCCACCTCCTACACTCCGTGTTCTCCTATATAAAAATCCAAGCAGTCTTTTCAAGGGGGAAAACTTCATTTGAAATTCATTTTAAATTATAGCTTAATTCAATTAACCCAAGTATATAATTTCATTATCATTTTCAGCCTTACTTTCCCTTATCTGTCATATCCAATCAATTGCTGAAACTTACTGATTTACAATCCACTGTTGCCCATCTTTCCCCTTCTTTCTCCTTTCGTAATTATCACCCTAGTTCCACCCCAGACCTCTCACCTAGACTATTGTAACAGCCTTTTCATTGGTATGACTGCTTCTAGTCTCTCCTGTAGTGCATCTCACACAAAGCTGCCAAGATAATTTCCAGTTCAGCTCTTGCTGGATCACTCCCTACTCAAGGAATCTTCAATGGTTCCTTATTGAATTTTGAATGAAATACAAATGTCTTTTGTTTGCCATCTCATCCTAGTTCCAGCCTGTGCCTTTTGACAGACTGTTCTCCAGGCCTAGGCTGTATTCTCTTTATTCTTTCATCTCTTGCAGTTACTGGCTTCCTTTAGTCAGCTCAATTGTCACTTTCTACATGTGGCCTGCTTTTCCTGCTTCCCCCAGTTGCTAAGGCCTCTCAGCCACTACATTTTGTTTTGTATTTGTTTTTTATTTATTTAAATGTGTGTCTGGTTTTGCCCAATAGAATCAAAGTAAGCTCCCTGAGGGTAAGGACTAGTTAGTTTCTCTCTCCTTTATCCCAAAGTCCCTAGTAAAGTGTCTCACAGAGTGCTTAATAAATGTTTATTATTGAAGAATGAAGGATTTAAAGTGTTTAAGATTCACTGTGGTCTGGTATTTGTATGCACACAACTCCTATCTGTATATATTGCCTTATTATAAAAGCCTAAGACAACCAGTTCTTACCAGTTTCAGAACCAATTAAAATTTTTTTTTCACTAAGAGAAAATCATTTGCATACAGTGAATTTAAAAATGAAACAAAGCATAGCCACTTTATTTTTGGATTTTTAAAACTGTTTTATTAATGCTCTATTTTTATACCATTGTCTTAAAAAAAATCATACCTCCCTGCACAACAAAATAATTCTCATCACACTGACTGTATCTGACAGTGGCTGCCATATTTTGCCTTGTTGGAATATTTCTTTAAAAGCTTATAGCATGCTGCTTCAGAGGATACCTAAGAAGCACAGGAGAGATATTGCTAGGGAGTTGAAATGTCTTAAGTTCAGTGGCACACAAAGAACTGCAATATTCATAGAATAAAATTTACATATTTTTATAGCAATGAAAAAATCCACTTACATAGTTATTAAGTTACTATTGAGTAGTCTTATCAGATGCCTCAAACTATAGAAGTTTATGACTCTGTTTCTTTATAAATATTTTTAAATTCACATAATATTGTTTCAGAGAGAAAATTCCAAGAATTTGGGTAATGAAAGCACAATATAAATGCTGTGATATTCCTTAAGAATTGCAGCTTTATTAGTTGCAAAACCTCGAATTAAACCTTGAGCTAGGGCTAACCAGAAAATTGCTCTTACTCCTGCTTCTTAAATATAGACTGAAGGGCTTTGTCTTGGAGTAGTTAGGTGGTACAGTGAATAGAGCTTTGGCTTAGAGTCAGGAAGACCTGAGTTCAAATCCAATATATCTAATAAGCTATATTGATAGCTGTGTGACCCTGGGCAACCACTTAACCTCTGTTTGTCTCAATTTCCTCATCTATAAAATGGGGCTGACAAAAATAGCATCCACCTCCTTAGGTTGTGAATACAAAATGAGATAATAATTGTAAAGTGCTTGCTTCAATGTCTGTCACACAATAAGTGCTATATAAATATTTGCTATTATTATTCTATACTTTCAGGCTTGGCAACTTTTTCAAACATTTTTATGATTTCACTTTTTACCTGTGCTGATGAATCCTAAGAACCTCTAACCCTGGCAACAGTCACTCATTTTCCTTTGCTCCTATGTATCTGTCTAACTGTATGTACAGTAACATTCTCTACCTAAAACCTGTCTTTCCTTCCACCTTCTCAGTGTTCAAAACCCTTTTCCTCTTTCCTCTCCTTCACTCCACCTGACCTCCCATCCAGTCCCTCCAGAAACTCACCTCTACTTTTCTGTTCCCCTTTCTAGTAGGCTCCTTCAGGCCTTCATTGTATCTCATCTGTTCTGTTATAGTAGCTTCTTAACTAGTATCTCTGCCTCTAGTCTTCTCCTTAGGCAGTCTTTCCTTTACACTGTTGCCAAAATAAACTTCCCTGACCACATGACTTCCTTGTTCAGAAACCTGCAGTGACTCCCCAGTGCTTCCTTAGCTTGTTGTTATTCAAAGCACTCCATAATCAAGAATCTATTACTCTTTCTTGGTATATATAGTATTCTACTACTCCCTCATTTTGGAGAATACTATCTTTTGCCAAACTAGACTCCTCATTATTCTCAATATTCATTCTACCTATTCATCAATAGCCTTTTTGCTATTTATTAGACACCCATCCTGATTACCTGATCCATTGCAGTGCCCTGAAATCATCAGTTATGATAAATTTAGAGCAAGAAGAGGCCATCAAACCCAATCCTCATTTTACTTTGGAGTAATTTCTTCAATCAACACAAGGAACAAGGGGTAGACCTAGGATTTGAACCCAAATCCTAAGGTGCCCAGTTAGTGCTTTGCCCCTCTATTCCGTGCTTCACTGACTCCTGATAAAGATTCTTAATTATGCTTACCTCTAGAACAGTGATGGGGAACCTTTTGGAACTTTATAGGAACCCAACCCCAGGCAGTGCCCCAACCACCCCTCCTAGACTGCATTCCCAGTGCAATTTCTACACCGTGCAGGAGTCATATAAAAAGGAAAAGGGTCAGTGACCCAACCTTTATCTAAGCACTTATACTGGTGGCCCTGGGGATATTCAAAGTGAAAAGCTGCTGCTAGAAATGGAGGGGATACAAATTTACTGGAAGCCTCATGCATTTAGTAGGTTTTTGAGGCTTAGAGACCTTGGTCTAGGGTCCAGAGGGAACCCCTTTAGCTACTGTTAATTAAATTAGGGGATTATCTGCCCAGGTAGGTGGGTGCACATAGTTCAAAACCCAGGAAAAGACTACCACCTGTTTCTGGGGGGGCATAAAGGATTTAATGGGAGACATGAGCCCATGTATTCTGCCTCCCCAGTTTTACACCAGTGGGGTTAGATAGGATGGCTTTATGGGAATCCTCCCATGGAGGTGTTAGCTGGTTCCATCCCTCTTTATGGGCCTAGTGTACATTTCTCCATCCTCCTTTGAAGGATTAGGGGGTATCTAATTATCATATCCCTTTAGGGCTTGGTGAATGGGGCTCAGCCTAGATTTGCTCAGAGGGTTATTTTAATTAGGGTCAGTGCAATCTGGAGGACCTGGACCCAATCAATTCTTTGCTTACAAAAGCAGGATTGTTACCCAGTAAGGGTCCACTAAGAATAAAAGGACTTTGTACCTTTTGCAGGGTGATTCGGGCCTGGAATCTATCCCCAATCTGAGGAGAGTGACTGCTTCCCCTGCTTGGCACCCTAGGCTGCTGCTGTTGTTCAGCTCACCCGAGGCTAGAGTGGGATATTGGGGGGAGTGCTGAGCAGAGCTGCACTCAGCCCCTGCAACAGTGAAAAGAGGCTAGCTAGAGTGCTGCACTCCTGTGTGTGCCATCTTTGGCACGCATGTTATAAGTTCATCATCATGGCCCTGGAATAATTAGGTATCCCTCCTTCCATTGATAGGTAGTCAGTAGGTGTGGTTTGTTTAATTCTCAAAATAAGAATTGCAAATTATAAATAATCCTTGAAATATTAATCCAAATCACTAAAAATAAGAGAAAGGTAATGTTTTTCCTGATAATGAAAAACTGACAATGATAACAAAAAGATGGAAATAAATGTTGGAGGATCTTGTGGAACAACAGACACATGTACTCTGGTAGAGCTTTGAGTTAGTTCAACCATTCTGGAGAGTGATTTGGAGTACTTTTAAATAAAACTAAAATGTTTATACCTACAGTATTGCTAAGCATCTATCCCAAGAAGTTCAAAGGTAGAAAGAAAACTCTTACACATCAAAATTTAGAACATCATTTTATATAGTAGCAAAGAATTGGAAACAAAGACCTTATGATTAGGGAATGGCTAAACAAAGTGTGTAATGGAATATTACTGAATTATATGTATTAAATAGGGAATACTGAGAAGCATCTAAAAATGTATATGAATTTATTTAAAGTAAAGTAAGCAGGACTAGGAAATTATTTATATACCCTTACCATTGCAGTGTAAATGAAAAAACCAGCAGCAACGAAAACTGAACACCATATAGTTACAACGAATAAACATGTCCCTAAACAAAGAATAGATGAGGGGATTCATTTTATTGATGTAGGACATGCCATATACCATCAACCTCATGGTAATGTTGCTTAGTTTTCCTGAAGTGCTTTTCCTTTTCTTTTTTATACCTCATTATAAGAATATATTTCTAAGGAGGGAAGGGATACATTTGAAAATTAAGGTGATATGGAAACAAAAGATAAATAAAAATTACTTAAAATGAAATCATGAAATCCAGGCTAACTTCTAAAGCAATTTCTATTCAGATGGTTACCAGTTAACTCCCTTGATAGCTCACTCAGGCAGCTTTTTAATTTGAAAAATAAAAGGGATGAAATGCTATATAGAACCCTAGCACACTCCCAAAGCTTTTGAAATCCTGTGTCCTAAAAAGGATAACTGAATAGAATCATAGCTATAGAGCCAGTTAGAGGTTCTCAGCTAATCTTTTTTGAGGTGACTTCACAGGTCCAGAAGTTCCTATTTTCCTATATACGCTATCCTTCTGGTTTTTTTCCCCCCACTTTTTACATATAATATGTCTAGTCATAGGAATATAGATCTAAAGCTAAAAAAGGGACCTTTGAGATCTTATGTACCCTCTTTATTTTAGAGATGAGGAAACCAAGACCCAAACAGGTAAGTAAATCAGTTGCCTAAAATGACCCAGGTAGTTAATAGCAGAACTAGATTTTGAACCCAGGTACTTTGATACCAAATCTTTCCACTATACAACAACACTTAAGGAAGGTTTTCTCAGCAATATGGATATTTCCTCTTGCTGTGTAATGGTCCATTTTTTGCTTTTTATTTTTTTCACTCCATGATTCTTATCAGAATTCTTTTATAAATCCTCTAATGTCCTTTAATGGAAGTCTTCTCCTGGATCCTTTTTAAACATTTTGTGTTCCTTTAGAGTATTCTGCCTGTCCCAGGCTATATGTTACCTTACTACAAAACTGGTTTGGCCTATCTCTCATGTCACTTCTTGAACTTAGATTGTCATCACTGATATATACTACTTGTGCTATTCTATTGTCTTTTGAACTACTTGCAATAGATTGAATATTAAAATCTTTATGAGAATATTTAATATCATATAATATCCAAAGTATTAACTTTAAGCATTTTAATTATAACTAGTATCAGTTCCCTCATTTTACACAATAGTTATGTTACTGGAAAGCTGTATGCTAACTAGGTTTTTGAAAATCCAGCTATTTTAAGTACTTATAATATATGGTTTCTTAAAGGAAACCTGCAAAAACAATACTTTTTAAAGTGAATAATTGCCTCCTAATTTATTTTGTGGGAGTTGGACTCTTTTTGAGTCAGGTTTTCTTAAAGTAGAGTTATTTGGAAAATATAATAACCAAAGGAAATAGTCATTTCATTTTATGTGTTCTTCTAAAAAGGGCTATTTTTGTAATATAAGTCAGAAGTCCAAAGAAAATACTAGAATAATTTAATCAATATCTAGCGAGGTTAGAAGACTTTCCCAAGGCCACACAGTTAATAAATAGCAGAGTTGAGATTCAAACATGAGTCATATCCATTTATAATCATATCCATTCCACTATACCAGTTTTTTGAAGTGAGGTTTTAATTTTAATTTTTATTTAATAGAGTGCGTATATCTTAAAAAAGTTTAATTATTTCACTGAGAGTCAATGCCATATAATCAAAAGCTAAAAGAAAAAAAACCCTATGAACAAGACATCTCTGAGGATTAATTACATTTTTCATTAAAAACATTTGGCAATAATTAGAGATATGCAAATTGAAACACCTGTGAAGTATCCCCACACACACACACACCTATTAAATTGGCTAATATGACAAAAGGAAAATGACAAGATGTTGGAGGGGATGTGGAAAAAATGAAATATTAATGCAGTAGTCCAATCATTCTAAAGAACAATTTGGATAAAACTGTGCATACCCTTTTACCCATCATTGCCATTACTAGGTCTGTATCCCAAAGAGATCAAAGAAAAGGGAAGAGAACCTCTTTGTCTAAAAATATTTATAGCAGATCTGTTTGTGGTGGCAAAGAATTGGAAATTGAGGAATGCCCATCAAATGGAGAATGGCTGAAGAAATTGTGGTACATTATTGTGGTGGAATACTATTGTGCTATTAGAAATGACAAGTAATCTGCTTTCAGAAAAACCTGGAAAGATTTATATGACACTGTAAAATGAAGTAAGCAGAACCAGGAGAACATTGTACAGCAATATTGTACAATGACAAATTCTGAATGACTTAGCCATTCTCAGCAACAATGATCCAAGACAATTGCAAAGGAAATACTATTTCCAGTGAAAGAACTGATGGAGTCTGAATGCCAATCAAGGCATACTGTAATAATAAATGAGAGCCAGTAATCAATAAATGTTAAAAGGGAGAGAGAGAGTCTATAAGGTGAGACTCTTTTAGCTCTCCCCTCCAGTCAAATATATTCTTGGAGACTTCGAGAGGGTGTCACCCCAAAACTGGGTGGCCTGGATGGTCATGCTGCCCACAGGAGTTGGGAGCGAGACTTTCCTATAAGATGAGGTATGGGAGACCCCAATCCAATTCTGAATGAGGGCGGGGTTCACGAAAGCCTCCCTCAAGGTCAGGCAACTTCACAGCGGGTGGTCTGGCTCCAAGATGGAGGCAGCCAGACCAAGCTGTGGTTCCCTCTCCCTCCTTGTCTCTCTGACACTCTGGAATGCTATCTGACTAGTGAATGGCTTTTATTATTCACAGTTTATGGGTTGGGGAAAGAGGTGAGAGGCAGAGGGTTTTGGGGTGCCCTCTTTGCTGTTCCTATGGGGTCTGTCACTTAGGTGAGAACCTTAATGGATCCCATTCCTAAGCTTCTCCCGCCCGCCTCTTCTCCTTCTATTTCTATTTCTATCCTTTTTTATAATTGTAAGTTAGACTGGAAAGGGTCTCTCAGCAAGGTTGGGTAATGGGAGAAGGAACCTAAGAGATCGCTTCCAAAATGGAGTCCAAATACTTAGGTGACTCGATGATTGAAGTCTTGCTGGGTGAGATGCGATGGGATGTCTTTGACCAGGGAATCAGGGTTTCAATGTCCAAAGAAAGATCCTCAGGAAGCCCTCAGGACTGGATTTGAGCTGAGACGTTCTCCTTTTCCCTCCCTCTGTCCTCCGCTGGAAGTCCTTCTCCTCCTTCCTCCTCTGGAGAATTACCCCATATCCTCTCTGGTCTCAACCATCACCAACTGTCACCAACCATCAGCCACTCTTTCACTGGCTCCTTCTGTCCCATCCCCCTCGAACAAATCCCATTCTTACAATACTTTTAAAAAACTTTTTCTTGTCTGTTTGCCTTTTGGGGGCTGTTTTTCCTTCACTGCATTACTAATTCTGAAATAAATTGTCTGCATATATATATATCAAATTGCTTGCTATCTTGGAGATCAGAGAGAGGATTTAGGGGAAGGAATTTGAAGCTCAAAATTTCAAAAACCAAATTAAAAAAAATTTACATGTAATTGGGAAAAGTAAAATAATTTTTAAAAGAAAAGAATAAATACATAAGCAAGCAAAACCAGCTTATCTAAAAGATAAGTGTTTGGTAAAACCATTAGGAAAATAAACTTCGGGAAAAAAAAGATTCATTCAAAAAAAATCAGAAAAAGTTGTTATGTTAATTGTGAAGTTAGAGCTACTGTTAAACTTATATTGGAGCAGGTGGCAGGTGTTTAGCATCATTTAACCCAGTAGTGTGAACACTATTAGAGTTCAACATGGGACAGTACAAATTCTCTTCTTCTTTCTCTCCCTTGCAAACACATTCAAACAGTGCTTGTTACCTATTGTTGCTCTTAAAAAAAAAAAGTTGTGACACTATGTAATACATAAAATTGGAGGAAAAAAATTAAATTTCTAAAATAACTATCCTTCTTTAATAAAACTTCTTTGGAAGTTGCTAAGCATTCTGGAGATGCCCAAGAACTATCCAAGACTTATTATTAAGAAACTTCAGATACAAAATAAAGAATCTGTCATATACTTTTATTTCAACCACTGTTAATAATACCACTTGTTGGACCAATTGTGATTGATTCTAGCAGTCTCTATATCACTTCTGTGTATCATAATGCAAATGAAAAAAAGATTTCCCTAACAGGAAATAAAGAAACAAATTGTTACCATCCACTTTAACTGACAGAACCCAACTTTGTTTGCAAAGAACTTTAATGTGTCTATTTCACACCCTCTATACCCCTGAAAACCAAAAAGTAAACTTTTTTCATCCATTTTTCTATAGAGCTTTTTCATTCAAATTATTTTTAGTTTGTTCCTCTTTTTGATATTCTATCACTTCTTTATTCTTTTTATATAACAAACACCTGCTATAACTACTGCATGACCTTTAAAAATGAGATTGTTTTATGCATCCATTTGTGTTTATATAAAACAGTTTTTGATGTTTAAAACTTTTAAATGCCTTTCAATAGACTGCTCCTTCAGACTCTAGCATTCAACCTCAGTGCTTTGCTCTAAGGTAGTTTTTGACTTCTGTCTTTTAATATATTATCTTTAATCACATCTCCACTTGTGGCAGTACTTTCAAATAATTTTCCTTTATAAAAAATCAAGAAGTCCTGTGATCATAATTTAAATGCTTTTCATGACCTTTCTGGTATAAATAAAAATGGCAAAAAGGAGAAATATCCAGAAAAAACTGGCACTCATCACGGAACATATTGAATCTGATAATTATTTCAAATGATTATTATCCCACCATTATTTCTCCTCTCCCCACAGAAAATTACCCTTTACTCAGTTTAGAATTAGTGTTCTAGTTCCTTCAGGGCTCCTGTGAGAAGGGAAATTTTCCTTTGGGGATTACTGTTTACACACAAAAACTTAGTACTTACTTGCCTTTGGGAGGACTGCTGATTTCTCTAATTTTTATTAAGGACTGAAATTTCCTTTGTAGCATTTGAATACTGATTTTTTAAAAAAACATACCTACCTAGTAATGAATGAGAAATCACTTTCATGTTGCTATGCTCCTTTCTTTTTATTTTTTTAACTCTTACCTTCTGTCTTAGTATCAATTCTAAGACAGAAGGGCAGCAAGAGCTACACAGTGGAGTTTTAGTGACTTGCCTAGGGTCATACAGCTAGGAAATGAGTGAGTCCAAATTTGAATGCAGGGCCTCCCAACTCCATGCCTGGAGCTCTGTCCACTGTGCTACCTCTCTACCCCACCCATTTTCTTTTCCATGAAAAGATCTGAATTTTGGTGTGTTTCTTTTTTCCATTTGTCTGAGCCTTTATCATCTGTCCTTCACCTTACTTTCTTTTAGGAAGATTAGTAATTTAATAACAGGTGTAGGATTTAAATTAATGTCCAATACTCCAAGAATTATATTTTATAGAGTTTATTAATAATCACTTGAAGTAGAAGGAATAAAAAGGAAATAGAAGTAAAAAAACCTAATTATATAACAAAATTAAACTACGATTCCCAGCATCCCAAGTTCCTTCTAATGTCAGCATGTAATATGAGAAGGAACATGAGATGCTGGGAATCATAGTTTTTAGGGTAACAGATTCTAATTACATGCATGGAAATTGGAAAAGTTAATTTATTCAGAATGTAAGTTGTTATAATGAGCTGTGATTATACATATTTCCCTTGGTATATTAGTCAAATAGTATGCACATGAAAAACAACTAAAATAAAATTTTAAATGGTAGATTTCTCTTTTTAAAAATTGATGTAGGAGGGGGCAGCTGGGTAGCTCAGTGGATTGAGAGCCATGCCTAGAGACTGGAGGTCCTAGGTTCAAATCCGGCCTCAGACACTTCCCAGCTGTGTGACCCTGGGCAAGTCACTTGACCCCCATTGCCTACCCTTACCACTCTTCCACCTATAAGTCAATATACAGAAATTAAGGGTTTAAAATAAAAAAAAAATTAAAAAAAATTGATGTAGGATTCATAATCAATTATGTGATTACAAATTATGTAAAATTGGAGGAAAAAAATTAGATTTCTAAAATAACTAAAATAATAAGCTGTACTTCCTTAACTTAAAATATACAAAAGCAATACACATAGTGCTACCCTTCTTCCCCTTCCTCCCCCCATTACAACCTTTCTAAGGTGAAGGAAGAAGGGTCATTATTTTAATTGAAATTGACATAGAATGGAAGATAGGGACTGGTTGGGAAAGTTTTTACTGTACTAGAAAGTAAAATTAACCTTTCAAAAAAATCATTTTTTAAAACTGTTAATTAACACACTTTCTGTAACTTTTTTGAAACTTGTGACCTAAGATATAGCCTTTTGCCTTTTTTGTTTTTTTTCTCTGATTGAAAGTCAAAACTTTTATCTTGTCTCTTAGAGAGTCCAAGTAGATTTGTTAAGCCCAGTTTTAGAAATGATTATGTACTAACAAAGCTAACTATAATGTGAAGCTTCAATAAAATGAATTTTTATTATTAAAGTTGGAAACATCTTATTTTTTTAAGCCATGAAGAAAACTAAAAGAACCATATACACAAACCATAGATGAAGGCAATGCTGAAGGGAAACAGAATTCAAGTCAAATATAATAGCCAATATCAGTTCCAGATTATTGAGATTAAAATACACTTCACTTTCTTTCCTTTTGGTTAAGTAGTAAACTATGATAGCTCACGTTTTAAAAAGTTAAATGTGATATCAGTCACAATCATTATTTTGGAATTTTAAAATACATTTTATTGGTATCTTTTGTCATTATAATCAGTCGTTTATGGGGAAATATCCTGCCCCTCCCCTTCTCCTTTGAACCTTCACTTAAAATAAAGAAAAATGATTAAGGAAAAACAATACAGTGACTACATATAATATGGTATACAATATTCTGCCCTAGTAATCATTAGGCTCTCAAAATTAAATGTTTTTTTCTTTATAGGACTACTAGATTGGGCAAGGATTAATGGTATTATAAAGTGATTATGCCAAAATAAATATATCAGAGAGGCAGCTAGATAGCTCATTGGTTAGAGAGCCAATCCTGGAAATAGGAGGTCCTGGTTTCAAATATGGCCTAGCTATATGACACTGGGCAGATCATAACCCCAATTGCCTAGCTCTGATCATTCTTTTGCCTTGAACCAATACTTAGTATTGAATTTAAGACCAAATTGTAAGAATTTGAGAGAGAGGGAGGGGGAGAGAGAGAGAGAGAGAGAGAGAGAGAGAGAGTGTGTGTGTGTGTGTGTGTGTGTGTGTGTGTGTGTGTTATCAGTTTTTTAACTCCAAAAGATGGAGACTTTGATTTAGAAAAAAGAAACATTATTAAGTCATGGTCTATGTCATGACCTTGGGATGGATAGTAGTCTTTATACCAAGAGTACTTTTGCAATTTCTCTCTAATACTTTCTTGATTCTAGGAGCTCTTCTATACTATTCTATTCTGCTTTAGTTCTTGGATATTTTTCAAATCATAGAAAATGTCTCTAGGCCTGGTGATTCCCTTAACAGATATTTCTGACTTAGAACCTTTCCTTTATTTATCTAAGCATTTGCACTATTCATTAGGGCAGTACTGTAACACATCATCACAAATAGGTATTGCTAACATTTAAAATCAGAACATTAGAGCTGGGAGCTTAGCGATCTTCTGTTCTGATTCCTTCATTTAAAAGATATCTTCTCTAGGGTCTCACAACTGGTAAACCAGTTTTCAGTTCAAATTTTGGTCCTCTTAAGTCTAGTGCTCTTCCCATGGTTCCACACTATCTTTTTATAAATTGTGCAATAGCCTTTTAGAGTTTGAAACTTTAAGTGCTATAAATTTTATTTTGTAGATATAATAAATTTATTTATAAATGATGTTAAAATTTTGGGTTTTTAAAAAGGAAAACATGTTTGCTAAAAGTGATATATATACAATAAAATCAATATTGATATTGACAATTTCTTAGAAAATATTTAAAATGCATGTTTAAGTGATATAATACAATAAAATCAATATCAACATTTGCAATTTCTTAAAGCAAACATTTAAATTTTGGAAATATTTTATCTTGCAGAGCTATCAAGGGATTCAGTTTTTAGTAATGTAACATCAGGATTTAAAATGAAGTATTGATAGAGGAATAGAAGAAATTAGAATGAGAATATATAAGGAACTTTTTGTTGTCACCTTAGGGTTTATAGACTAAACCCTGATCCAAGAAACAGTAGTTAATTAATATGCTTGGTATTCTAGTACTACTTTAATACAGAAGTTTCTAAATGTGAACCTTGTAAAATGAATATATTCTTATTTCCCAGGTAGTATGTAAACTCCTTGAGGATGAGACTTTGTTTTATATAGCTTAATACCATTTATCTTAGCCTGCTGCTTTACATATAGTAGGTGTTTAGTAAATATGTGATAATAGCATAAAACAATTGAATTATATCCTAAATCATTCTAAAGTAACATCCATATTAGTGCTAAGGAACATAGACCTACAGCTATAAGGAGCCCCAGAGGTCCAAGGAAGCTAAGTGACTAACCTAAGGCCACACAGGGAGTAGTAAGTATCTGAGGTCATATTTGAACCCAAGACCTCCCATCTCTAGGCCTGGCTCTGAATCCACTAATCTACCTAGCTTCCCTGAAAACAAATTTAACAAGAATTCAGAAAAATGTGTGCTTCAAGAATATAAACAATTCTGGCTTCAGACCCTTCCTAGCTGTGTGAGCCTAGGCAAGTCACTTAAGTTCACTTGCTTTTACTACTCTTCTGCTTTAATAAAAATTCTCAGACAGTAGGCTTAAAAATATATATATATATATATATATACTGTGAACATGGTTAAGAAATTAATAAGAATATCAGAACTCTAATTATTTTCTTTGACTTGCTCTGATTTTATGTAGAAGCAAAAAGAACATCTAATGAAGGTCCTGTATGATATTTTTAAAATAAAGATTAGGGGGCAGCTGGGTGGCTCAGTGGATTAAGAGTCAGGTCTAGAGACTGGAGGTCCTAGGTTCAAATTTGGCCTCAGACACTTCCTAGCTGTGTGACCCTGGGCAAGTCATTTAACCCCCATTGCTTAGCCCTTACCACTCTTCTGCCTTGGAGCCAATACACAGTATTGACTCCGAGATGGAAGGTAAGGGCTTTAAATAAATAAATAAAATAAAGATTACATTTTAGACCATTGTTTTTTGTGCACAACTGGACTCCATATTACTTGAGAATTCAGTAACCTTTCAAATTTGTTATGTAATAAATTTGTATTCCTGAAACATTTTTAGTGAAGGAGGCAACATTTGTTTGGAATTCAGCAATATGAGAGGTTCTGAAGAATCAAGTTTGGCAGATCATAGGAAACTAAATAAAACCACTGGGCTACATATTTTTTTTAAAACCTTTACCTTCTATCTTAGAAGCAAGTAGCTTCTAAGACAGAAGAGCAAGGCAGTGGGAGTTAAATGACTTACCCAAGGTCCCACAAGTAGGAAATGTTAGAGGCCAGGCTTGAACCCAGCATCTCCCATCTCAAGGCCTGGCTCTAAGTTCACTGAACCACCTAACTGCCCCCCCCCACACACACACACACAATATATATATATATACTATATTCCTGGCTCTAAGTTCACTGAACCACCTAACTGCCGTATATATACACATACCACACACACACACACACACACAAATATAATTTCTTTCAGAGAGAACTTTGTTATCATTTACTAATTTACTAAAAATTTGCCAAACCATATTATGTTCTTCAGTGCTTTTTTTGGTATTCTACTTTGATAGCATATTTCAAAATTGCAGTGTCTGAATATAGATAACTTAAGCTATTTTATGGCATTGACAATGCTTTTAAGTTCTAAATTTGAAGGTTTTTAAAAGTACTTTTCATGAAAGTCATTATATTTATTGTCCCAGAAGTTATTAAAATGCACTGTTATGAATTGCACATTCTTTCCATAATCATTCTTATTTTATGGTGGAGTTGGAGACTATATTTTTACAGGGTGGGAACACTTCTTTGGAATGTATTGTTAGCCATTAATGCTCCAAATGTAGTTTTCCCCAGTGAAGACAGAATCCTGTAATATTCTAGTAACTAGTGGTGTTGGAAGAACAAAGGCTTATAATCATAAAATGAAATATATAACAACCTTTTTGTTATTCCATGTAGATTCATAGTAGTTTAGAGTTAGAAGGCATTGAGCTCATCTAATCCAATTCCCTCCTTTTCCAGATGAGGACCTGCAGGTCCAGAGGAGCTGCTCAAAAGTCCCACAGGAGAACCACTAGTTTTAGATTTAAAAGGGACCTTTAAGGCTATATGAGTAATCAGTCAACGAGCACTCATTAAGCAATTACTATGAGCCAGGCACCTATACTAAGTTGTAAGGAATCAAAGAAAAAAATGGAACATCTCCCATTAAGGAAGGCCCTCTTTTCGGGCTTACAACATGCACACAGATAAGTCAGCACAAAATACATACACAAAGAAATATAAGAAAATTTGGGGGTGGGAGAGGAAGTACTAGCAACTAGGGAAATCTGGAAAGACTTAATAGAGGAGGTGGTGCTTGAGCTGAATGTTGAAGGAAACTAGGAATTCTAAAGAACAAAAGTAAAGAGGGACCCTTGTCTACTAAACACAGCTTTTGGGTGTGCACAAAAATGCTTTGTTAATTGAATGCACATGAGAAATGATGGAGAGAGAAGAATCAAAATTCCCTAATGTCAGCATTCAGGTGTCAAGTCTTCTTCACCCTCTGCTAGGTAAGGCTCTGCTTCTATACTTTCCACATCTGTAATTTAATCTCCAGTCTCTCCCAAAAGTTTTAGCCTTGTAATTCCAGATGCCTTCTGGGTATCTACTTGAATGGCCTACTAGTGCGTAAGCATAATGTGGCCAAAACTGAACTGTCATTCACACTTCCTCTTCCTGTTTCCTTCCTCCATTCTCCAACAAAATCTGACCCTCCCTCTAATTTTTCTATTTCTGTTTGGCCCAACAGGATCCTTATAGTCTATCATGTCCGTGGTTTTGGAATCATCTCCTTTTTTTAACCTTCAACTTTATTATTTTCTGAACTTTAGCGCCAAATGAAATTGGCATTAGCGTGTGTTTGTGTGTGTGTGTGAGTGCGCATGTGCGTGTGTGTATACATGTGCTCTCACTTCTAAGACATCAAGTCTTTATTATGTACAGCTTGCTTTTCTTTTAAAGTTCAACAAAACTTTTTTTTAGCCTATAAAAGAACTTTATTCATTGCATTTCAATTCATATAGTTTTAAGTTCTTGCAGTGAAGGAGATTAGTACAATTATTCATTCACTTGTTCCGGAGAGAAATTTTTATAGAGGGAAGAGAAGGAAGAAAAGTTCATTTCCCCAAATCTTTGGGACATAAAAGGTCCAAGAGAAGCCAGCCCTGGATAATAACAGTAGAGAATTGTCTACCTAATGATTTATGAGATTAGTGCATTCTCTGGAGGAGGTAAATAATGGTTAAGGTAGCTGTTATCTTCTGTAGGCAACTCACCTGCCCCTGAAGACTGACCTTGGGAATAGGGGATGGTGAAGAGTACAGAGATAAATCTGCGGACACACTTCTCAAGAAAATGAAGCCATGCTATCATTGAACATTGCTCATTTTAGTAGTATTGAATGAATGTACAGCTCAATATAATAAAATATTGATTCCTTTAAAAAAGACTAAAAAGAAAAAAAAGATGATTGCATCTTTAAGATAGTGATTTCCTAACTCATTGTAGAGTATAATAGTGTACTGTTTTCCTTGCCAGTAAGAAGCCCTGGTAGATGGGACTCTCAGGTCAGGCCACCCTGTGAGAAATGAAGTCTGTGTGTGGCCCTGTTAATTGACTGTGCTAGGCAAAGCTCAGACCAATTCTTTCTAGGGTTACCTGAGGGGTCTCCAGATCTGAAGCCTGATTAAATGAACATGGGCCAGTCAGGGTGACCTGTTGGATCTCATAAGGTTGTTGGCCATATGTGAACTGGCTAAGCTGCTTCTGTCCTTGTTGGACTGCTGTTTCTGTGATCTGCTTTGCACTAGCAGTGAGAATCTGGATCTGTTCCTGAACTACACAGCAGCTTGATACAGGCAGCCCTAATTGGATATATTGCATCTCGGCAGCATTTCACTATACTGGGATCTGCTAGGTTTTTCCCATGTTGAAGATGGTCTGGTACATCACTCACTGTTGTTGCTTGATACCTGCTGTGGCTAGGCCTAGATGATCTATTGGCCTTCTTCAACCTATGTTGTCACTGGAGTGGTCTAGTCCTTCTGAGGTTGGACATTTATGATCTAGCATTACTCAGTCATGCTTAGAAGGGTAGTCTGCTTGCCCTAGATCCGGGTGGACATGGGTGACTTAAGTAGAACTAGACAAGTTTCATGGAATCACAGATCAATGCACCACTTCCTCTCACTTATCTTTACCTTTTCATTCACTTTCAAAATCTCTATATGAGTCACTGGGAACTCCTATACTCCGAAATCTTCCTATTAATTTCAGACTTCTTCCATGACATGAAACCAGGAGGAAACATTGAATATTTCTGCTGCTGGTACTGCTCACCCTCCATTGGTGGGTATTCCCATAACCACCATTTTGCTGGCTACCCCCACTCTCTCCCAGCACCATGGAGAAGTCTAGCTTAAGGCAACAGCCTGTGATTTTCAAAGCTGTCTTGATTGTCAGTGATTTCTTCTGCCCTTCTGTTCTCTTTTGTGGATTTAAAAAAAAATTTGCTTCAATGGTTCTCCCTTTTTTGTTTTTAAGTAACTATATACCTAGTTCTCTTCTTCCTCCTTTTGTAGTTACTTTGGATTCTTCTCTCTTCTTTATTTCTAATACATATTCAATTGTTAAGGCCTACTGATCTCTCATTAATTTTTCTTCTATTTTTTCCTTGCCACTGAAACTTCTATGTTACTTCTGACTTCCATCTTCCACTTACATATATTATTGTAGTAGACATCTAGCTGATTATTGTTGTCTCCAGTTTATCTCTCCTATCCATTCTTCATACTTAGTACCCAAGTAATTTTCCTAATACTGCTCTGATCATGTCTCTAATATCCAAAAGCCATTAGGGGGGCCATTCCCGCCTTACATGCTGAGTAAAATATAAACTTGTTATTCAAGGCCCTTCACAATTTGTCTGTAGTCAATTTGCCTTTCCATTCCTATTTTATACTATTTCCCCTCATGCAGTCCACTTTGTGTCCAAACTAGACTTCTGACTATTCCTCATTTTCATCTGGTCTTCTCCTGTTTCATGTGTGCTTTTCCACAAGGAGTGACCTTGTCTTCTTTATACACCCACACAAACCTATCTCTCTGCTATTCTTTCAACCAAGTCAGAATTCAAGTGGCACTTTCTCTAATCTCATTATTTCTGAACCTCATTTTTTTCACTTACCTCACTTGCAATTTTATTGTTGTGAGATATACACATGCATACATATATACACACAGATTGTAAGCCTCTTAAGTGTGATATTTTCTTTGTACTCTGAGTACCTTGAATGCTTTAAGAAAAAAAAAAAGAATTAAATTGAAATGTCTTGAACTAGGGGGCAGCTGGGTAGCTAAGTGGATTGAGAGCCAAGCCTAGAGACAGGAGGTCCTAGGTTCAAATCTGGCCTCAGACACTTCCCAGCTGTGTGACCCTGGGCAAGTCACTTGACCCCCATTGCCTATCCTTACCACTCTTCTGCCTTAGAGCCAATACACAGTATCTACTCCAAGATGGAAGGTAAGGGTTTAAAAAAAAGAAAGAAAGAAAGAAAGAAATGTGTTGAACTGTGTCTTTATGATTACAGTCCCAACTTAATCTAGAGCAGGGGTCGGCAACCTTTTCAGCCCTGAGAGCCATAAACGCCACCTTTTTTTAAATGTAATTTCATGAGAGCCGTACAGTGCTCACAGTGCGCGTTCCTGTAACAACGCCTGGAAAAAAATTGACTTTATGGCTCCTGCAGAAAGAGTCATACGTTGCCGACCCCTGACCTAGAGCAATGAGTAATTCCCATGGGGATGTTTAGTGGCTGCTGGCCAGGATTACATATAAATTACCTTATTTTTAAGTCAATTTTTCCCCATGTGCTGCCTTTTTTCCCTCTAAGAGTTTTTCTTGAATATAACACAACATTGCTTTCACTCATAATTTTTGGAGGTTAGCCAGTGGTACCCATAACAATTATACTACAGTTTGAATATCTAGTCTGTGACAGATTGAGAAACATTAACATTTTTAAAGGCTTAAACAGGTTTAAAGTAAATATTAGTCAATAAAAAGTATTCTTTATAACTCTACTTTTAGATCATTCAAACTTTTGCAAAGAAGTTAATAAAGGCTAAAAAAGAGTCTCTTAAAAAAAAAACCTGTAAAATTACTGTTACAAGTTTGTGGGGAAATTTTCCTAGCCAATACACAGTAGTCAATTTGTCATGCTTTTAACTTCTAATGGAATCCCATTAATTGTGTAATATCCATTTCTATTATTTGAAATTTTTTCTATTGTACATTTTTTATACTCAAGCAGAACTAGGAGGAGAAAAACTGCAATAGTACTTTACTATTATAAACCCAGTGTTCCATGTTTTTAAAAATCTTATTTTTTTATTTTTCAGAATATTTTCTAATGGAATGGACCAAGTAAGGGATATATCTTCATGTGTAGGAAATGGGTTTTTTTCTGAAATAAAATTATTAACAACATTCTTTCCTAGCACTTTAAGATTTATAAAGAAATAACTTCCCGAACTCTGCACATTTATTATAAGAATTTATTTTTTTCTACTTTCCTCCCCTCCTCTCTCCTTCTCTCCCCTCCCCTCCTCTCCCCTTCTCTTCCCTCCCCTCCTCTTCCCTTCCCTTCCCTTCCTTTAGACACACTGAACTTTTGCATATAAAGTCATTGTGATTGTCATCAGTAGAGGCAGTACTAACAAAATCAGCTTTTCTTTTGATGACTTCTAGGTACTATTATTACAAATCAATTATAACTGGTTTTTCTTTAAATTTCTACTATAAAGTCTTCCTTTTTGGTTTAATAATTCACTTGTTTCAAATTATTTTGAAAGAACTTAAGAAGATGATATTTAGACCCAAATTAATGATCAAATATACAAATGTTCTGGGAAGTAGTTGTTTTTTATTTAAAAAAAAAACAACAACAACAAAAAAAAAACACGATTCTTCCCCCCAAACTCCTCTCCTTCACGCCTCACTCTCTTTCTCCCACTTCACCACCCCTCCCCTCCAACCCCTCCCACCCACCCTTGCAAAGCAAAGTCTTGGCTGGCTACTGCCCTAACTTTTGCTTTTTGATCATGACAGGGTGGAAATAGGGCTGAAACTAGGTATACCCTATAATCTAGTGAATACAATCCAGAACTAATCCTCTTTTCTACTTCCTACAAGGTTTTAAGTGTGCCAAAAATGAAAGTATTTTCACAATTTGGTATTTTATATCATAGGGCAATGGGGAAGATAACATTTTTTCTTTAAAGTATTGGGGGGGAAAGTTATTGAATAAAGTTGGTTAATGACAGTTGCTACTTATTTCAAAGTTACTTTAAAGCAACTGTTCTTAGCATAGGGTCTATGAATCCCACTGTGGATGGATTTCGGGGAGTCAATGAAATTAGATAAGAACTGCATCTTTACTTTCAGTAACCTATGACTGAAATTGAGCATTTCCTTCTATTATAAATATAAGCAACAAAACATTCTGATAAAGAGATGCATATACTTCGTTAGACTGCCAAAGGGGGTCTATGATCTAAAAAAGGTTTAGAATTCTTGCTTTAGAGTTTTATGAATTTTAAAGTAATGTATAAGATGTTTATTATCACTATTATTACAAGCCTGTGGCAACTTTTAAGATTTATATTTAGAATTTTCCCCCCTCCTGTCAGAACAGTAATGGAAACAAAAAGCACCCTAATTCCTCAAAAGAAGTAAAATGAACAAAAATGACTCAACTACTTTATAGCTAACAGTGGCAATCTTAGCTATGTGCAATATAATTTCCTGGAGGGCAGTTGTCTATCATAGTAGTGTAGCTCCACATATTAGAAACCTAGTAACAGGAAAACAAGAAGGAAATAACGCAGAGAAAGAGGGGAGAGGAGGGATTTTTAATTGTGTATTATGAACTAAGCCAAGCATTGTGCTAAGTACTTTACAAATAAATTGATATTAAAAATGAATGAATATTATGTGAAGTTTGTCCACAGAAGCTTGATAGGACATGGGGGTATTTTAAAATGGGAGTACTTAGATTTTTTTCATGAAATTACTTAACTTTTTCATATATTTAGTTAACCTAAATCTATTATTTCCAAATCTAGCTCCTCTTCTTTAATATCTCGATTGCTTTGGATTCCCCCCTCCTCCTTAAGTTCTGCAATCTGAAAATATAGCTCTTTTCCTTCAAGGCAACCCCCTCCTCCATTTACAAGTGATTTGATTCCCTTCTATCCCATCTCCTTCAGTAGGATTGCTCTATTTATCAGCCCCACTCTCACTTATCTGCAATTCTTTTTATGTACTGGCTGCTTCTCTACTGCTTAACAATATAACCATGTCTCTCCCATCCCCAGAAACCTCTCACTTCATCTTCAACCCCACAGACATCCCATATCTCTTCTGCTTTTGTGGCTGAAATCTTTGACAAGGCCATCTTACAGTAGGTGCCCCTACTTCCATTCTTCTCACTCTTCTCTATAATTTGGCTTCCAGTCTTATTGTTCAGCTCAAACTGCTCTCCAAAGTTACTAGCCATTTCCTAATTGCCATATCTAATGGTCTTTTCTCAGCCTTCATCTTGACCTCTGCAGCCTTTGATCACCCTCTTCTTTGTTCTTTTTCTCTCTAGGTTTTCAGGACATCACTGGGTCTCATTTTTTATATCTCACTCCCCTCAGTCTCTTTTGCTGGATCTTTATTCAGGTCACCCCACTTCCAGCCCCTCCCCAACACTGTGAGTGTTCCACAGGACTCTATGCTGGGTCCTCTTCTCTTCTCCCTCTCTGTTGTTTTATTTGATGATCTCATCACCTTTTATTAATGCAATTATCATTCTCTATGTAGTCTCAAATTTGTCCATACAGTCCTAACCTCTCTTGCATTTCCAACTCTCTGTCTTGCCTTTCCAACTGCTTATTGGACATCTCAAACTGAATGTCCTATAGACATGTTAAACTCAATATGTCTAAAACAGAACTCATTCCCCATCCCCAGACTCTTCACTCATCCTGACTTCCCTGATACTATTGAGAGTACCTCCCTTCTTCCAGTTGTCCAGGTTCAACTCTTCATTCTCTCCATATCCAATCTGTTGCTGAGGCCTGTCAATTTTACCTTCTTAACATCTCAAGTATACTCTCATCTTTGATGCTGCCACTACTGTAATATTATTCTTTATCACCTAACATCTGGGCTCTTGCGATGTCTTGTTTGTTGGTCTACCTGTCACAATATCTTGCCCACTCTGACTTATCCTCTAGTCAGTTATTAAAGCGAATTTTCTAAAACTCCATCTCTCTACTTAATAAAGTCCACTCTCACTTCTAGAATCAAATGTCACATCATATTATTCAAAATTCTTCACAGCTTTTCCCTCTTCCTCCACCCTTTCTCCCTGCCATATACTCTGTGATCCAGTGACTGACTTGCTGTTCCTCAAGCAAGAACCTCCCCACTCTGGACATTTTCACTGGCTATCTCCCATCCCTTGAATGCTGTCCCTCCTGGCTTCCCTGACTTCCTTCAAGTCCCAGTTAAAATCCTATCTTCTACAGGACACCACCTTTCTCAATTCCCCTTAATGCTAGTGCCTTCCCTCTATTGACCATTCCACTTTAACCTGTGATAGTTTGTATACAGTGGCGTTCATGTTATCTCATTAGATTGAGCTCCTTGAGAGCAAGAATCATCTACTTCTTTTTGTATCTCCAGCACTTAACAAAATGCCTGGCGCATAAAGAAAATGGAAAGTGTCTATGGCCAAGAAATCTGTTCATGAGTATGTGTATGTTTATTATTCATGGAAAGTGATATCAATTGTATAATTTTAAATCTACTTTAGGAGACATGAAAGAGGCATAATGGTGAAATTCTTAATGATTACTATGTATTTCTGATCCTTTGTTTGAGGACAGTAATCACTGTAACTGAAATTGCTCCCTTAAAGTTACCAGTGCTCTCAATTTCTGTTTCAGATGACCTTTTTTTTTGGATGATCTTTTTTCAGATTGTGTACTTCCTAGCCTATTTGTTACATTTGAAACTACTGAAAATCTTCTCTTCCTGGACACTTTCTTTTTGGGTTTTTGTGACACTACTCTCTCAGTTCTCTTCCTGCCTCCTGACTGCTCTGTTCACAGTCTTCTTTGCTGGCTTCTTATCCATCTCTCTCTCCTAGCTATGGAGCTCCAAGATACTGTCCTACGACTCTTTTTCTGCAGCAGAGCGTCTCAACTTTTTGTGTGTCATGGACCTCTTTTGTATTCATATGCAATCTAATGAAATCTGAACAGTGTTTTTAAATGTGTAAGGGATATAGCATTACCAAAGATTCTAAAGGAAATGACTTATAACGGAAATATTACAGTTACTGAAAAAAATGTGTAGTAATTATACAGACTCCAAGTTAACAACCTTTGCTGTTCACTCTGGGTCACTACAGCTGAGTCACGTCAGCAATTTCCATGGGCTTAACTATCACCTCTAGGCAGATGACCCAGGCATCTACATATTTAGATCCTGTCTCATACCCTGAGTTTCAGCCCTTCATCATCAGCTGTTAATTGGATAGTTCAAACTGTATGTTCTAGAGACTTATTAAACTCATGTCCAAAACTGAACTTCTTTTCTTCCAAACTTTCCTCTCTTTCAGCCTTCCCTATTTCTAAAGGAATTGGCCATCCTTCTTCCATTCTCCCTGGTTTATAACTTCAGCATTATCCTGCTCTCTTTACTCTCTATCACTACACATACATACATACATACATACATAATACAACACATGTATGTGTGTGTAGTCACTTGATAAGTATACTATTTCTACCTTCATAGGTCTTGTACTTAGCATTTTCTCTCTACTCAGAAAGCTACCATCCTAGTTCAGACCTTTATTATTTCTTATCTAGATTATTGTAACAGCTTTCCACTCTCCTTGCTTCAAGTCTTTCTCCCCTTCCCTCCCAATCTGTTTTATTCATCACGACTAAAATTATTTTACTTCACTTGACAATGTGATTCCCTTACCTCGCCAATTCTGGTGCTTTCTTATTGCCTTTTGGAAAAAATAAAAACCCTTGTTAGCTTTTAAAGCCCTATAACTCTTTCTACCTGGCTGTTATTTTCCCTCTAGCTCTCTGCTTGTCAAACTGGCCTTCTCTCTTGTTCTTCACACAAGACATTTCATCTCCCTCTCTGTGCCTTTCCATTGTCTATCCTCCAGACCTGAAATGCAGTCTCTCCTTACCTCTGCTGTGTGAGAGAATAGATTTCTTCTTTCAGAGTGGAAGTTCAAACCCTATCTTCTACCTAAAGTCTTTCCTGATCCCTTCAAATGCTACCTCCCTTGTGTATTTAACTACTTTCAATAGTTACATTTATGAACTATATTACATGTGTTTATATATGTGCTTGTTTTACCCATTAGAATGTAAGTTCATTCATTGCAAATAGGAATTGTTTCATTCTTTGTACTTATATCCCCCGTACCTAGCAGAGAGCCTGGCATGTAGTAGGAACTTAATAAATACTTATTGATTGACACATGAGACTCTCAGGAAGAACCTAGAAATCCTTGCTAGGATTTATAAAGTTCTGGATATGACATTAGAGACATTGGTATTTTTTTTTACCATGGCTGCTAATTTGTAGGCCAGGTTTTAGGAAGGGAGATGTAAAGCTGGGAAGTAATTAACTGATTAAGAAAATGGTGAGAAAAAAAGAGTAACAGCTATAATAGCTAGTAATGAAACTTGTGTCCTCAATCTATTGATAAAAATGAACAAAGTAAAGTTAAAGAATAAGATAAATTAGAGAGCCTAATTCAAGAAGGCAAATTTAGCCTTTTAGCTATCATTGAGACTTGGAATGATGCTCAATCCAATCCAGAAAGCTTTAGGAAAGTGGACTTTATTTAAAAGAGGCAGAATGAAAAATGAAGTTGTAAAGTGATTTGAGGAACTAGAGTAGCAAAGTGTGGTAGAGAACATTTGTGTGAAGGTCAGTGGGGGGAGGAGCAGATGCAATACTGGTGTGAGAGGTACTCTAAACAGCTTAGAGAGGAGAAAATAACTCACATTCCCATAGTGTGCCTTCTCTAACAACAACCCTGTAATGTGGATATTTGAGATTTCCTTGGATCTATAATCCTTATCATTGTGCTTAACTCCTTTTAATGGTACAGACTGTTCTGTGTGATTCCTGTCCATAACCTCTCATAAACCATTCATAAGTAAGTACACTCTAGACCAAGATTCTTTTTCTAGGTCTCTTGGTATTGCATGGATAACTAGGTAGGGTAACATGGTGGCTGTTTATTATTCAGTTTTGCTTGATAATTGACCCACCTCCTTTTCTGGTCGTAGAAATCTATGATCATTTAAAGTACTTCTTATGAATAATTCTAAATTGGTAATTTGTTCCTTTCTGCCTTTTTTGTTTACCCCAAATTACAATTCTTTAGAATGGATCAAATCTAATACAAATAAGTTTAATAGAGAAATATGAAGTCCTAACTTGGATTAACTTGTCCAAGTCCCAGGATTTCTAGTGGTCTGTAGGCATAACATAATGACTAACACAGCTAATATGAAAGCATTACATGGAAGTTAGAGAGGAAGCTATAGTATTGATCTCAAACTAAGGGGATCTGCATGTAGAAAACAACCTCTCTTATCATCAAGTAAATAAGTAGTTGGCATAATGGATAAAGTGCTGGACTTGGAGTTCAAAAGACCTGAGTTCTGTCACACTTACTATTTATGGGACCCTGGGCAAATTGCTTGACTTCTCGGCTTTGGTTTCCTAATTTGTAAAACAGGTATAACAATAGTACCTATCCCATAAGATTATGAAGATCAAATGAGATAATATATTTAAAGCATATTGCGAACCTTAAAGAGCTATATGAATTTTTATGATTATGTTCTACTCTTATAAATAGTCTTTTAAGTGAAGGATGTCATAGAAGGATAGTCCTTTGTAAGTTGAACTAGATAGTTTCTGAAGTCTCTTCCAAATGAGATTATATGCTTCTCTCAAAGATCTAAGTTCATCATTTAGTAAAAGATTGAATTTTTAGCTCAAAAATCATTCTTTTGCTTTATATTTGTATAATACTAAGAATTTTTTTCAAGATGCCTTCATATATGGTGTCATTTTATCCTTCACACAACTTTATGAGATAGAAAAATAGTTAAATACCTCTGTTTTACAAAAGTAGCTTTTATTTATGTAACACTTCATGATTTTTGAAGTACTTTCTTTACAACTAAAGAATTTAGAGAGGATTATGTAGGACTAAGAAAAAATGCAAATATCTTGATTTCTAGCCCAGTGTTTCTTCTATTAGTCATGCTGACTTATAAGTATTTTCGCATTGCTTAATGAAAACCCAGTTATCTGAAAAAAAAAAACAGCTAGCTTGATCTAGTGGAAACAATAATGAACTTGGACTTAAGAGACTGGTTTAGATTCCTGATACTGTCATTCACTGGTTTTGTGAACATGAGAAGCCATCTAACTTTATATAGGTGGTTTTTTCATATGTAAAATGAAAATAATCGGAATACCAGAACTGTTCAAGTCAAATCCAATCAAGAGGCACTTATAAAATATTCCAGGCACTACAGTAAGTATTGAGATTACAAATTCAAACAAAAAGAAAGACAAACTGCCCTCAAGGCGCTTACTTTCTAATGAGGGAAAACATAAAAAGGGATATAAAATGAAGGAAAGGATGGAAAAGTTACTCATTTGGTGACAGGATGAAGAAGTTAGGTGGGGAGCATGGAGAGAAATAAAGAAGTGATTAGAACTGTGTTGGACATTTAGCCAAAATACAGCTTCTAGGAACTAACTTTAGGGATGAAGGGATCTTCCAGGGTAAGAAAGCTTGGAAGGAAATCTAGAAAGTTAGCAACAGATGTTAGAGTGGAATGAAAAAATACTGTATGAAAATATAATATAAGTATGAGCTATTCATATTAGAAAACTGACTAGATCCCAATTATTATCATCTTTATATTAGGACTAATCTCCTAAAACCTATTTATTTGGTCCCCTTTATTCACTTTCTTCATTGGTTAGTATTAGAATCAGAACTGTTTTCCAATGTTATTTCTAAAAGTCTGCATTCCTGGGCAAGACATTTACTGATTGACTTTTTTAGTCTTAGTTTTTGTGTACTGCCTCCCTTAATAAGGTTCTTTTTATAAGGAAAGTACTTTGTTAACTGTTGGTAAGGTATTATAGAAATGTGAGCTATCATTCATTTCTGTTGAGATCTTTGCTTTCTCTGTTAGAATTTAACATCATCTCTTGTTCAAGCCCAATACTTCTTGTCACTCAACTGTACATTTAAAGGAGAAGTGAGAAAGATTTAAGGAGATAGAAATTTCTCCAATCCTTTCAGTACCAGAACTTGGAATCTCAGAATCTCAGCCCCTTAGAAAGGGCTTCAGAGACCATCAAATTCAAAACATACCTAGCCAAGCATTCCAGCTACAATACACCCAAAATAATCATTCAGGCCTCTTTTCAACACAGTCTGATTTGAGAGTTTCCCCTTTTACACTTTGCAAATATAAATAATTGTATGCTATAGCACCTAAAATTCCACCAGTCATTTATTATCAAGCACACTAATTTGTTAAATCCTAAGTAAAACTTTTCTTTGAAACAATGTAAATCATTTTGTAACTAAATTGAACCAGTGTTTCATTTAAGTACTTCCTCTGTTTCAGAAATAGCAACAATTAAAGGATCCCTCTTATATAAAATTGTCTCTCCTAACCTCCCCAACCCTATTTAGTTGGCACAAAGTGAGTATTATAAATTATCCAAGATAGGGGAAACACTAACTAAATGTTCTAGCTTTGCACCTGGCTTTTCTCAGGTCCTTATCTGTCTTTTCTCGTTATTTTGTCTTACCCTTCTTTGGGACTCAGGCTACTTTTGTCAAAAAGAAAAACCCACAAATTTTTGGTTCAATCTTGTGGTTTTTGTGCTTTCTGTTACTGTGATTAAGTGAAAGTTAAATAAAGTTGTGTTGGAATAGGATATAGTATTCAGTACCTGATTTAAAACTGCATACTTTAAGTATTCGTTATTGCACTAATCATTTTACTTTTGAGCAGATAGATGTCAAATTATAAGTATTCTATTTCTTTGCTTAATATAATTAACTTGAACTAAATTTCATTTGGCTATTATCCTATCAAGCTGCCATAGGTCTAATGAATTGTTAAAATTGAAGCATTAAGAGACAGCTACAATTAGAACTAAAATTTTATCTCTGGTTTCTCTCGAAATAATTCAGCTTCAATAATTAAATTTTCAGCCTATGCTATAAATTGCATGAAAATGGAGGCAATCTTTTTTTTCCTACCTCAAATTGTTCTCCAGTACAATAGATACAGACATTGTAATTAGAATTCTTTAAACTTAAACTTGTTTTTGGATCTCAGAAATTCTCTTGAGGGAGAGGAACACGCAGGGATATAGAAACCACAGTACAGCAAAAAAAAAAAAATCTATAATCAGGTTTCATTCTCACTTCTTTTGGCTAAATTGACTTTTGCTGTTGAACATCTATTTTAAACTTTCAATGTAAGTTATATTTACTTATATAAATTAGTAATTTGTGACAATGCTCTTTATATTTTTTAATCTTTTGAAAGTCTTTCCCAAAGACTTTAGATATATTTATTCTGTTATTCAGCTTTTACTAAAGAATAAAGCATAACCATTTAGACTTTATTCTTTGAAGGGATTGGCTTGAAGTTTGTTTCCTAGAGTCTATTTTGTAAGAAAGCTTTATGAGGATTCTGGCCCCATGCTCTTTGTTCTTTAATATGATCCCTGTAGCATGAAAGTCTACAGAAAGTGAAAGATGTCACCTGCCACTTCAAAGAGGCAGCACCTGCAATATGTGAGTTCGTTTGGGGGGGAGTAGTCTAAGAGGCTGCTATTGCAGTATATGAGTTTCTTTTGAGGAGGTAGATGTAGGTCTTTTAAGATATTTCAAAGCATAACCAGATACCTTCCCCTCTCTCATCCTGGAGATTTTGCCAGAGTTTTGTGCAAAATCAGGGGCATGATGTGAGTTTTTGCTAACTCTGCGGTTTGGGGGGGGGGGATAAGGAAAGAAAGAAGACTAATACCACCATACTTTTTGCTTCTTCAGTTTGAGAAGCATACCCCTTGAATCTGTTTAGGTAATGGTGAACATTTGCCTCAAGAATAATTATTTATGACTGTTTCTTCATTAGTCTCTATTAATATTTCCCATAATCTCTTACAGGTGACCAAGTTATAGTCAATGTTTTTATATATTATGATTTATTCAGAAAGATTTCTTAAGGATCTATAGTGGGCTAACAGGTAGATCAAAAATTGCTGAAAATTATGTAATACCAAAATAATAATTTTGTTTTTTTTTTTAACTAGATGCAGCAGCTATTTTATGAGAACTATGAACAGAACAAAAAGGGTTACATCCGAGATCTGCACAACAGCAAAATCCACCGAGCTATTACTTTACATCCCAACAAAAATCCTCCTTACCAATATAGACTTCACAGCTACATGTTGAGCCGCAAAATAGCTGAACTGCGTCACCGAACCATACAGCTCCACAGAGAAATAGTTCTAATGAGCAAATACAGTAATACAGAGATTCACAAGGAAGATCTCCAATTAGGAATTCCACCTTCTTTTATGAGATTTCAGCCACGCCAGCGCGAGGAGATTTTAGAATGGGAGTTTCTTACTGGAAAATACTTGTATTCCGCTGCTGATGGTCAGCCCCCTAGAAGAGGGATGGATTCTTCTCAGAGAGAAGCTTTGGAAGACATTGTTATGCAAGTAATGGAAATGATTAATGCAAATGCTAAGACCAGGGGCCGCATTATTGATTTCAAGGAAATACAGTATGGTTATCGTAGAGTCAATCCTATGTATGGAGCTGAATACATTCTCGACCTTCTACTTCTGTACAAAAAACATAAAGGGAAAAAAATGACTGTTCCTGTGAGAAGGCATGCCTACTTGCAGCAGACCTTCAGCAAGATCCAGTTTATGGAGCATGAAGAAATGGATGCCAAAGAATTGGCCAACAAAATTAACCAAGAATCTGGATCCTTATCTTTTCTCTCAAATTCCCTGAAGATGTTTGTTCCTTTTCAGCTTCCTGGATCAAAAAATGAGAACAAAGAACCCAAAGATACCAAGATAAATATCTTGATTCCTTTGTCTGGACGATTTGATATGTTTGTGAGATTTATGGGGAATTTTGAAAAGACTTGTCTCATTCCAAATCAAAGTGTCAAGCTTGTTGTCCTGCTTTTCAATTCTGACTCTAATCCTGACAAAACAAAACAAGTAGAATTGATGAAAGATTATCGTGTTAAATATCCTAAAGCTGATATGCAGATTTTGCCAGTTTCTGGAGAATTCTCAAGAGCTCTAGCTCTTGAAGTTGGATCTTCTCAGTTTAATAATGAATCTTTGCTCTTCTTCTGTGATGTTGACTTGGTGTTTACTACAGAATTCCTACAACGATGTCGAGCAAATACGGTTTTGGGCCAACAAATATATTTTCCAATTATCTTCAGCCAGTATGATCCAAAGATTGTTTATAGTGGGACAGTTCCCAGTGACAACCATTTTGCCTTCACTCAAAAAACTGGCTTCTGGAGAAACTATGGGTTTGGCATTACTTGTATTTATAAGGGAGATCTTGTTAGAGTAGGTGGCTTTGATGTTTCTATTCAAGGTTGGGGACTTGAGGATGTAGACCTTTTCAACAAAGTGGTTCAAGCTGGTTTGAAGACTTTTAGAAGCCAAGAAGTTGGAGTAGTCCATGTTCACCATCCTGTCTTTTGTGATCCTAATCTTGATCCCAAACAGTACAAAATGTGCTTAGGGTCTAAAGCATCAACATATGGATCTACGCAGCAGCTGGCTGAATTATGGCTAGAAAAAAATGACCCAAGTTATGGGAAAAGCAGCAATAATAATGGCTCAGTAAGGACAGCCTGATATCCAGCTCTGCTGGATGACTCTTTTTTTAATTACCTAATTTATTTTTAAAAATTTTAATATGATAGGTCATTTTTGAAGTCCACACAAGGATATATTTTAGAAGTGATTTTCTTACAAAGAACTCCTTAGAGATTGAGCTTTTTGAACAAAAATGTGATCAATATTTGCCTTTGAACACATCTTGTTGAACATTATTATGTAGCAATCCTGCATAATTGTGACTTGAAGTAGAACTATGATGAACAAAAGACTTTTTTTTTTTTTTAACTTTTCATTCCAGACTTCTTTGCTATGGTTCTATAGTAGAGAACATGAACATTAATGCAAAGTATTATTGTAACAAAACACTGTACCTTTGGTAAATGTTCTGTTGTGACTGTTAACATTGCACAGATTCTACCTTTTTTCTTTCTCAAAAAGATTTTTATTTAAAAAAAAAAAGCCATTACATGTTCAAGTTTATAAAACAAGGAAGTATGACAGTAGTTGTATCATTATCTTCAAAATTACTTTCAAAAGTTATTTCACCCAAACTGTAATTTTGTTTGTTGTGATCATGTAACTTTTGGGGAAGGGGAAGTGGGAAAAGCACAATATGTTATATGGTTATTCATAGTGATTTGTTTGGCATTAAGTCCTAAATGGATATGAATCATATTCCAAGGAGAATTTAGTATTTCTCCTTTCCTGGTCCTTTACTTTAAAGCTAAAAGGCAATATGTTAATATTTAGTCTGGCAAAGCAGAATTATTGTTGCAAATCTAAAGTATGTAAGTAAACTTTTAAAAAATTCCCTCCCTAATGAAGACATTGGGGGAAAAATATACAGTGTTCTGTATTTCTAATTGCATTCACTTTATCCCATTTGTGTTATGTTGAAGATGATTATTTCATTCTTTGAAAACGGCTTTATTTTTCTGTATCTGATATACCTTTTAATTTATTTAATAACCATGACATAGGTTCCTGTCCTGTTTTTGAATGCCTGTTAGTCATTAATATTTGTGTGTATTAGGAGTTTTTAAAAAATCACTGTTAGTGTATGTCTTCTTTGCTACAGTAAACTGATCTCCAAAGAGTTCTTTTGGAAAGTTTTTTTTTTCTTCCCATATATAATTTGTAGTCTTTCCATTTTACAAATTAAGTGATTTTGGATATTTTTGGTGCTCACACATTAAAGGAAAACAAATCAAATGAATCTGTATATGATTGAATCAGAAAACTGAAATTTATTTTTAAATTACAGGTTGAATGTGCCTTAATGAAAGGAAATCTAGAGTTCAGATAGTGATAGAATTGCCATTTTAATTCATCATTTGAGACCTACCTATCTATGTGTAAATAGCTGATTGCTCAGATTGAAAAAACAAATTAGTGAACAATATTTTTTTATTTTACTTTTTAGCACCATTTAGTCTCATTATTCCTAGTTTAACTAAAGAATGTTACTATGTTTGGAGAGGAGGAGGAGGGATAACCAGCCTACTTATTTTAAGACTGACCAATGATAAAATGGTTCTTTGAGCTATAGTTTTTGTGTGAAAATAATTTATAAGTACTTATCCATGCATTTATTCATGGAATGAACTCTCCCCTTTGTCTCTTCCCTATACTATCTAGTTAACTCTGTGTTCTTGAGAGTTTTAGGATAGAACTGTAAGATAAATTACATATTGTTGGCATATATAATCCAATAATAAAATAACATACACAGTGAGACCTTTGGTGCCAGGACTCAGTAAACTTTTGTGGTATAGTATTAAACTCCCAAAATAGGTATTTACAGCATAATTACTGTCAAGTCCCAAGATAATGATATTGTACTTTCAATAGGAATTGCTATAATTCAATATAATTGGCAGTCTTCTCATGGCAAATTTTAGCCTTTCCAGGAGAAAGAACAGATTAAAAAAACCTTTAATGAATAAAAAGAACTACTTATTGTTATTCATTCTGACAAAGTAGTTTAATTCCCCACTTCCCTTCCTCTTCATAATAAGTTATAGAGCTTAAAGGAAATGAGATTTTTAAAAAGTAGGACAGTTATATTTTGTTCTTTTTAAAACTGATTAATAATTTGTGATATTAAGCTTTGCCAGTCTAGGTAAGGACTGAGACTCATTCATCTTGATAACTTGTGTTTGAGGTTTCTATAAACTTGATCTTCCTTACGTGAAAACTACAAGATAAAATTATCCTCATATAAACTCAGTTAATGTGCACTTCTCTTGCACACATGAGTCTAAAGGAAAGATTTTAACACAGATTGAAAATTCATTTAATTTAGGAAAGATACACCTGAGATTTGTTCCCTGTGACCTCTAGAAATCGTATCCTCCTGAAGTGGTATCAAACTCATATTGAAACAGGACCACTAACCCCTCTGTATGCTGCATATTGACTTAGAAAACCACATAATATTATCTCTATTCCATTGTATTTGTATGTATCTTGTTAAATATTTTCCCAGTTACATTTTAATCTGGTTCAGCAGCTGGGGATGGGGGGCAGTGTATTTGATACCTTTGATCTCAAGTATAAATTGTTTCAGTACATTAAGATAACATTTAGGGAATTGCTGTTGTTATCAGTTGTTATCCTCATCAAATACAAGAATTAGTACTTTCTAATTTTACTGCTTCTCAGGATAGACAAGAATAATTATAGAGGCACCTGACCAGGACCGCAGGTGATGTGGTTTTTTGCCTTCAAATCTGGACCACAGTTTACTAACATCTGTGCCACAGGATAGCCTAGGAGGCCTCTACCTAGCAAATCAGCCCTAAACCACTTCTCAGGTAGCTACTATAATGGGCTCCTTGGCATCTCCCAACTCTGCAAAACTGATTGTAGAAGGGAACAAGGAGGGCTTTTCTGAGCTTCAGATCCCCAATTATATTGTCACTTTCCTTTGTTTCCTGACTAGCCCCTGTTAAATAATTCTTCTAGTGAAGGTAAAGCAATGATTTCTTTAAAGAGTTTTAGGTGATGTTCTATCTGGAATTGGGCAGGGTATGAGTTTCACAAGTGGTACAAAGCCATGGCCAACACTTTATTGGGAGTAAAGAGGTTATGACCTTAAGCCAGTCCCTTTCCCTCTGTTCTTTTCAGTTTCTTTGTTAAATGAGAGGATTAGATTTGATAACTAATCTTTCTGACTCTTAAGCTCCTGTGTTCCTATGGAAATGTGATTGGATGTGTAGTAGTGTCATTTTTACAGAATAGAAGATGAAATCATATACTTTGTAGTATGCAAATTCCAGGCAGGCATTTCTAAGCTATTATTTCCTGTGGACATGATCCCTTTTCAAGTAATTTGAGTTTTTTTTCTCTCTTGCAGAGGGCCAAGATCAACACTTAAGCCCAGAAAAAGACTTAGTCACCCTAAATCTTACATATGTATGGTAATCTTCCCTGTGAAAGCAGCCAGTGGATCTGTGGAAAATATGTTCCTTTAACTTAGTGTTTTAGAGAACAGTGATTGAAAAAAAAAGTTAAGGTCCAGGAGAAAAGATAATGAAATATACCTCTCTCCAGACCTGTGCCTTAGCAAACCGCTGTGAAGGATGGCTTATAGGGTGTGAAAGGTGTTAGAGAGTTCAAAATTGGGAAAAGAAGAAAAGATGAAAATTACTCAATGTGCCTTGAGGCAGTATAAAATTTTAAAACTAGGAAAAAATCCTAGATCAAAATAATAGAAATTTTTTCTTTCCCTGGCTTAATCAAATCACTCATTTATCAACCAAGCTGACAAATCCTTTTCAAATATATAAATAAGCAAAGTCTATCTTAAACCTTTTTCCTGCCTGACTTTCTTACCACATCTCACCAAACCTTCCAATCCACATGGCTAAGACAGAGTAGTAATGCACAGAAATACTATTTCTCTCTGAATAACAGATAAGGAAGTAGATATTTCTAGTATTTTCATCATTAGTAAGATGTTTCTTGGATACTATTATCCCTAGTTTTACTGTGTATTTATCTGATCACACTACTTTTTCCCCCTCATATTACTATGCACATTCACATGTGATGTGCGATGCATCAGTTTTTCCTTATTTTTGCATTCTTGATGAGATAATAGAGAAATTTTGGTCTTTCCTCTATGTAGCCAATCCCTTTTTGTCCCCCTTGAATAAAATGTGCATGTCAGTAAAGGAAATGGGTTTTAAGATTCTTTCACCATTCCCTCAGGAAAACCATTTCTCCTTAGGATGTTTTTAAGGACTGAACCAATGTTTCCAAACATCCCAGAAGTTTGGATCCTGTCACTCATGAAACAAGAATTCCATCCAAAGGAAAATTGAAGGAGCAAAGTCTTGGGTCTTACTGGTACTGCCTTTTCACAAGGCTGATTGCTAATGGCTAGTTGTCATTGAGTTGAGTTTTTATACACATTCAGAACTACTAAGATGCCCTTATATACTTTTTTAAACCTAACTGGAAATGTAATGCACCCTCTAACTTTATTAAATATGACCCTGGGGAATTAAACTATATTTACTGTTATAAATTGATAATTAGCATCAAAGATTGGTAAAGTAGGTAATGTGCTAAAATTTTGGAAGTCATGCTAAAATGTAAAAAGTAATGACACAAAGTGGATTGTATTTTCTTTACTCAAAAAAATTACCCTGCTTTGCTTAGTACCCACAGAAAAAAAGTTTCCTTTTTGCTGGAGTTACAAATGTTGCTTAAAGAAAATCTACTTAGTCTGAAATATTTTTTTATTGACGTAACCTCACATTGCTATGTAGTAAATTAGATTAAATCAATTAAATCATTTTGCATGACTAGCAGTAGAAAAGTGCTTCACTATGTGCCCTCTGTTAACTGCTTAACAATTTTTTGAAAGGATTGTTTGATATTTGTTGGGGGTGAGGGAGGATGGGGTTTTTCATTATCTGTATGATAAATGAAAGTACACATTCAAAGCAAATTAGGGGTTGCATGTAATTAATGCAATAAAACAATATAAACAAACATCTGTTATTTGGTATTAAAAGTATTCCATTAAATTGAAAGTTAATTATTGCAATTGTCAGGTTCATCATTTCCTAACTTAATCCCCATAGTTTTTTGTTTTAACATTTTAGCTACATCTCCTTTAAAATGGATATTGCCCCTTTTTCCTTCCAAATCTGTGATCTTATCTGTGTAGAAACTCCTACATCAATGCAGCTCTTGGTAACTTAGTGTTAAGAGAGTTGCCTGGGAGCACTGAGGGGCTAAGTGACCGACCCAGGGTCACACTGTCTCAAAGACAATACCCAGGTCTTACTCTAAAATTTGTCTTCTAAGTTCACTACCCCATGCTGCCTCTCACAAATCATTTGTTTTTCTTAACTAATTTTAAATAAGTAAATTGAACATATTATTTAGTACTGAAAATTTGTCACTTTGGAATCTAATTAAAGTAAAATTGATTTATCTTGGAATTATTTCTCTGGTAAGAAAGTTCATCATCAAAATTAAATTTGGGATTCTTTTAGATCACCTACTTATTCATTTGTAGATTGTTTATAACTAATTAACCTTGGGTATTGAAACTGGTTGAATATTGTAAACTGAGCTGCTGCTTCATACAAGTTTACTTTAGGGGAAATAATTTTTAGCTAAATCCAGAGTGATTCAGAAATTCATTAACTCTGAACAATGGTTGGGTCTTTCTTGGTTGACATTTTTTTCTTCTTGACAAGAGTTCACCTCTTAAGCCAAAATCAAAAGCTCATTAAAAAATCTAAATTATGCCCTGTGTGCTTAATAACATGTCAGTCTAGAACTAGGAATTAGCCACTTCTGTCAGTTCACATAAGAGTAAACACATTACTATTTTGAGGTCGACAACAGAACCTTTATCCTAAATCCTGAAATTAGTGGTGGAATCAAGATAATTTGACATTTGGTAATTCTGTTGTCAGATTGAATCCTTGAATATTTATCTTGATTACATATGACAATGTATTCCAAAGCATTTTAGTGAGACATTTTCTGTCCCATAGACAATTTAGGTAAATACCTTCAAGTAAAAAGATGAGAATTCATTCAGAGAATTTCAGTTACATCAGATCTTTGAAAAAGAACTCTACAAATTGATTTATCACAATATTTCAGTCAGTATAAAGCAAAAGAGAAAAGCAAATGGATACATTGATAATACAGTGGATGAAAAGAAGCAATTCTAGGCAGATGGGACTATGTAAGAATGAGGTACATATACTTCTGCGGTCCCACTCTGCAAGCACTTAATCTTGTGAAGAACCACAGAGAAAGAATTGGAGGGAAGACTTTTGAAGTCCAGTTTAATTGCGAATCATGGAATTACAGATATGTTAAATCAACATTAAGGGATTGCCATTCTGGAGTTCAGAAAATACTAAGAAGCAATTGTGAATGAGATGTAGAAGATAGGTGATGGGATGTTAGAAAGGGAAGAACTCTCTCTTTAATGTCAGAATAGATTCTGGTTCTTGGCATATGTGTGTGTGTATGAAAATCCATGTAGACTTTCTGTAGGTATATAAGTTCTTTTCAGAGGCAAAGTGACACTTCAGGTTATGTTAATCTTTTGTTCAGTCATTTTGCAGTTGTGTCTGACATCATGACTTCTTTTGGGGTTTTCTTGGCAAAGATAACTGAAGTGGGTTGCCCTTTCCTTTTCTAGTTCATTTGACAGACGAGGAAGCCAAAAGTGACCCAGTTAGTAAATAGCATAACCAGATTTTGAACCCAGGTACTTTAATACCAAATCTAGTGTTCTTTCCATTGTACAACAACACTTAAGGGAAGTTCTCTCTTCAATATGAATATTCCCTCTTTCTGTGTGGATAATGATCCATTTTTGCCTGTAACTATTTAAAACCTATGGTATTAGGAAACTTTTAAGTGGTTATTAGTAGCAGAGAAGTCAAATACCTTCCTCCAATAATCTTACCTTGTCAGCTAGCGTATAGTCACAACTTAACTCCCCCTCAGGCTGTAATCCATTCATATTGATCCACTCTGTCTTCATTTGATCATTATTTTCCATGACAACTAACTCCATTCTGTATAAGGGAAGGAAAACATGGTAACCTTTTTATTTTCCCATAATCTGTGTTGTAAGATGAATTTACTACTGAATATTAGATATAGTTACCTACTAAGCATTAGGCAGAAATATAATCAGAGAAAGAACTTAGAGCTAATCAATAGGGGATGATCTGGGGGACTTGTTTCATTCATTCTATAGGACATTCTCTTTTCCTTCAAGGATTCAGGAGCGTCCTTTTTAGATCTTTGTGTTGCTGGTGAAGACAATGGCCAAGAGGGTAAGAACCCAGAGGAAGATACTAACCTAGTCTGTTCTCAAAGGATCTTTGTTGTCTATGCAGTGGATACAAGGAGAAATCAGAATATTTCCAATTCATATGCATACATATTTTTGAACCCTTACCTTCCATCTTAGGATCAAGACTAATTATTGGTTCCAGGGCAAAAGAGCAGACAGGATTAAGGTTAAGTGACTTGCCCAGGGTCACATAGCTAGAAAGTGTCTGAGACCATATTTAAACCCAAGACTTCCTATCTCTAGGCCTGGCCCTCTATCCACTGAGGCACCTCACTGCCCCAACATGTTTTCTTAATAGTTAAGAGATCCAAATTCAGGCACTTTTCACTGGAAACAGGTCTCGGTGTTCTTTTTTATCTGAAAGGAGAAACCAAGTTCAGACAATTTCATAATTAAGTAGGTGTTGGCATGACCTGTGTTATCATATTATAATGACTAATGTTATGTTATGATAGAGCAAATAAAATATAGTTTGAAAATGCTGAAAGTTTGTTGCTAAATAAAAACAAATCAAGAGAAAAAAGTGGAGATATACTGAATACAGTAGAAAATGACAAATTTAGTTTGTTTTGGTGGTGGTAAATCATTGCTTAAATATTAAGGCTCATTTGGAATCCAGAATTCAATAACTGCCTTCAAAAAATTAAGGTAGATAAATAGGCAGGAAAATGTCACTTTGTTAACCAATTGTTAGAGATTTCTCTTAGGAGTCACTCGCCATCTTATTTATAAAATAGATTGGGTGAGGAGGGTCTTCTGTACAAAGTGATGCCATCTGGGTTAAAAAAAGATACTTTCCCTAAGGCTTGCTTTTGAAGCAGCTATTTGCACTACCACATGCTCAGGACCAGATTATATTTAGGCAGCTCTATTTGACAACCTCTGTCTTGCAGACAAAGCTTTTTTATGTGTTTAATAATGAGGAAAAATTAGCATTCCATGGTACTACCTCTGCAGAGTAGTAATAGGAACATGTATTGAGCACAAAATGATAGTTATACTGTACATCCTAATCCTCACTTGGAGTTCTTCGGTTAACACATTTCCACAAATGCATAGATCTGCAGTAATATTAAACTGTTTCTTAAGCAGATGAATGTGTCATTAAATTCCGATTTTTAAGTGAAAAGTTATACTTTGAAATAAATGAATACTGTAGTAAGCTCATTTTTATAAGAAATGGGTATGCAAGGAATCCTCCATTCAGCTTACTTATCTGTCACCACCAGCCTTAGAAATCCTACTCATCCCTAGCATAGTATTTTCACATATACTTCAATATTTTGGTAGATTTGTGATCTTTCCAGTGAGGACACTCCTGGCACAGATCACAGACTTTTCTATATGTGTTTTTTCTTCTGTATGATTCTTGTTTATGCCTTCCCACAAATACTCCACAGAGAAGCTACATATTTCTCTAGGTCTTTTGCCTTTCATAGCTTGCAAAATGCAACACAAATTTTTTACCTATTATCCTTCAGTTTCATCATAGGCCATCTTCTTTCCTGATGATATATTTTCTCTAATAATTTTTATGCATTCTTGTATGCAAGTTATCATTGCTCATATTTTCCATCATGCATCTATCTCTCCATTGCCTTTGGAGACACCCATAATTTTTATTTTTATTTTTCGAGATTGTGGTGCTCAGTAATTCACAGCCATATGACATTACCAGAATAATAACTATGCTAAAAAGATGAGGTTTTGTTCTGGGAAGGAGACAGTTCTGCACAATTTTCTCAATGCAGTCTAGCCCATTCTTTTCCTCCTACTTAACTCTAAAACCAGTTCATTATCCTCCTACAGTGACTGCCCAAGTTAAATTTATTGATGAATTTAACTAAATGGATTTTCCATTGAACCATCTGATATAGTCTGAGCATTCTTGACGTATTTGTTATTTTTTCCTTTTATGAATTGTTTCACTGGTCTCTTTTGAGCAGTCAGGATTTGATTGAGAGGATCCTATAGTACTCTAGGGCCTGATAAAATCAGTACAATATTATTAGGAAACAAGAACATTTGAAAGATATCTGTAGGTAGTCCATTTCCCTTTGACTGTACAAAACAACTTCCACAACAGGAAAACACCATAACTCCCCAGTATATATTGCCTGGTTGTATGTCTTAAAAAATTTATAGAAGGTTATAAAGCAAAAGTGTCCATAATTTCATCACTTAGGGAATGTTGTATGGTGTTGCCCTAAAATATATAAACTTTATATTAAGAACCTTTAAGACTACCGTTTGCCCTACTAAACAAGTAAAATGCCCTTTAACCATCAACAGATGCAATGGGATCTTTTATTCTTTGCACTTTTTGGTAAATTGTTTGAGTGTGAACAAACTGTCTGATACAGAAATCATTTTGCAAAAGTTCACCTCTTTCCTCATATTTTCACCAGTGTTTTTAATACATTTGAGATAATTATAATAAAGATTTTATAGAGATCAAAAAGTTGGCATGTGAGTTGGTAGTTAATGCTGTCTTCTCCATTAACTTTTTTTTTTTTTTGGTATTCATATTATCCATGACTTTCTGATTGCTTAGTATCAACTCCTTTTTGAAATATCTTGAAAATTGGTCCTTCAAGGAGTTTGAAATTGTTTCCTCCTGCATGTTATTTTCAAAACTGCCCTGCTTATCAGTCTCCTTCTGAACCTCTGTTCTCATTTGAGTTTTTAAATGTTATAATGACCTTCCCTCCTTCCTTCCTTCATTCATTCTTTCTTCCTTCCATCCTTCCTTCTATTCTTCCTTCCTTCTATTCATCCTTCCTTTCTTCCTCCCTTTTATCCATCTTTCCTTCCTTCCTTTTTCCCTTCCTTCCTTTTATCCATCTTTCCTTCCTCCCTTCCTTCCCTTTTCTTTCGTTTCTTTTTCTCCTTCCTCTTTTTTCTTTTTCTTTCTTTTTCTTTCATTCCCTAGAACTAGTCACCTTCCAAATTTCATGCTTTCAATGGACAAACAAACCTCTGCCTTGTAACAAATAAGCTTAGCCAAGCATAACAAAACAAATCCACACACTGGCCGTGTCCAAAATGCACATCTCAACCAGCTACCGTAGTGTTCCACTCTTCTGGTTGCATCATTAGCTCTCTGGAACAAAGTCCTCATTTTTCAGATGATGAAATTTGATGAGCAAAGTGTTTTAAGTGATTTGTTAGAAATAGCAGAGTCAGGAACTGAACCCAGATCTCTGAATATATTGCTCTTTAAGACATGATTCTAGGATTAAACATATAGAGACATTCATCCAATCTCATCTTTCCATAGATAAATAAACTGAGACTAAGGAGGTTGAGTGACATGCCCAAGGTCATATAGGAAGCATGTAGCAAGGCAAGGACCAAGACTGGATTCTTTATCTTTAAAGTGAGAGGTTGAACTAATTCCCCCTCAAGCCTCTTTAAGCTCTAGATATATGATCCTATGATTTTGAATATATGATACATGAAACTACGTATATAGTTTATGATTTTGCCTGAGTTTGGCCCTTCCCCACATGGGAAGCATCTGGGCTCCAAAGTGTTCCTAGAGGCAAATCTGAGGTTCTAGATGTTCCTAGGTAGCTAGTGCAGAATATTTCTACCTCTTCAGGTAGTGTATCCAGAAAGCAAGGTCAAGGTCCTCTCTCAGATAATAATAGCTAGCATTTACATAGTACCTACATATACATAGGTCTATAAAACAATCTGAAAATATTATTTCATTCAATTCCTCCTTCCATGCCACACAACCCTGTGAGGCAAGTACTATATCATCTTCATTTTAAAGGTGAGAAATTGAAGCCAGTAGAGGTTAAGTGACTTACTTGCCCAGGGTCATATAGCTAGTGTCTGAGGCAGGATTTGAACTCAGGTTGTTCTTATTGGAATATGGTCCAGCATACTCCATCTCCTGTGTTTCCTTCTACTTTGATTATATTGTACATTATACATAAATGTGTATTTTATATAATTCCAAGGCTTGAGGGAATGGGGTGGAGTGGCATTTGCAAAGAACCAGAATCTGAAAAGAACCTTAAAGATTAGCAACCTTCTCATTTTTCATTTGAGACAGTAGGCTAGAGAGATTAGTTGTCCAAGTGCACATGGCTAATATATGACACAGCCAGGAACTAGAACCCAGATCTGACTCCAAGCATTTTATTTAATTGCAAAATGTTTATTTACATTGGTGGGCAAAGATTGGTATGACTAGACTTTATTTTTCACTTTCTTCCTATTCCTTTCCATCATCAGTGGACTGTACTAATGAACTGAAAATGTTTCATCTTTTATAATGTTTAATTTGTTGCAGCAAAATTATTGCTAACAGTTGGGGAGGAGGACAATTGGGTTAAATGTTGCTCTCCAGAGCCCAGTTTTTAACTAAATACAATCGTGCAACGTTCAAATGTTTGTGCAATAAGATCATATTAATCTCCTTTTTCCACACATTCTCTCCTTACTCTATCGTCCCACAGCACAGTTGCCTACTTGAATATAATTTTTGGATTGCATCTTAAGACAATAAAACAAGCTTTAAAATAATGCATATTTCAACATTTCTCATTCAGGAATGAGGCCAATATGTTCCATGATACAAATCTCATACCAAACAATCATTCAAAGCAGAACTATATTTGAACAGTGTGTGTTTTATTCTATTTTACTGACTTTTTGCCATATTCTGTATCTGAATATATGGTAAAGTTGGAAGCTCTTAGAAATAAAAAAAAGCTTTTAGCCTTTTGCTTATAGCTAGTAAAATACAGAAAAATAGTTCGGTGGATAGGTCACACGTAGATTGTGGGGAATTTTCTTGTACAACTCAAAAAACAGGCATCCAAAATACAAAAATTTCCTATTAGCCAGCAAACTCTGTAATTCAAGAATATTAAGGATATAGGCCAAATAGAGGACCATTATTCATTATGAGCTAACCAAAATGAAGTCCTATTCAGGGTGGTAAGGAATTCTCCATGGGGGTCATGGAGTTATAATGTGCCTGCATGACTGTACATGAAATGAGGCAATATAGAGTCACATTCCATAAGAATATGCTCATAAATCACACTGCCATTTGGACACACAAAGAATGTATACATTATGTAAGTGTCCTTGAGCTGGCTGGGATGATCCTCAGATATCAAATGGTTCTTTTTCTTTTTGTTGATGATTGGGCTTCATTTCTCTACTTTTCTTAAAATTTGTTTTTAATTTCTTTTCAGTTTCATGTAGAAAACATTTTTTGATAGTTTTCTGACATTTTATTATTCTGCTTTTCTCACCCCACCAAGGCAGTAAGTAGTCTGATAGAGGTTATACCAGTTATACATATTTCCATATTTCTCATGTAATAGAAGACACATATGGCACAAAATAAAAGTCTCATGAAGGAAATAAAATGGAAGATGGCAAACTCAGACTCCAACAGTTCCTTCTTTGACTGTGGATAGCATTTTCATCATGAATCCCTTGTTCCCCTACTTCTTTTTAATCAAATATTTAGATATTCCCAGAATGCCCAACATTGTGCAGAAGGTCATTGACAGTTCGCTCTCCCTATTGTGTCAGCAGAAGCATTTCTCTCTGTCCTTGTCTTGCACTGTAGGTTCCTCCAGAGAATGATCACTATACTGGCATTGCTATAATTCAGCAGGACTTGTAAACCCAAGACTGCCCGTCAGATGATGGTCAAAGAACTAGAAGGGTATGTGAATGGGCAACAAAAAAGTGGGACTTTTTTAATGATTCTGTAATTATAGGACATCTCAATAAGGAAATTCCTCTACCAAGGCAAAGCAGCAGCTTTTCCTTTCCTTTTCTTTTTCTTTTAAACCCTTACTTTCTGCACTAGTAACAATTCTAGAACAAAAGGGCAAAGGGTAGGCAAATGGGGTTAAGTGGCTCACCCAGGATCACACAGCTAATAAGTATCTGAGGCTGGATTTGAGCCCAGGTCTTCCTGACTTCAGGACTGACCCTCCATCCACTGTACCACCTAGCTGCCCTGACCAGAAGCTTTTCTACAACTTATAGTTTTAGAGAGTTGCTTGTAGCACTGAGAATTTAAATGAATTGTCCAAGATTATATAGCCAATTTGTGTCAGAGGCAAGATTTGAACCCCATTCTCAAATCACCTCCTCCACAACCTCTCTACCAACAGTTTAACACTCCCCATCCTCACTCCTGTTCTGGAACATTGAACTCTGATCAAATCACCTCTTTTGTTGTTCCTGAATGGGGATGTCCCTAGCCACTGCTCCCCTGTGTGTGTTGTGTCCTATTACAGGAAAAGTTCCCTTAAGGCAGGGACTGTTTTTACTTTTGTATTTGTATCCCAATATTCAACATAGTGGTTGCAGGAGAACATTGTACACAGGCACTGACACACTGTGGCACAATTGAATGTAACAGACTTTTCTACCAGCAGCAATGTAATGACCCAGGACAATTCTGAGGCACTTATGAGAAAGAATGCTATCCACATCCAGAGAAAAAACTGTGGGAGCAGAAACGCAGAAAAAAAACATATAATTGATCACACAGTTCAATGGGCATATGACTGGGGATTTGGACTTTGAATGACCACTCTATTGCAAATATTAATAATATGGAAATAGGTTTTGAACAATGATACATGTATAATCCAGTGAAATTGCTTGTCAGCTCCAGGAGTGGGGAGGGAAGAGAGATAGGAAAGAACATAAATCATATAACCATGGGAAAATATTCATAATTAATTAATTGATTAATATAAATAATGAAAAATAAATAACTTTCCTTTGTTAAGCTTCCCCCAAAGTTAATTAAACAAAAACAAAACAAACACAGTGGTTGGCACCTGGCAAGCCTTTTTCATTTATCCATCCAACCCAGGTCTTCCTGACTCTAAAACCATCTTTCTCTGGCCAGAATTTTAAAATTCAGATAGTGAATAGGGTCAGACTGCCAAGTAAGGGAGGAACTTTTCTATGTCTGAAAAAGCGGTGTTCTTGTTTTCTAAAGGATAATAATTTCACTCTTCAATTGAGATCAATTAGAAATCCAGAGTGTGGATCTGGAAGGTGTCAGTAACAACTATAATGCTAATTTAATAAGCACATAAGCTTAAGTTCCTCCAACTTTCTATGCAAGTGTTGTGACTGTTATTGGCAATATTGTGTATGAATCTGAAGGCAGAAAGAGGATTTTTCCTTCCTTTTCTTTTGTCCATCCTGTTCTGGTCAACATTAGCATACAAAAGACATGCTAGAATGCATTGCAGTAGTCCATTTCTTTGCCAGAGTAGGAAAAGGCGAATTGATTCATTTACACACTGATGCAGACTCATATTTGCTCAGCTGTCCTTATAATTGATTCTGTTAGGATTCTTGTTCTTCCAGCTGTGATTTTGTATGACATATGGCTAATTTCTCCGAAATTAAATCTGTATTAAAGGTTATTTTTGTGCCCATCAGTTCTGGCTGGGAAAAAAAATTTTTAATCCTTTAGATCCTTAGCAATTTAAGCTCTTTGAGGCCAGGGACTGTGTTTATTTTATTTTATCTTACTTTATTTTATTTTATTTTATCTTATTTTATCTTATCTTATCTTATCTTATTTTATTTTATTTTATTTTATTTTATCTTTGAATCCCCAACCATCTCCAAACCAGAATAGGGTTTGCTGTATAGGGGATTATTTATTGTTGAATTGAAGCACATTGAAGGACTATTGTGGGAGTTTCTCAATCTGGGTTTCATGAGAGTCCACAGAGAATCTTGATCACCATGAGATAGAACCAGGGACCAAAAAGTAAGTAGCCAGATGGAAAAAAAAATTTATTTGTGTTCTAAAGAAGGTCATTTGGGCTAGTTGTAGCTCTGGCTTTTTATGGTACAAATTGGGTTGTTATAGCTTTAGGGGTTCATCTAGAGTACACAGCCAATCAGCAACATTCATAAAAAAAAAGAAAAGAAAAGAAAATGGGGAAGTATTGCATAGGAGTTGCTAAAAACAAGCTTGTATCCATAGTAAATTTATTTCTCAGAGGTTAATCTTAGTAAAATTCTCCATGCTGTGGGGAAATCTCTAAAATGATAGAAGCCTCTTTTTCTTTTTTTTTTTGAAAAATATTACTTTTGTTTATTTTGTTAAATGTTTCCCAATCACATGTAATTTTTTAAACAATCATTTACAAATTTTTGAGTTCCAATTCTCTCCCTCTCACCTACCCCTCCTTGAGAAGGCAAGTGATTTTATATTCTTCAACCTGTGAAGTCATGTAAAAGATATTTCCATATTTGCCATGTTGCAAAAGAAAACATTAACAAAATAAAACAAAAGAGTTTTTCTTAAGTATGCTTCAATCTGCCCTCAGAATTCATCAATTCTCTCTTTTGAAGTGGATAGCATTTTTCATCATGGGTCCTTTGGAACTGTCTTGGGTCATTATCTTGATTAAGAGTAGCTGTCTTTCACAGTTGATTGTCCTTACAATAAGCTCTTCCTGTGTATAAAGTTCTGTTCACTTTACTTTATATCAGTTCATAAGTTTTCCCAGGTTTTTCTGAAACTACACTACTTGTCATTTTTTATGAAAAAATAATGTTTCATCACAATCATTTACCACAACTTGTTTAGTCATTCCCTGATTGATGGACATTCCCTTGATTTCCAATTTTTTGTTACCACAAATGAGCTGCTATCAATATTTTTATACAAATAGTCCTTTTCCTTTTTCTTTGTTCTCTTTGGGATATAGACCCAGAAGTGGTATTGCTGCATCAAAGAGTATGCACAGTTTTATAACCTTTCAGATATAATTCCAAGTTGTTCTCCAGAATGGTTGGACTAGTTCACAATTCCACCAACAGTACATTAGTGTCCCAATTTTTCCACATCTCTTCTAGCATTTGACATTTTCTTTTCCTATCAAGGCAGCCAATTTGATAGGTTTGAGTTGGTGTCTCAGAGTTGTTTTAATTTGAATTTCTCTAATCAGTAGTGATTTAAAGTATTTTTTTTATGTAACTATTGCTCGCTTTGATTTCTTCTGAAAATCACCTGTTTATATCCTTTGACTACTTATCAACTGGAGAATAACTCTTATTTTCATAAATTTGACTCAGTTCCCTATATATTTAATAAATGAGACTTTTAACAGAAAAAAACTTGCTGTAAAAATTTCCTCCAGTTTTCTATTTTCTTTCTGGCTTTGGCTACATTAGTTTTGCTTGTGCAAAAGCCTTTTAGTTTCATGTAATTAAAATTGTTAATTTTACATATTGTGATGCTCTCTGTCTCTTGTTTGCCCGTAAACTCCTCCCTTATCCATACATCTAACAGGCACATTTTTTATGATCCCCTAATTTACTTAGGAAATCTCCCTTTATGTCTAATCATTTATCTATTTTGACTTTATCTTAATATATGAAATGTCAGTCTATACATAATTTCTGCTCAACTGTTTTTCAGTTATTCTAGCAATGTTTTTCAAATATTGAGTTCTTACCTGAAAAGCTTGGATCTTTGGGCTTATCAAACACCTGATTCCTTTGATCATTTATTACTTTGTATTTTATTCCTAATCTATTTCACTGATCTACTACTCTATTTCTTAGCCAGTACCAGATTATTTTCATAATTACCATTTTGTAATATAGTTTGAAATCAGAAACTTCCAGACTACCTTTCTTCATATTGTTTTCATTAATTCCCCTGATATTCTTGATCTTTTCTTCCAGATGATTTTGGATAGTGTTTTTTCTATCTCCATAAAATAATTCTTTGGTAGTCTGATTAGTATGGTAGAAATCCTTTTAAAAGGTGAATCTTTCTTATTTATCCTATTATCACCATTAATGTACACACCTCATAGTTCTTGGTTTCAGAGGTTACTTTATCTGAGGGGAACATATTTCTCCCAAATTTGCACTAGTAGGGTTCATCCATTTTCTCCATAGTACCAAAGCCATTCCAACAAAGATGCTTTGAAACAAGGATAAATTAACATAGAAGAGTCTGATGACATCAAATCACACTGTGGAAATTTGCCTTCAAAAACCTTCCTTTTGCCCTAATTTTCATTCTAAAGAAGACAAGATGAGGACAGGAGGAGAAAATAGATGAGCATCTATATGGGTCCTGGTATTCAGTGTCCTTCAGCTTAGAGAGAAAAATGCTTTCAAGTGAGAAGCAATGGATACTTGGTGTGTGACAGAACACCAATTAGTATTTGCCAGTATGTTTAAAAGAGAGATTGAAAAAGTGATTGAAAAGTGGTTTTTACATTTTAGGATTTCCTTTTCCTCTCAAACACTTTTTTTCAACCTGGAGAAAAAGGACCCTAAGATTGCATCCCTAGCTCATTCACTCCAGTGTTTCTCTGCAGGGGGTGGAAGAAGTATGTTGGAACATAAAGCCCAAAGGAGCTCCACTTCCCTTGTCCTCTGGCCAAGTTGGCTGAGAGGCAGTTATTACAGTTCTATGCTGGCCAAACTCAGTGCTGGGGGCACACAGAGAATGGAGATCAAGATAAGAACAGAGGAGAAAAGAAATAACTGCAATGGAGAAAGGACTTAGTGCAGACTTGCTCTCTCTTCCCTAAATACTAGCCACCTAAACAAAATGCTGAACCAGAAACAAATTGCTGAGTGATACCTATACTTCCTTTCATTTAGCTCATCACCTTGGCATAGGCAAGTCACAGTTAGCTTTTGGTAGAGTGTAGGAATGCTCTCCAATGGAAGAAATGAGTTATAGTTAATGATGTGAGCATAATGATGTAAGGAGGGATTTCTGCCTTATCTCTGTTGCCAACTATGAACTTCATGGGTGTTATTAAAACTTAAAGCAAATCCTCTACAAATCATGGGAGGAAAACTTTGAATTCTTTCTCCTTCAGGATTGGTAGCAGGGAATAGCAGTAGGAAACATTCAAATAGATGTGAGTAGCACTGTGGGAGACTCAGTGAAGAACAGTCAGGTGAAGTTCAAGAAGGTTGCCCAAAATCTGGCCTCAGACACTTCCTAGCTGTGTGACCCTGGGAAAGTCATTTAACCTCCATTGCCTAGTCCTTACTACTCTTCTGCTTTAGGATCAATACTGCATATTGATTCTAAGACATAAGGTAAGGGTTTTTAAAAAAAGGTTGCGGGCAGCTGGGTAGCTCAGTGGATTGAGAGCCAGGCCTAGAGACGGGAGGTCCTAGGTTCAAACCCGGCCTCAACCACTTCCCAGCTGTGTGACCCTGGGCAAGTCACTTGACCCCCATTGCCTACCCTTACCACTCTTCCACCTGTAAGTCAATACACAGAAGTTAAGGGTTTAAAAAATTTAAAAAAAAAAATGGGGGCACCTGGGTAGCTCAGTGGAGTGAGAGCCTAGTCCTTACTACTCTTCTGCTTTAGGATCAATACTGCATATTGATTCTAAGACATAAGGTAAGGGTTTTTAAAAAAAGGTTGCGGGCAGCTGGGTAGCTCAGTGGATTGAGAGCCAGGCCTAGAGACGGGAGGTCCTAGGTTCAAACCCGGCCTCAACCACTTCCCAGCTGTGTGACCCTGGGCAAGTCACTTGACCCCCATTGCCCACCCTTACCACTCTTCCACCTGTAAGTCAATACACAGAAGTTAAGGGTTTAAAAAATTTAAAAAAAAAAAAAAAGGTTGCCCAAAGTGATCCTATACATTAGTACCGAGAGACAATATCAGGAGCTAGACCTAAGTCTCTAAGCCCCTGACCTCTGCTCTTGATTCCTTCTCAATGTCTTCTCTGTCCTCTGACAGACATTTCATGGGACTGTAGAGTGAGAGTCAAGAAGGGACCTTAGAGGGTGTCTAGTCTAGCCACCCCATTTTACAGATGAGGAAACTGAGATTCAGAAAAGGGAAAAAGGCACCAGCATTTATTAAGAGCTTATTATTGTCTATGTAGCTGTCAAATCAATATTCCTTACGCACAGATCTAGTTATGCCACTTCTCTGCTGAAGAATCTTCAGCACTTCTCTATTGTTTCAGAGATAATTTTTTTTAATATTTGATATTTAAAGGCTCTCAAAATCTGACTTCAATCTAACCTGGGCATCAGTTTCCTTAATTATAAAATGAAGATGATAATAGCACTTATCTCCCAGAGTTGTTGTGAAGACCAAAAGACAATATTTAGCACAATGTTTAATATACAGTAGATGCTACATAAATGCTAGCTATTATTATATCATTTGATCCTCACAACAATGCCATTTTACACTTGAAGAAACTAAGGCAAACAGGCTAAGTGATTTGCTAATAACTGTTTGAGAACAGATGCCCAGTGCTCTAACCACTAGTGTACCACTAGCTGTCCAAGGTTAAATAGCAAATGTACTAGGCAGCAGAGCTGGAATTTGAACCCCGTGCTCTGAAATAAAGCTAGTGCTCTTTCCACCATATGTTCTCTCTCCTAATGGGAAAGGATACTCTTGGCTTGGGAAGAATCCAGTAAAGCACAGTCAAAGAACTATTTCCTCAAGTCAATTTTCAGCAGTAATTCAAGACCATGAAATGGTATCAACTTAGTCATTCACCTTCATTAAAGCACATAGTGGCATGGATAATTGAAAACAATGAACAAATAATCTAAAATGTATTGTTTCATATAGTTTCTGTCCCAGATACATATTTATGTATGTACACAAAAGATTGACCTACTTACATTTTATATGGCTAGGGTTAGATTTAGCTTTTGGTTTGCTTTTCCTGAGCACAAACCAGCTAGGTGAATATGACTGCAAGATGTAGAAGAGATGGTTTAGGATTAAAAATTCACTCTAGAGAACCTGTTGTTGCTGAATGCTTTTAGTCACGTCTGACTCTTCATTTGACATCTTCTTGGCAAAATACTGGAGTGGTCTGCTATTTCCATCTTCAGTTCATTTTACAAATAAGGAAACGGAGGCAAACAGGGGTAAGTGATTCATCCAAAGTTGCAGTTAGTCAGTCTGCAATCACATTTGACCTTAGATCTTCCTGACTCCAGGCTGGCACTCCACTGTGGCTTTTAGCTGCCCCATAGACAAGTCTGTCAAGTGAAAACTGGTGCATGAGGAGGCATTAGGGTTAGGATTGGCCTTTGGGGAATAGAGAAGAGGTCATAATTCAGTGCTTGGTGCTCAAATGTTAACATTTTGAAAATATTATTACCGGTGGTAGTTCTGTTGGCAGCGAGACCCAAGCACTCACCAGTAAAAACACAACTGTTCCTCTTATCGCAGACTTTTTTTTCACATCAAACACAAGCTCATGGGGTGTTCTCAGGGATACTTTCCCTCTTCCTTTTTGTGCTTTGCCTATTCCATAGTCAAATAAGGCAATTCAGTTCCCAGCCCTGCCAGGTTTAAAGGCAGGAGGGAGCTGGCACTTAGGTCGTGATTGTTCCAACACCTATTTATTATTCTGTATAGACCTTGTTCTTTAATGCTGGAATGTGTTCAGAGGACGAAAAGAGATCGCCTTAAGAAATGCATCACTTTATCTTGCCTGGCAAAAGGTTTGCCTCAGAGGCCAAACACATGTCTCTCTTTCTCCTACAGATGCTACAGTATTTGGGGATAAGAAAGTGGAGTTCCCGCTCCCAATTGCAAAGGAAATGGCTTCTGAGGAGGCAGCGAGCTTTCTGCAGGTCAGTGGCTCCCTGTTCACTACAGGGTTTGTTCTTCCAGAATGATAAGTGATCATCTGCTCTCTGGGAGACTTTGGCAGGAGGGAAAGGTCAGGGAGGTTTGTGCCATGTCGGTTCCCAAGGAGAGTTTCACATTTCCCTCCCAGGCATTGTTTGGCTGCCTGAACCACTGGAGGCTTAAGTCAGAGGCACTATGTAAATGCCTTTGTCCCCAGAGTCAACCCCTCTTCCCTTCTGTTCCATCCATAGTCATAGTGGCTGTTATTCAGATTTGGAAGCCAGGCCATTCTAAAGCTTGGATTAAGATCTGGCCAAAAGCCAGGGACTAGTCACTGGTCTCCTCCAGTGGAAGAAAGCATTGCTTTTATGTTTACACATGTTACACAAAACACCTAGGCCAACTGATCAAAGAAGACGCAAATGGCATGCCATGAACAAACCGGAAAGGAAGGAAAATTTCCCCCATGATGAAGTTGAAGGTTCTTTCTTTGAGAGGTAATTGACTTTTGGGGAAGAATAGTCTTGAGGCTAGTTTTTAAAAGATTCCTGATGTCTCTGGGGATTGTCCTCCCACTACTGAACTAATTCCCCACCACATCCAACTACACTGGTGATGGCAAATCTATGGCATGCTCCACGCATAACCATTTTTGATGACATGTGGCTGCATACAGAGAAGTATGGGGCTACATGCTAAAGATGAAACATTTTCTGTAGTGTAGTGTAGACACTCTGTGCACTATAGATGACAATTCTACCTATATTAATTTACCTATTTTGGTTTATTAAATACAGTTATATATTACAATTATACATTTTGTTATTTAAACTAAGTATCATGAAATTATGTTTTTTTTTCTCAAAGTGACACACCACCTGAGTTATGTTCGGTTTTTTGGCGATTTTTGACGCATCAAGCTCAAAAGGTTGCCTATCACTGACCTACACTGTTCCATTTGAATCACAAAAGTTCAAAATCCATCCTTGCACGACACTGTGTCAAAATGCCACATCTTCACATTGATAGATGCTTCCTCTCTTTGCCTGGGTTATCATGTATTTGATCTGTATAGGTTTTGGGTGAACCCATACATGTGCATTCCATCTTTCCAGTCAGAATGTAAGCTCCTTGACAAGGACTAGTTTTCCTTATCTTTGTATCCCCAGCATTTAGTCCAGTGCCTGGTATATCATAGACACACTTAATAAGTGCTTTTTGATTATTGTTTGATTAATAATAATACCATCTGCCAGTTCTAAAATGTTGGGTTACCTCATTGTCCATAAGTGAAAGTCTAAATCCCTTAACTCGTTATTCAAGGCCCTCCATAAACTAACCATAATCTGCTTTACTTCCTATTATTCCCCTGCATGAACTCTTTGCTCTATTCATAATGATCTCCTAAATTCCCCAATAATAATTATCATTAGCATTTACAAAGAACTCTAAGGTTTACAAAGCACCTTACACATTTTATCCCATTTTATCATTATAGAAATCCTAGGAGGGAGGTGCTAGTTACCCAGTCACACAGCAAATAAGTGGCAGAGCTTGGACTTGAATCCAAGATTTGGGGCTCCCTTCCACTGTTCTTTCTACTATACTGGATTCTCTTCCAGTTCATGCCCTCTAACCACAGGTGGTCCCTCAGAGTTCTGTTCTGGGATCTCTTCTCTTGTCCTTCTATACTGCTTTATTGGGTGAATCTCATCAGCTCCCATGGATTTAGTTATCATTTCTATGCTGATGATTCTCAGAGCTACCTTTCCTGCCCCAATCTCTCTGCTGACCTCAAATCTTGCATCTCCAACTGTTTTTCAGACATCTCTATCTGGACATCCAGTAGACATCTTAAACTCAACATAACCAAAATGAAACTCATTGTCTTTCCCCTTAAGTCCTCCCCACCTTCCCTATTACTATAGAGGGTGACACCATCTTCCCAATTCTTCAGGACTCTTCATTTTCTCCTACCACACACCTCCCTCCTTCCCCTCCAATATCCAGGGCTTGCCAATTTTACCTTTGCAATAACTCTCAAATATGTCCCCCTTCTCTTCTTTGACACTGCCACCTCTCTAGTGCAGACCTTCATCACTTCATATCTAGATGACTACAATAGCCCACTGGTAAGTCTCTGCCTACTTTAAGTCTCTCCCCATTCCAAATGAGCCACAAAATTTATATTCCTAAAATGCAGGTCTGATCAAGTCTCTCCCTTACTTAATAAACTCTAGTGACTTCCTGTTGCCTCAAGTAGCAAATACAAAATGTTTTGGCAGCCAAAGCCCTTCATAACCTATCCCTCTCCTACCTCTCCAATTTTCTTCACTTTACTCCCCCAACATATACTCTTTGATCCAGTGTTGCTGACTTCCTGGCCATTCCATAAATAAAACAGTCCATCTTTGGCTCCAAGCACACTCTCTGGCTTAATTACCATACACAGAATGCTCTTCCCTCACCTCTGCCTACTGACTTCTCTGGCATCAAGTCCCCACCAAAATTTTACTTTCTATAGGAAAGCTTTCCCCATTCCCTCTTAATTCTAGTAACTTCTTTTAATTATCTCCTATTTATCCGTATATGGCTTGCTTTGCATAGATTTGTTTGTATGTTGTCTCCCCAATTAGGCTGTAAGGTCCTTAAGTTCAGGGACTATCTTTTGCCTTTTTTGGTATCTGTGCCTGGCCCATGATAGGTGCTTAATAAATGTTTATTTTTTTATTTTTTTTTAAACCCTTAACTTCTATGTATTGGCTCATATGTAGAAGAGTGGTAAGGGTGGGCAATGGGGGGGTCAAGTGACTTGCCCAGGGTCACACAGCTGGGAAGTGTCTGCGGCCGGATTGAACCTAGGACCTCCCATCTCAAGGCCTGACTCTCAACCCACTGAGATACCCAGCTGCCCCCTTAATAAATGTTTATTGATTGATTGCTGAGCTCTGTAAGTTCCTGACCGAGGTTTGGATCTGAGCAACATAACTATGGATTAGCTCATGTTGGAACTCCAGTAGACCCTTTGTTGCTGGACTCAACCACTGTGAGTCAACTCTCAGGTTCAGAGCTACAGACCTGCCAATTTACTTCCTATCCTGATTATTCCACTGCAGGCATCAGACTGGGCAAGAGGCTAGATCTGAGACCTTCTCTACTCCCAGGATCAGAGACATATAGCTATTGATGGCTTCTATAATTGCTCCTTAGTCAGCATATACCCTAGAGCCCATGACCACTCATTGACCTAGGCTGCTACCCTAGGCAGAGGTCTCCTTGTCAATTCACTTTGGATCTGTGTCCCAGTAATGGGTAGTAAATAACAGCTGCCAGTTGGCACCTGTTCTGGATCCTTACACAAGGTCAGGTCCCTCTGTTTTGAACCCACAACCTCTTGTTGCTCTGGTACAATGCCTTGGGCAAGCCAGTCCCTATCCTAGAATACTACTCAAAATCATTCCTGGTTTATCTTTATACACTCAAGGCATACTTGTATGCACAATGCCTGGCACAGGTGCTTAATTCATGGCTGCTGAATGAAAAATTGAATTCTTTGCCTAGCACCTTTTTTACCTAGCTGGGCCAATTCTAAACTCTGCCTATCTGGCTGTTGGGCCTTGTGGCTTACAGCTTTCATTTATTTAGACTTCTAACCTCCCTCTTCTCTTTATCCCTACTTTACCTTCCTGATTGTAAATAAACTCCTCAACCCGATGCTGACTTGGGTCTGATTTAATTACGGAATCAACCTGAATTGTTGATTCCTGGCAGCCACATATTTTTAATATATAGATATAATAACTAAATTTTAATTCTTACATTTACACCTTGTATATATTGTAAACATTTAGCAAATTCAGTTCAATGTTCAATTATATTAAGGGAAGAAAAAATAGGGGCTCAAAAGTGCAGGGGAAGAAGACCTGGAGGACATTCCAGATTTCTAGTGGAAATATTGTTTTTGATGTAAGAATTCTACTTATTTCTCTCCATACCTGGGATGCTCTCTACCCTCAACTTTACTTCTTAGCTTCCCTGGTTTCCTTCAAGACTCAGCTTAAATCCCATCATTTGCAAGAGATCTTTCCTAGTCTCATCCCCTCTGCCCACCATGCCATTCTAGTGCCTTTCCTCTGAGATGACCTCCCATTTACATTTTCCATGTCTTGTATTCTCATAAGTGCTGTTATATTCTGTTTCCCTTATTAGGGATGTGAGTTTGTTGAGATCAGGGACTATGTGTTTTCCTTTCTTTATATCTCCAGAGCTTAGCACTTAGTATATAGTAAGTTTAATAAATGCTCATTGACTGACTTTGACTTCATTATGAGTGATGTTTTTAGCAGAAAACTAGTGACTTTGTGACACTGGAGAGTTATTTAACCTCTCTTGGCTTTAATTTCCCAGTCTGAAATGAAGAAATTGCTCTGTGGACTCTTCTAGTTCTAACATCTTCAATCCTATAACTCAGAAAATAGTCACCACATTCAATCCATGTCAATCAGTGCAAATCACTAGATTCTTAGAGAGGGCTTGCAGCTGGGAACTCTGAATGACAATATGCCTTAACTGATAGCTGGAAATAGGACCTTCAGTCAATAGGAAACAACACAGCCAAGTAACTAATGAAAAATGTTGATAATTCTCAAATATATTTAATTAGCTCTAACCTGTCTCTTGATCTTCAATCTCCAGCTGCCAATCTGAAATCTCAAACTGAATGTCCTATAGACATCTAAACTCAAGATGTTCAAAACTGTACTCATTATCTTCTCCTCCTATCCGTCTCTTCTTCCTTACTTCCCTGATACTGTTAAAGGCACTACATCCTTCCAGACACCCAAGCTTCCAACCTGTCAGACTGTTATTATGTGCCAGCCACTGTGCCAAGCAAAGGGGATACAAAAAAAGTTTAAAGATATCCAAAAACATTGCATTACTTCATTGAGCTCACATCCTAATAGAGCACAATATGAAAATAGTTAAGTACATACAAGAAATATACAAGATATAAACAATGTAAAAGGAAGGTAATCAATCTCAAAGGGAAGGCACTAGCAGTAGAGGGAAAGGATCTTGGGAAAAGTCTCTTAGACAAGGCAGAATTTGAATGGAGTCTTGAAGAAGGCCAAGGAAGCAAAGAAACAGAAGAGACGAGGAAAAAATATTCTAAACATGGGGGACAGATAATGAAAAAGTGAGTTAAGTGCTATTATTATTACTTTATTTTTTGCAGATGAGGAAACTGAAGCTAGCAGAGATTAAGTGATTCACCCAGTTTCAGAGCTAGTGTCTGAATCAGGATTTGAATTCAGGTATTTCTTCCAAAGCTTTCCTTGATAAAAGGCTCAGAACTCTCCATTTTCTATGAACAGCTCTGCATGGTGTTGATTCCACAAAACATTATGTCCCCTTGCCAGGGATTGCTGGTGCTACCTCTGTCTAGCTTCCTTTTGTGTATGTCTTCCCTCATTGGATTATAAGCTTTTTGAGGTCAGGGACTGGTATTTCACCTCTTTGAATTCTTAGTGCTTATCATGGTGACTGGTACTTTGTAAGCACTGAATAAATAAACTGAATTGACTTCAAGTCCCATGCTCTGTCCCATGAGCCATCTAGCTGCCTCTGATCTTTCCAAAGAACCACATATTTATATGAATTATAGTGATTTACCACATAATGTTGTTACAGTGTAGCCCAGTTTATCTAGCACTTACCTATCCAAATTTCAATGTATAGTTTTACTACATTACAAGCTCACTTGCCTACAGGTACAATTACAAGTTTTCTCATCAGTCCCTCTCATCTGCATGCTCGTGTTGTCACCTTGCTGAAGAGCACTCACTGTGGGGCATGTCTCCCCACTGCTTCTCTGCCTCATAGAAAGAATTCTGAGATCAGTGTCTAGATTGTCTGGATTTTTGTATGTTTGGATCCTGCCTGATCTGGATCTGCTTGGATGTTTGAGACTATGCTGTGTTTGCATTTGAAGAAAGGGTAGAAAGGGGGCTTGTGGGTGACAAGTACCTGACAGCAAAACAGGAGGGTGCGACTTGGTGATTATATCAGACTTTACCTCTGCCTGACTCAGGTGAGTTTTTTCTTTTGAAAGAGCTATGTGAGAGAAGAAAGATATTCCCACCCTCCCCCCTTTCCTTATCCATTGTTGACAGTGTTCTCCTTCATTTCTGAAAACACACATCTTTTATTCCACTCCATGTCTGGCATCTAAAAGAACTAATTAGTTCCTCTCTTCTAAGTAATTGTGAAATGTAGTGGGAGCAATCCGTAATTCTGGACATGTTGGAGCTGATCTAATTAGCCCCTCCAACTTCTGGGTAAAGAATTGAGTGGAATCAGTAGACTCCTTCTCTTGGAGAATGCCCAAATAACCTTTACAGCAATAAATCAGGGGTGTGTGTATGCATATGCATTTAAAAGGAAACCGCCAAAATGAGTAATAACACCCAAGCTCATAGTTTCTTCCTTTCCTGTTGAAAGAAAGCAGAGGCTTTGCATGTAACACTAGAATAAGTTAGTATGCTGGAGAAAGACCATATTAAAAGCCTTCAGTGAGCTTCCCTGGGAAAGGAACAATGTACTATCTGCTGTGTGCTCAAGATACACATTTAAATGCTCAAGTAAACAGGAGTAAAATCATAAAGGGAGGGAATTTTTAAATATACATAGCCACCAAGATTACACACAAACTGGAGTGCAAAAGTTATCTAGTAAACGGATTGTTTGAAACTCAGAATGCATTTTCCCAGAGTTATATAAATGATAGGGAAGTTTCCAGGTTAGCCCACAAAAACTTATCTTACATATTACTTGTATCTCTACAGACTTAAATCAATCCTTTTTCCTCAGGGCATAGGTCCTGAGCTAGCTGTAAAACTGTATGCCAGGGCAAAACTCACATGGTCATAGTCTCTGATCTCTTCATGCAGATGAGAAAAGAACAAATGCAAAAGCAAAGGACCAAGACCCATTTTACTGAGTCTTATTTTAGCCTCAGAGTGGAGAAGGTCCAAACACAGTCTCTTACCAAATACTGACAAACTGAATCAAACCAAGAAAGCAGTCAAAGAGCTAATGATATCTTTTATAAGAAATTCAGTGATTAAGAGGGAGAGAGATAAGTTGGGTAAAGTTGAAGGAGAGGATCAAGGTAAATAATTTTTATGGTTGGAGAGTACTTATGTCAGATAAGAAGACAGCCAGCAGAGAGAAGAAAGAGAGATTGAAGAAAAATAAGATAGAGGGGTGACAGTGGTAGAAAATTGTTGGAAGAGGCAAGAGGGGATGAGAAAAATGAGACAAGTAAAGTAATTCATTTTATTTGGGGAGCATGGATATCCCTTCCTCTGCAATCAGATATAGAAGATGATGATACTAAGATGTTTTGAAGATTAGAATAAGGGAGTTGAGAGAGCATCCTTTAGATGGGTTAATCTTCTCAGTGAAGTAGGAGGCTTCTGGAAGCACTGTTATATAAAAGAGGAATTACATTTATTTTGCTACCATCTCCAGCCTACCCTCACCCACTGGAGGACAGAACTAAGAGGAATACATACAGAGAGGCATTTGGTCTTTGTGTAAAGAAAAACTCAACAATTAGTGCTTTCTAAAATCAGAATAGACAGGCTTGAAAGAAGGTTTTTATTTTAATTTTATTTTTATTGCCATACAAAACACACTTCCATATCATTCATTGTTGTAAGAGCACACTCATACATATCTAAAACCCCAAAATAAAACCATAAATACACTGATGTGAAAGATGACTCCAACATTTGAAAGAGGTTTTTAAGTAAAGAGATTGGGTGACTGAACACCAAACACTTCTTAGAAATGTTGTCATATCTATCTCTATGCAGGTGCTTCTGAGAGTCATTTATTCGATCTTATCTCTCTCTCCTGAGCTCTCATCCTTCTCCACTAACAGCCTGTTAATCATCTCCAACACTACATGCCCCAAACAGAACTCATTATCTGTCAAATGAGGCAATAAACAAATACTTAGTAAACAGGGCCTGGCACATAGTAGATCCTACATAAATGCATATTCCCTTCTGTTCCCCTTCTTCTCTAAACCCACCCCTCTTCTTAACTTTCCAGTTTCTTTTGAGAGCACCATGTCCTTCTTATCAGTCAGGGTCAAAACTTAAGACTCATCCTTCATGTTTCACTTCCACTCTCCATACATATTCCAGAAGATGCCATGTTTCATGCTTCTATGAAGCAGCATGTCGGGAAGTTACAGAGCTGGCCTTGGCCCCAGGAAGATTTGAACTCCTGTCCTACCCGTGACACATACTGGCTATGTAACCCAGGGCAAGACATTCAACCTCTCAGTTGTCTAGGCAACTGTCTAAGATTATAAATTGCTGGAAAGCTGCTGATATGCATTGATAGAGGAGTGTCTACCACCAGGTATCTTATAGAAATGAAATCTCGGTTCCTGTCCCTACTCTACATCCATTGTGTAACAAAATAAAATTGATGAGAGACTGTGTTCGGGGTAAGAAAATTAATTTATTGATCAGGCTAGCAATAACTAATAAATTAATTATTATTCAGCTATCTCTCTTTGTGATCAGACAAATTCATTTAGCATTTTGAGTCATTAAATACAATTTTGGAAGCTTATTATTCAACCTTCCCCACAATATCTCTAATTGGTGAATACCTAATGAGGTAGTGGCCTTAATAATTTATAATTCCTTTTTAATTCTTTCATGATGATGGAAAATCACATACTTGAGCCTAGGATCCCAACATCTAGATAAAGAAATCAAGTTATGCCTGGTTAAGAGTGACCTTGTCCAATTCATTTCAATGGGGGCCCCAAGAACGTTGCCTGGCAGCTTTGCCAGACAGATTTGGCTGAGACTAGTTCACAATCTCAAACTCAAGCATCCCAATTTTAAAGCTGCTTTTATGTGAGATCATTCCTTGGATTGCCAGGAACTAAGGAATGAAGAAAAAGGCTTGAAAAGCAGACTAAGCCCCAATTAGAAAATTATACAGAGCATTACTTAGAAATAGAAATGATACAATTCTATTAGAAATAAATCTTCTCAATTGAGATAGCCACGTTCATGATTCAGACCCTCATCACCTCTTGCCTGGGTTTCCATAGTAACAATCCAATTGGTCTCCTTACTTCCATTTTCTCTCATCTCAATCTACTCTGCCCCAATATGTCTCAGAAACAGATCTGACCACCTTTACTAAAGAGTTTTTAATGCCTCCCAAATGTCTCAGGTAAAAAACACAAATTTCTCTCTTTAGCATGTGAGATCCTATACAATCTAGTTCCAGTCCCTTCCTTATTTCACATTACTCTTCCTTATACTATGTTTCCACCAAGCTGCCTTTCCTGCTCTTCCCTATATATAATATTCTACCTTCTCTCTTCCTTTCTTTGCAAAAACACATTCCTAAAACACACTTCTTTCTGTCCTCTTTCCCCTTAGAGTTTCTAGATTCCTTCAAGTATCCGGCTTGAAATTTATTTGAGATCCCTCTCTGGTTTCCCCAGCCTTGTTAGTACTCTCCTTTTTTTTTTGAAAAATTTTATTTCATTTAATTGATTTAGAATATTTTTCCATGGTTACATGATTCATGTTCTTTCCCTCCCCTCCACCCCCCAGCCCCTCCTTTAGCCAACAAGCAATTCCACTGGGTTTTACATGTGTCATTGATCAAGACCTATTTTCATATTATCAATATTTGCATTAGGATAATCATTTAGAGTCTACATCCCCAGTCATGTCCCCTTCTACCCATGTGATCAAGTTGTTTTTCTTCTGTGTTTCTACCTCCACAGTTCTTTCTCTGGATGTGACTAGCGTTCTTTCTCATAAATCTCTCAAAATTGTCCTGGATTATTGCATTGCTGCTAGTACAGAAGGCCATTACATTTGATTATACCACAGGTAATCCATCTCTGTATATAAGGTTCTCCTGGTTATGCTCCTTTCACTCTGAATCAATTCCTGGAGGTCTTTCCAGTTCACATGGAATTCCTCCAGTTCTTTATTCCTTTCAGCACAATAGTATTCCATCACCCATAGATACCACAATTTGTTCAGCCATTCCCCAATTAAAGGGCATCCCCTCATTTTCCAATTTTTGCCACTTCAAAGAGTGCGGCTATAAATATTTTTGTACAAGTCTTTTTCCTTATTATAGTACTTTCCTTTTGAAATGACTTTGCATGTACTTTGGATTTATTTATTAGTTCAGAAGTTATATCTCCCTCAGTAGAATAGAAGTTTATAGAGAGCAGAAACTTTCTTTTTGGTCTGTGAAATCCCAGTACTTAGCATAGTACCTTGCACAAATAGGTAATTAGTAAATACTCAATGAATTGAATTAGATCGAATCTTATTCAGCTATAAGTTGAACCCAATGCTTTGTAGGTCCCCTTCTAGCTACGAAATTCTATGATTTTATGGAAAACCCCAGAAAGAACATGAAACATGTTGCTGGGACAGACCTATGTTTGTTCAAATCAAATCAAAATACATTTAATAAGTGCTTACCTTTTTAAATTTTTATTTTTGTTACATTTTCCCCAATTACATGTAGATGCAATTTTAAAAATCTTTTTTTAAATCTTTTTATTTTTTATTTTCCCTTTTTAAATTTAGGATATTTTTCCATGGTAACATGATTCATGATCCCCCCCCCACCCCAACCCCTTTCCTCCTCCCTCCCAAATCTGACAAGCAGTTCCACTGGGTTATACATGTATCATTGTTCAAAACCTATTCCTTTGTTATTCATATCTGCAGTAGAGCAATCTTTTTTTTTTTAATTTTTTTTTAAACCCTTACCTTCCATCTTGGAGTCAATACTGTTCAAGTGACTTGCCCAGGGTCACACAGCTGGGAAGTGTCTGAGGCCAGATTTGAACCTAGGACCTCCTATCTCTAGGCCTGGCTCTCAATCCACTGAGCTACCCAGCTGCCCCCCCAGCAATATTTTAACATCAAAATCCCAATCATATCCCTATCACACTACGAGATTGATCACATAGTTTTCTAATGCATTTCTGTTTCCACAGTTCTTTCTCTGGATGTGGACAACATTCTTTCTCCTAAGTTCCTCTGAACTGTCCTGGATCATTGCTAGATGCAATTTTTAATAGTTGTTTTCTGACCTTTTTCAATCCATGTTATTTTCCCTCTTTCCCTCCCCTCCCCGTTTTCTGAGATTGCATGTAATATGATATAGGATATGCAAGTGCTATCAAGCAATATGTATTTCCATGTTTGCCCTGTGAAAGAAGATACATATTGTTTATATAAGAAAAAACTAATGAAGGAAATAAAGTGAAAACTAGCTTGCTTTCATCTACATTTAGACCCCAACAATTCCTTCTAACTGCTAAACTTTTTAAAAAAAAATTAAAACCTTAAACTTCCGTCTTAGGGTCAATACTAAGTATCAGTTCCAAGGCAGAAAAGCAGTACAGGTTAGATAATTGGAGTTAAGGGACTAGCCCAGGGTCATACAGCTAGGAAATGTCTGGGGACAGGTTTAAACCCAGGACCTCTCCTCTCCAGTACTGTATTGTGCACTGAGCCACTAGTTGCTACTACTTACCATTTTTTAAAAAGCATTTCTTAAGCACCTATGTGTCCAGAATTGTCCTAAGCATGTTACAAATATTATCTCATTTGATCTTCACAACAATCCTGGGAGTAGGTGCTATTATCATCCTCAGTTTACAGACAAAAAAGTAGACAGAGTGACTTGCCCAGGGTCACACAGCTAGCAAGTGTCTGAGGCTGGATTTGAACTCACATTTTTTTGAATTCAAGTCCAGGACCTTCCACTGCAATAACCTCTTGATGTTTCACTCTTACCGAACTGTCAAGAACTCTGCTGAGCACTGGACATAAAAAGAAAGGCAAAAGCATATCCTAATCTCAAGCTATTATGGGAGAGACAGCAAATGAACAATTATCTTCAAACAAGGTGCAGGCAGGATAAATCAAAGATAATCACCTTAGAAAGGCTCTAAAACTGAGGAGGACCAGGACAAGCTTTTTAAAAAGTATTTTTCCATATTTACATAATTTTCACTCCCTCCCCTTCCTGGAGCCAACAAGCAAGTCCACTGGTTATACAAATGTTATTACTTGATACCTATTTCCATATTATTCATTTTTGCAATAGAGCAATCTTTTAAAATCAAAACCCCAAATCACATCCCATATAAAAGAGTAATAAGTCATATGTTTTCCTTCTGCATTTCTACTCTCACAGTTCTTTCTTTTCTTTTTTCTTTTTTTTTAAAACCCTTACCTTCTGAGTCAATGCTGTGTATTGGCTCCAAGGCAGAAGAGTGGTACGGGTAGGCAATGGAGGTCAAGTGACTTGCCCAGGGTCACATAGCTGGGAAGTGTCTGAGGCCAGATTTGAACCCAGGACCTCCCATCCCTAGGCCTGGCTCTCAATCCACTGAGCTACCCAGCTGCCCCCTCTCACAGTTCTTTCACTGTGGATAGCATTCTTTCTAATAAGTCCTTCAGGATTGTCCTGAATCACTGCATTGCTACTAGTAGCAAAATCCATTACATTGGATTGTTCCACGATGTTTCACTTTCTGTGTATAATGTTCTCTTGGTTCTGCTCATTTCACTCTGCATCAGTTCGTGGAAGTTCTTCCAGTTCATTTAGAAATCGTCCATTTTTTCATTCCCTATAGCACAAAAGTATTCCATCACTATTATATATCACAATTTGTTCAGCCATTCCCCAATGGAGGGCCATCCCCTCATTTTACAATTTTTTGCCACCACAAAGCGTGCAGCAATTAATATTTTGGTACAATCCTTTTTTATTATCTCTTTGGGGTACAAATGTAGTAGTGGTATTATTGGATCAAAGGGTATGCATTCTTTTAAAGCCCTTTGGGCATAATTCCAAATTGCCAGGACAAGCTTCTTTGCAGAAGGTGGGTTTTAGCTGAGAGTTGAAGCAAGTCAGGGAAGCCAGGAAACAGAGAAAGGAAGAGATAGAATTCCAGTCTTGAGGGGCATCCAGTGAACATGCAAGGAGTTTGGAAACAAACATCTTGGGTGGAGAGCAAGGAGGCCATTGTCACTAAATCACAGAATGTGAAGAGAGGGGTGAGGTGCAAGATAACTTAAAAGGAAGGGAGAAGCCACGTTATGAAGGAATATAAAAGCAGAACAAAAGATTTGGGGTTTGAACCTTCAGGTAACAAGAAGACACTGGAGTTTATTGAAGGGGGAGTGACATGGTTAGCCCTGTACTTTAAGGTCTGTTTGACAGCTAAATGAAAAAAATAGGCTGGAGTTTGGAGAGATTTGAGGCAGAGGCTTCAATCACAAGGCAACTGCAATAGTTATTTAATCATACAGTGTCCTTCTCCAAATGAACATGTGTAGCCTTTAACAACCTTAAAAGGTAGGGAGTAGGGAGCAGGTAGATGGCTCATTGGACTGAGAGCCAAGTCCAGAGATGGGAGGCATTGAGTTAAAATCTGGTTTCAGATACTTCCTTAGCTGTGTGACCCTAGGCAAGTCACTTAACACCCACCCCACCCCCTTGCCTAGCCCTTTACTGCTCTTCTGCCTTGGAACCAATACACAATATTGATTCTAATACGATAGTTAAGGGTTTAAAAAAAATGATAGGGAATATTCAATGCTGCAAAGAACAGCTTGCTTGCATATCCTTCCAGAAAAAAAAAATCCCTTTCTGGAGGAATCTTGGCTTCGGTATCTTGGCAAAATTCCCATCCGGATCCTAACTGTCCACCCAGCCATGGTTTCCTTTACCCTGCTCTGCATGAGTTTGTCTGTCACTTCATTCTTTCCTGGAATGGTTTTTGCTGAGCTAAGGGCTTCCCTCCAATGTTGAGTCCAAGTCTGAAATCCTTGAGTATTTGAGTATATGGCTTGTCCTTTGAAATATCAGTTCATTTGTCCTTCTAGAATGGAAACAACAGTACCTAACTGGTGGCCTTTGAGTAGCTGGATCATAATTCATAAATCACTTCCATGAAAATGTCAAGAGATATCTCAACCTTAATAATTCATTTGTAATTTTCAAATGGCAAGGAATCATTTGGTTCCAAGGGAGTACCTCAGAAGGGTTGTAAAGGTAAGTATTTGTTCATTAATTGACTGCCAAGTAGAAGGGAGATTTTCAAGTTTCTGCAATTATTGAGATAAAAGAGAGGAAAAACTAGTAGGAAACTCTTATAGGAATCAATCAATCAACAACTGTGTTTTAAGTGCCTATAATAGTAGTAGTAGTAGTAGTAGTAGTAGTAGTAGTAGTAGTAGTAGTAGTAGTAGTAGTAGTAGTAGTAGTAGTAGTAATTAGCATTTATATGGTGATTTTAAATTTGTAAAATGTTTATAATATGTGACCTCATTTGATCTTTATGATGATCCTCTAAAGTAGGTACTGTTTTTGTTCCCATTATATGTATGAGAAAATTGAGACTAAGAGAAGTTAAACGAAGGTAGGAGGGAATGTGATATACAATAATGCTGGAAAGAAGGAGTTGAGAAGATCAGTTGTTTAAGAAGGAAATAGTTACAAGATACAATGGAAAGAAGGCTAGATGTGGAATCAGAGATCCTAGGTTCTAATTTCAACCCTTCCATTATTTCCCAAGTAAATTTGAGCAAATGAATTAACCTCTATGGAGCTGCAATTTCCTCATCAATAAAATGAAAATAAAATGATTTCTGAAGTCCCTTTGAGCTTTAAATCTTTGATCTCATAATTCTAGGCTTGAATCTTCTTTTTTTCCCCCTCAGGTTCCAAAAGGAATGCCCTAGGGCAGTGATGGTGAACCTTTTAGAGACTGAGAACCACCCTCTTAACCCAGACAGGAGAGGGAGGAAGGGCTCCCATTGGGCTGCTGGGCAGAGGGGTGAGTGATATGAGAAATGTCTTCAGGTTTGGTGGAGAGGAGGTGTTAACTTAGAAAAAAACACAGAACTATTAAATAGTCATAAAACCACTCTTTAATCAAGGGAAAGGGGGAACAGGGCTACCTGGCGTCTTTTGCAGAGCTGCGCCTTGTGCAGAGTCCGGAATTGAACACTGCTTCGCTCTGATCTCTGACCCCCTGGGAGTGACAAGGCGCTACGCTAGATGACTACTCCAAAGAACAAAGGAAATTGGGGAACTTATATACCATTTGGGAAGATCCAGGGGCTGGGGAAGATGATTGGCATTATACTGGTAAGGATGGGATTTATAATCAAGCTTGGGAAAGGAATCACAGCCAGAGGCTAGGGTGTTAGGGAAGGGGCTGCTTACACAATGAATACTAAAGGATGGTCCCTGCCCAGGTGTGTCTTCCTGGGAAAGGGTCTTTGATACCATGGGCAAGACTACCTAAGACAAAAGGGTATTTAGAATTTATCCTAGGGTCCATTATTCAGTCTGCTATGGCTAGCCTGAGATTGCTTTCAGGGTGGATTCTCAAGGGAACTGGGAACAAGCACAAGCTTTGGGGGTCTCCAACCTACAAGCTATTTCTAAAACTTGGGGTTCATCAGATCTCACTAAGCTACAAGTTTGGGGACTCTAGATTCCACGTTGACAGGGGAAAGGAGCAACCCCCTCTGGCACCATAGATTCACCAGCACAGCCCTAAGAAAACAAGCTGGTATAGTGGATAGATGATGGGACCTAGAGTCAGAAAGACCTGAATTCAAATCCAGTCTCAGATACTGCCCAGCTGTGTGATCCTGGTAAGTCACTTACCCTGTTTGCCTCAATTTCCTCATCTGCAAAATGAACTGGAGAAGAAAATGACAAACCACTCCAGTATCTTTGCCAAGAAAATCCCAAATGAAGTCACCAAGACCCTATATCCAAGTAATATGGGAATATCCACTGTTGGGGAATCTTTCCTCATGCCTCAGAAGAATGAAAAAATCTGTTGTCTAAGTTAAGAAAGTGAATCATTAGCTTTTTAAATATATAACAAGCCCACAAGAAATCTACTCAAGGACTTCAGTTTGACAAAACTTAGAACTCTTATCAGTGTATTCATGAGAATCCAAACTTCTGAGTTTTGAGAAGGCTTTTCTTTGTAGATATTTAAGTAGAAAAGAAAGGAAGGGGTTCATGATGCAATGATAAGATTTATTCATAGTTTTGTGTTTGTGGTTTCCCTTTAGAAGAATATATCTGTGATGAGAGAAGTGAGGACTTAAGAGAAAGTAAAAGGGAAGAGCCTAAATTTCTAGGAGGCAAAATGTATCTAAGAATTTTAACTAGTAGGTAAGGAAGTATTAGCATTTCACAATCAGACTTCAATCAGCCTTCTTATCCATTAGTCAATCAGTCCCTTGATAAGCTCTTATCAAGCATATAAAGCAGACACAGGGCACTTGCCTTAATGTGCTCTAGGAACCAGCCATTGCTGCTCCTCACACCCAATCCTCCATCTCCCATCCCCATGCCCTGGAGCAGTCTGTCCTTCTGGACTGGAAGGTATTCCTTCCTCCCTCTTTCTCAGACTCTCATTTTGTTGTCTTCTCTGAGCAGCATTTCTTGAGCCTCCCAACTGCTCGAGCTTCCCTGCTTCCATCAAATTACTTTATATATGTATTTATTTTTTCCAATATATTTTGTATGCACTTACCATATGTGTGCTTTGTGTCCCCTTTGTTATTATTGTTCAGTTATGTTGGGGTTTTCTTGGCAGAGATACTGGAGTGGTTTGCTGCTTCCTTCTCTTGATTCATTTTACAGATGAGGACACTGAGGCAACCACAGTTAAGTGACTTATCTAAGGTCTCAGTTAGTAAGGGTCTGAGGCTGGATTTGAACTCTAGTCTGACAGACTCCAAACTCAGGGCTCTATCCACTGTACCATCCAGTACCCTTTGTGCTTTCTAACAGAATGTAAACTCTTTGAGGGCAAATCATATTACTTCTCAGGGTCTCAGTTTCTTTATCTACAAAATGGGGGCAGTAATAACTATGTTCTGAATTACTTGGGCAAAAATGAGACTTTAAGAAGCAAGAGGCTGTAGTTTAAATGTAATTATTATTAAATAATATAAAATATACTATATAACAATAAATACAAATATGTAACAATAAACGAAAGTATATTAATAAATGTAAACACAAAATCTTTGCTTTCCTGCTTCATCCTCTCACCACCCCTCCACCCCCACCCTTTCTAGGCCCTTCCTGAAGTCTAAACTAAGAATACTGGATGAAAAGCTAAAGGAGCTTGCCTAGAGAGAGCCATCAGGAAGACTGAGCCAGTCAGAAATGGACAGCAGGATATGCCTAACCAGGGTGGGTCAGACATTCCTGGCCTGGCAGGCAGATTGCTTTTAGAACTTAGAGATTTAGTGTCCACGTTGCATATTCTGACCAACCAAATGTAGGCCATTCAGCAAAAAGAATAGGAAAAAACCAGGCAGGAGCATATTAAACAGACGCACCAAGCATAGCTGAGCAGCTTGCACACCAGGGAAAGAATTGTCTAAGCCCCGCACGTTTTTGTTTTTTTTTTATAGCATCCATCATCAGGAACGAAGAAAGGTATCTGTGACCTCCAGAGCTCAGTCTGAAAAGGGGGGAAAAAATGGCTTAGAGCAATTCCAGCAATTGGCTTCCCTCCCTTCCCTTTCCACCAGGCACTCAAAAGGGTGGAGCTGGGCTCTTCCCCAAAGACCATGTCTCAGCCTGCTGCCCAGGGTGGCTGTGTGCTTTGAGCCCTGTTCATGCAGGTTTGCTACTAAAACTCTACTCCCTTGTCATCTGAGCAGAACTCGTGGGAGTCCTGGTTCTGGGGAGGGTCCGACGGACCAGGGAAACCACATGTCCTTAAGAGCCTGACCCTCCTGGATCGGCTCCTGAGTCCCACTCGAGCCTCAGTGATAGGCTCCCAGGTGCCTTCATTCCCTTCTCTTTTTGTGTAAGCAAGAGGACATATTGTAGAAAGTGCCAGAGAGCTACAGCCTCTCCTTCAGAAAAAAAGCTAATATTTTGATTGCTCTGAGCAAATGTCTACCCAGACAAAACCACTTCCTAAGGGAGCTTTGCCTCGGTAATCTCAAATCTGTGTCATAGCCATATTCTCTATTCCCTAACTCCATTTATCCCTGGAAAACAGAATCTCAGACTCTTTCCACACACCACGTTATCCCCATCAAGAGTTCTATTCCTTCTTTCCTACTCTTACTGACCCCTGGCTCAAACAATTCCACACCTTTTTCTTTCCTTAAATTCCCAGCAGAATCCAGACTCCCACATTCACAGCAGGCGACTTTACCTCCTGCTTTCATGAGAAGTGGAGGCCCTTGGAAGGGTATATCCTCACTTCACATCCTCTCTTCCACAGAACTTCTTAGAAAAGTCTGAACACATATACAATTCCCTCATTTAAGAATCTTCAGTGCTTTTTTCTTAAAGAATTTCATTTTTGACCTTTTAGCCTAGTGCTTAGCACAATGTCTTGCATGTAGAAGATGAATAAATACAATGTGTCCCAAAAGTCTTGGGTCGTTTTAGAGCTTCGTTCCCTCCCCACTTTTGTGTAAAGTAGGGGCCATGTTGATAGAAAGTGCTGGAGATCTACAGCCTCTCATTTTAAAAAGCTAATATCTTGCCTTTTTTTTTTTAAAGTTTAAAGCTTTGATAACTTTAACACATAATCAGGCTTTTGTATATTTGATTAATAAATGTTTTCATTGAACTCTTAATTCCTGGTGCCAGAATCTCTTGACCGTTAGAATCTCCATTATATTATCTGCTTTAAAAATTTTTTTTTATTACGAATCTCTTACTGAGAATTCCACATTTTACTCTGGCCTATGAAATCTATGGGTAAAACAGTGTCAGGGATTTCATAAAAACAGTACTGAACCAGAAGATATGATTGAGTTCGGAATCCACCAGGGAGTTTTTGTGGGATTTTTTTTTTAAGGGAAACCACTTAATCATCCATCCTAGTTTAGTCTTTTGTAAAACGAGTGCATGTACTAACAGCAATACAATGATCCAGGACAATTCTGAGGGAATTATAGAAAAGAATGCTATCTACCTCCAGAGAAAGAACTGTGAGAATCGGAATGCAGAAGAAAACATGTGATTTATCACTTGTTTATTTGGGTATATGATTTGGGGTTTTGGTTTTACAAGATTATTCTTTCATGAAACTAAATAATATGGGAATATGTTTTGAGTGATAATACGTCGATAAAACCCAGAAAAACATAAATAAAATAAAACTGCAAAACAAAACAAACAAAAACCAAAGAGCATGATGGAGTTATCATATATGCATTGAACTTACTTAAATCCAGTTCTCCATAAAAATAATAGCTAACTTTTATATAGCACTTACCATGTGCAAACTAAGTACTTTGCAATTATAATCTCATTTGGTCCTCATGAGAACCCTGGGAATAAGATGCTATTATAATGCCTATTTTATAGATGAAGAAAGGGAGGCAAATAGAAGTGAAGTGATTTGCCTAATGTCACACAACTAGTAAGTGTTTAAGGCATGATTTGAACTCAGGGCTTCCTGATTCTAGGTCCAGAACTCTATCCACTGGGCCACTTACCTGGCCCTTTGGTAGAAAAGAAAGAAAAAAAATCATTTAAATTCTACAGGTGATTATAGCCATCATTTCCCTGGATGAACCAAAGGTTCCATTGGCGGAAGAATGGGATGGGAGAGAAGATTCTGCCCTTGTTTCCATTTCTGAAGTGCCTCTTATGGTATGAAGACCTCCCTGGACAAAGGGATTCTGAGATCTCTTCTTCATCATCCCAATAGACAGGCTGTTCATTCTCCCAGTGGTCATGAGAGGGAAGACCCTTGTTGGCCTTCTTAGCATTCCCAGGCAGCTAAAAGTCCCTTGGTATTTCCTTTGACCTTCCCTTGTGTCCTCTCTTGGCTTCCATGAAGCAAGGAAAAGAAGAATTATGTGGGCTCATGATCAACCCTTAATATAATCATAATCATGTATCAAGCCCTTTTAAATATTATTTTTATTTTGTAATAAAAGAAAGTAAAATTATTACATGTAATATTAATTTTAAAAAATTATAGTTCCCATCTGTAGAATTAACTCTCAAGTCGTGAGTCTATTAGTAGCTCTTAACAATTAAGTTTTTTTTTTTAAATTTTAAACCCTTAACTTCTGTGTATTGACTTATAGGTGGAAGAGTGGTAAGGATAGGCAATGGGGGTCAAGTGACTTGCCCAGGGTCACACAGCTGGGAAGTGTCTGAGGTCAGATTTGAACCCAGGACCTCCCATCTCTAGGCCTGGCTCTCAATCCACTGAGCTACCCAGCTGCCCCCAACAATTAAGTTTTAATAAAAATTGAGATATAGAAAAAAATGGGAATGTAGGAAAGGTTTAGAAAAATATCATCTATCTAAAATAATACCCTGAGCCAAATCAGGAAACCCAAATCTGAAGGCACCAAACCAACAAACTTAGGGAGTGGTTTTCTATCTACACAATTTCCTAATCATCACTTTTCTTGTTATCTAAGTCTTCACTTAGTAGTTTGGGGAGTTTTTTTTGTTGTTGTTGTTTACATTTATTTATTTATTTATTCATTCATTTATTTGTGCGTTTGTTCATTCATCTATTTATTTATTCCTTGTTCATTCATTCATACATTTATTTGCTTGTCTGTTTATTCATTTTTTTTTTTAAAGCCCTTACCTTCAGCCTTAGAACTATCACTTTCTAAGACAGAAGGTAATGGGTATTTTTTGTTTGTTTTTGTTTTGTTTTGTTTTTTAAACCCTTACCTTCCATCCGGGAGTCAATACTCCAGGGCAGAAGAGTGGTATGGGCTAGGCAATGGGGGTCAAGTGACTTGCCCAGGGTCACACAGCTAGGAAATGTCTGAGGCCAGATTTGAACCTAGGACCACCTGTCTCTAGGCCTGACTCTCAATCCACTGAGCCACCCAGCTGCCCCCCATGGTAAGGGTTTTTTAATAGAGCACTGTACATTTAATTATTTATGATGTGAATTTTCTAGGGTAGTTTTTACTAGACTCAGTTTTTGTCTTAATCCCAACTTTAGGATCTGACCCCATATAAGATGGTACTCCATCCCTGACCTGCCTTCTTTATGGATGTTATGATACAGATTAAATGATGTGAATTCCCTTTTTAAAAAATCCATAAAATGTAAGGGTGACAGCATGATTTCATTCCTTTATGGAGCTGCAGAAATATGCGAAAACAATACTATTCAGCATTCAGAGAAAGAGAATTCTACTTTACTGCCAGCCACAAAGTTGTTTGATTTATCTTCTTAATATCCTGTTACATGGCTATATTGTTTCACTAAATGTCCCTGGCGACTGAATGGAGTTGGTCAACATGCACAATGCATATACTCACTCTCTGAATTCTGTAATTAGATCTCTGACATGTAATAATGTTAGAGCCAACCCCTGACCTCTGAAAAGGGCCCCTATTCTGGGAGTAGATTGCCAGTATTCAGAATTTTCTTTTTCTGTCTGAGGAACTAGGCCATCTGAGCAAAGTAATAATGAAATATTTATTATTGTCATAAAAATGTAATGCTGATTTAGATTTCAGTTTCATTCCTTGACTCCATTTAAATAGAGTGTGAAAACTATGTGCGGGGTTTTATTATTTGTATTTATTTTTCCTGTTTCAAATATATGAGCTAAGTAAAGAAAAATGTTCAGGGACATTGAACATTTCTGCTTAAATGGCTTTCTAACCTCTCCAGGAAAATCTGATTTTTTTTGCCCATCTATAGTTAAGTCAAGGTAAGGCAGGCTATAATAGAAGCTGAGGAAAACAAAGTAAGAGAAGGGAGAAAAGAAAAACAGATTTAGTGTCAGAGAAGCTGGGTTCAAATCCTAGATAATCTTCTTACTAAATATGGGACCTTTGGGAAGCCAAAGATTTCTTCAAGATAGACCCCGAGAGGTGAAGGATTGGCCTAGATTAGAGATTCATAACCTTTTTTTTAATCTTTGGCAGTCTGATAATGTTTTTGAATGCCTAAAATAATAATAATAATCACTAACATTTATGAAGCTCTTAAAATGTGTCAGAGATAGTGCTAAGCACTTTGTATTTATTATCTCATTTGTTCCTCACAGCTCTGAGAAGTAGGTGCTATTATTTTCCCCATTTTACAGATGAAGAAGCTGAGGCAAATAGAGGTTAAGTGATTTACCCAGGGTCACTAGCTTGTATGCGTCTGAGGTCACATTTGGATTCAGGATTTCCTGATTCTAGGCCTAACATTCTATCCACTCTCTATATCCTCAATATATAGAATTGCAAAGGAAACCAGTTATTTTAAAATACAATTTTCAAAATAATAAAAGTTAAATTCAAAGCAAAAATAATAATAATAATAAAAGTCCCAAATTCATCGATCCCAAGTTTTAAAGACCTCTTGCCTAGATAATCTATAAAGTCCTTTGTAGTTCTAAACCTATAATGTTATTCTCTTGAGGTTTGGCCTTACCACTTGAGGGACATGATTGCAGAATTCTTTGGAGGTTCAGTGGGGAGGCCCAACATTTTTGGCAGGAGAAATTATTTTGCTAATTCTCAGTGGCCCACTCAGTTCTCAGACTGAACTTATAACAGCTAATTGCTCTGGCTTAAAATTCTCAAACAACCAGCTGTTGAACGTAGCAGATTGTGTGCTTCCCAGGTGTGCGCAGATTCTGTGTGCACCTCCCCAAATGCATCGATGCTGTATCGCAGTTAACACACTTATAAAAGGCTTGGCTCCTGAGCTGCAGACGTCCGAGGCCCCCAGTATGTTGACATTTGTGATGAAAACTCACCAAAGACTTTTGTTAACAAAGTTCAAGTTTCAAGCAGACCTCCTGGTCAAGTCGAGAGTAATTTGATTTATGACGTGCTGCCTTTTTCTTTAAAGGATAAAGTGGGGCTTGAGTATAAGATGGCTTTGTTCAAACATATCTGTTTGTGTGAGTAAGTCTGAAAATATGCAACCAAAATTTTGACCCTCTGTTCAACATCAAATTGATTACTCTACTACACATTCCAGTTAATAATATTATAAAGGGAATGTTTTGTTAATTCCTTCACTCTCGGGGATCTGCCAATACCACATACTAATATAAAATACTTCAAAGAGTCACACTTTATGACAAAGAACAATGAATGCTTTAAAGATGGTGAATGTCAGCATTTGCTGCAAAAAAGAGAAACTAACAACCCCTGATTAGTTTTTCTTGACAGGACTGAGACAATCCATAAATCAAAGAACCTTGGAGTCAGAAGAGAGCCGGAGGCCATCTAATTCAACCTCTTCCTAGATGAGAATCCCCTCTATAATACCCATCAGTCAGTCAGCAAGTATTTAATACCCACTATGTGCTGTAGAAGCACTGTGTCATTGTGGATAGAGAGCTGGATTCAAATCAGGGATTGTTAGAGTTTAATGATTCAGGAGAGCCCAATGTTAAATTTTCAATGCAAGTATCTACATCTCAGAAATAGGAAACCACTACAAATCAGGGCTTGGTTTATTATTTTGCTAAAATGTCTAGGCTTAAGAAAAATGTTAATAATACACATTAAAATTTAAAATGTTAATAAGACACATTAAAAATTTAAAATGTTGTAACAAGGCAACCGTGTGACTCAGAGGATTGAGAGCCCAGTGTAGGCATGGGAAGTCCCGAGTTCAAATTTGGGCTCAGATATTTCCTAGCTGTGTGAATCACTTCACCCCCATTGCCTAGCCCTTACTGCTCTTCTGCTTTAGAACCAGTACACACTATTGATTCTAACATGGAAGGCAAGGGTTTAAAAAAATAATAATAATAAAAAGTGTGTTGTGTGAACTTTTTTTTTTGAGATGCTATTGGTGAACATTTATTAATACATCCCTGATTCCAGTCCTTCCTATGCCTGGTTCTAGCTGTGTGACTCTTGACAAGTCACTTAGTACTTCCAAGAAACTATCCAAAACTATAAATGGTGGAGAAGGTTCCCATATACATAGGCACAGGCAGCCTCTCGTACGGGTGCTTCTTATACTGGTAACATTACATGACATCACATCATAACATTTGGCTGGGTCCAAAAAACGGTAAATGCCAGGTGCTGGAGATACAAAGATAAAAATGGAACAGTCTCTACCCTCAAGGAACGTACATCCCAACACCGTTTTGGCAAGCCCATGGCACGGGTGCCTCAGGGGGCTGCTCCCCTTCCCCTCTCCATGCATACTGGAGGACATTCCTCACTCCCCCTGCCCCTCTGCCCAGCAGCCCAATGGGAGCGCTTCCTCCTTCCCTGTGTGGGGGTAAGCTGGAGGACTCACTTGCCCTGTGAGGGTTGCAGTTTGGGCACTCAGTCTCTAAAAGGTTCGCCATTGCTATTCCAACACATAGTCATTCATCTTCTATTTGAAGACCTTTAACTAGGGAGAACCTCACTACTTTCTAGGGAACCCCATTTGCCCTTTGGATAGCTCAAATTATGAGAAACATTTTCATTTCTAGGGAGCCCTGATTTGCCTCCCTGCACGTCCCACCTACTAATCTTTGTTTTGCCCTTTGGGGTCAATCAGAACAAATCTAAACTTCTATATCAAATCCCTTTCACATACTAGAAGACAGCTATCAAGTCTCTGTAAGTCTTTTCATCCAGGCTAAAACATCTTCAGCCCCTACCAGCAAAATTATATTCAGTTCATTAAGAATTTATTAAGTTTTTGTGTATATTGTGCTAGCTAGGGATTAAACATATAAAGGAAGAAACAAAACAGTCCTACCCTCAAGGCATTTTTATTCTACAAGAGAAGAAAAGAAAAAAAAAAGAAGGAAAACATTAAAAATGATGAAACTTCAGAAAATGAAAACTGGGGGCAGTTAGGTGGTTCAGTGGATAGAGAGCCAGACCTAGAGACAGGTGGTTCTGGGTTCAAATCTGACCTCAGATACTTCCTAGCTGTGTAACCCTGAACAAGTCACTTAATCCCACACCCCTGCCCCCACCCCCCATTAGCTAGTCTTTACCACACAGTACTGATTCTAAAATGGAATTAAGGGTTTAAAAAATGATATAAATTGAACAAGTTTACACAGCTAGTCTATGGAAGACTGTAACTAGAATCTAAGACACTCCAACTCCTGAAACAGTGAGTGCTCATTCTATTACATCATTCTGTCTTGATTATTACCAGTTTCTTTCCCTTCCTCCTATAAACATGGATTCCAGAACCCTTTTCATTCTGATTGCCCTCCTCCAATCTAGTTAATCTAAGCTGCTCTTATAGTGAGGCACCTAGAACTAAATAGAATATTCCAGATGTACAAAAACATCTCAGTATTCTAAAGAAAGAGGAGGAAATGGATCAAGCCAGTTGTAGAACATTTCCCTCTATGCATTAACTCATTGAATATTTACTATATATAAGAATTTGTATTAAGTGTTTCACAAGATATTTTAAGGATGATATTAGAAAATAAATATTGTTTTATTAAAGATAAGAAGTAGAGAAGCTGGCTTGAGGAAGAATTGGAGTTTCAAATAGAGTTGAGAGAGTGTTAATTTCAACTGTTGGCAGTTGTAACTGTTATTCTATGACAGTTACACTCTCTGGGTGTGGCATTCTGGCAGTTGGCTTCTGGTAGTTGACAGAACTTCACACAGGTTCTTTTTCTCTCAGGACTAGAGAAGGTAACATCTTTGTCTCTCTCTATCGCTGTCTGAGTGAAAGTCTTGAAGGAGTGGAATGTTTTCTTTTCCAATGTGGAAAACACTATTCATTTATCTGTTACTGTGTATAGATTGGTTAAACTCTGAAAAGACTAAAGAAAATCTGGTCTTTGGTTTGGACTCTGAGTCTGTTAAGGCTCAGAGTCCTAACCTGATTCTTACTGAGACTCAACCAGCTAGCCTTGGCTATCTTTATAACTTAAGGGAAAAGTTAAGAATTATAGTGGTAGTTTTAGTTAGAATAGTATAAAATTTTGTTAGTTAGATCAGGGAGGATTAGTGTAGCCTGTGAACCACAGAAGAAGCAGTTCCTTGCAGAACCTGGGAGTTTATTTGGGCGGATAGAATCCCTTAGAATTAGAAATCCTTTTATTCTTATATATTTTAAACAAAAAGTTTAATTTTCTATATGAGTCTCTTTAGTGTTTCTTGCACCTGGCCCTGAAGGGAAGTTCATCTTTGAGCTTCACTTCACTTTACCACTGAAGATACTTTTGAATAACATCTATCAAAATTATTGGAATCAATTTGAACTTTTATTTTCCTCCTACCTGGCTCCCCTATTTTATTTTTATAGTATGTTCTTTGTCATTAAGGAGTTCATGAATTAAAATGGGATCTATACATTGCTATTCATTTTTATCCTTTGTTAAAAGGGATGAGATGGGCAATTAGGTTGCATGGATAGAGTGTCTAGCCTGGAGTTAAAAAGACTCATCTTCCTGGGTTCAAATCTAGCCTCAGACTCTTACTAGAACATCTTCCAAATTGACATAGGTTTCTAATACCACCTCTCAGATGGGAGAAAGGAGAAGAAGGGAAGAAGTAGTCCTTATATGCCCATTATGTGCCAGGCACCATAGAGCTTTAAAAATATTATCTCATTTGATCCTCACAACAACTTTGCAAGGTAGATGCTACTATTACCCTCATTTTACAGTTGAGAAAACTGAGGCAGACCAAGGTTAAATAATTTGCTCAGGGACAGACAACTAAGCAAGTTTCTGAGGTTAGATTTGAACTCAGGTATTCTTGACACCTGGTCTGACACTCTATCTACTGTGCCAGTCAAAAATACCACATAGACAGTGGCATCTATCATTATCCAGCCATGTTCTATAACTATCTTCCATCTAGCTAAAAAATATATTACTCTTCAAGCAGCAATAGAAATGAAACAATCTCCAAAATTTTGTGTCCCATAAGGATTAAGACCGTAACTAATTGGGGGGAATTCCCTTATATTTCCCAGGATGAATGTCTGTCCAAAGAATGGCAGCTTCAAGAGATAAGGATTCTGATTAGAGAAGGAATGTTCCATAAGGGTAGATTTTTCTTTTAAAAAGGGCTGCCAGAGGAACCCATAGAAGAGCAATCAGAGATGGAAAGGAAGACTATAGCCCACAAATAGACAGGAATATAGGTAAATGCAGTGATCATGCCCTGATATTCCAAAACTCAATAGAGCCTGTAGAATACTAGTGATCCTCTGGCCAAGATGAAAGGCTTCAAAAAGATCTCCAGCCTGCCTTAAGGTTTCAACTATTCTCCTGCTACCCCAAGATCCTTAAGGCAGATAGTACTGAGTCCTAAGCTTTTACCATCATATATAAATTAGGAAATGATTTTGTTCAACAATCAATTTAATGATTAGAGTATGCTATCCCTGGACCATATAAAAAGATTTTGTCCATTTCTGTTTCAGTATAGAGAAAGATTCTACCACTTGATTCCATCTTGTTATGTACATTGATTTTGTCTTAAGTGCTTTTGCTACTGGTTTTGTAACTGGTATGGTCTACGAATAGAAAATATCGTACCTATTGCGAAATTCAAACCGTTATTTTAAAGTCCACAGTGTATTAAAAGTAGAAAGAGACTTCAGACTAGAAGTCTCAGATCTTTCTATTTTATGTAAGTGTGAAAAAATTTTCATTTATCTTATTTTTATTGATATATTTTTTCCCATTTCTTTAATTTCCAAATATGTCCCTTTCTCTTCTCTACCCAGTTAACTACCCTTTATTTAAAAAAAGGGGGGGGGGAGCAGATTAACAAAAGCAATCAATAGATCAACTATATCTGAAAGCATATGCAACAATATTCCATCCAATCTCCCCCCCCCGCCCCCACCCCCCGGCAAAGGAAGGAGAGAGGTAGCTTTTTTCAACTCTTCTCTGGGCAGGCCTTATCATTGTAAACATGTAGAATCTGTTCCCTTTTTTCCTCTTCAAATTATTTTGCATTCATTGTGTACATTGTTTCCCTTTCATTAAAAAAAAAATTACCTTATATCTTAGAACTGATACTCAGTTCCTAAGATAAAATTTTCAGTAAGGGCTAGGCAATTGGGATTAAATGACTTGCCCAGGGTCATCCAGCTAGGAAGTGTCTGAGGCCAGATTTGAATACAGGATCTCCCAAACTCTAGGCCTGACTCTCAATCCACTGAGCCATCTACTTGCCCCTTGTTTTCCTTGTATTACATCATTCTTCATCAGTTCATAAAGGAGGCGACATGGTACAATAGAAAAAACCTTGATTGTGGAATAAGAAGGACCTGTATTCAAATACTGTTTCTGATGTCCCTACTTTGTGCAAGTCACTTAACCTCCTTGGTTCTCAATACCTTCAACTATAATATTTAGGGACTAGACTAAATTGTCCATCAAGTCTGTTCAGTTCTCTGTCTATAATCCTAAATCCTCCCAAGCTTTTCTGAATGCTTCTTATTCATTATTTCTTATAGTGTGGTAATACTCTGTAACATTCTTGTGCCACAATTGGTTTAGCCATTCCCCAACTATGTTGTTTATAATTCCTTGCTACCACAAAACATGTTGCTGTGAATATTTTGGTGTATATGGGACCTTTCTTTTTTTTTTTTTTTTCCCTTTGACCTCCTTGGGATTTCTGTCTAGTAGAATGATCTCTGGGTCAAAGTGTAGACACAAGAAAATGTTTTCTTGATGACTATATTGTATAGTAGGCAGTGCTCTGTGGGGGTTACTAACAGACTGTCTTCCTCTAATAGATGGTGAGATTCATCCATCATAGCCATCAGCTTCCAGAAAGTCATAACTTTGATGACTAGAGAGCTGGGCCTGGAGTGAGGGAAACTTGTCTCCCCAAATTAGAATCTGACTTCACACTTACTAGCTGCCTGACCCTGGGCAAATCACTTAATCCTGTATGCCTCAGTTTCTTTCTTTAAAATGAGGCAGAGAAGGAGATGGCAAGCCATTCCAGTATCTTTGCCAAGAAAATTCCAAATGGGGTTATGAAGAGTTGTACTCAATTGAAAAATGACTAAACAATAATAAAAGGCTCAAAGGAGTTTCATTTGTGTAGATTTATTACATGATGCTCCATGCCCCAGTGTGGGGCAGAGTTGACAAGAGCTCAGAAGAGATTGTAGTTGCTAAAGACATGAAGTTCTAGATTCTCCCTGAGGAGAGATAAAGACTATGGAAAGAAGTATGTAGGGGAGCCAATGTTTCTATCCACTCAAGTTTCTCTCTCTCTCTCTCTCTCTCTCTCTCTCTCTCTCTCTCTCTCTCTCTCTCTCTCTCTCTCTCTCTTTCCCTTTCTCTCTCTTTTTCTTTTTCTCTCTCTCTGTCTGTGTGTGTATGTGTCTCTCTCTCCACCCCCCATCCCCTCTGTCTCTTTCTCTCTCCCTGCTTTGTCTTTCTCCCCTCTCTCTTCACACAGCCCACTCCATCCCATATCTTTCTCTGTCTCTCGCCCATTCTGTATGTCTGTCTCCCTCCCCTCCCTCTCTCTACCCACCTATCTCTGTCTGTCTTTCTTCTCCACCCTACCAGCCCCCCCCCCCCCGACTGTTGACAATATGTTTTACTTCCTGGGAAAGCTCATTTACTCTCCATATTTTATAGTGTCAACCTGAAAAAACACAGAACTATGAAAGTATTTAAAATACAACACATCTTTAATCAGGACAAGGAGACAATGCTCATTGGCCACTACAAAGAACCACTGCTCTGGGAATACTGTCTTTTTTTTTTTTTTAGTATTAAAATTTTCAAATTAATTAATTAATTAAGAATATTTTTCCATGGTTACATGATTCATGTTCTTTCCCTCTCCTCCTCCCACCCCCTCCCATAGCCAGTGAGCAATTCCACTGGGTTTTACATGTGTCATTGATCAAGACCTATTTCCATATTATTGATATTTGCACTAGGGTGATTGTTTAGAGTCTACATCCCCAATTATATCCCCATTGATCCATGTGATCAAGCAATTGTTTTTCTTCTGTGTTTCTGCTCCCATAATTCTTTCTCTGGATGTAATATAGCGTTCTTTCTCATAAGTCCCTCAGGATTGTCCTGGATCATTGCATTGCTGCTAGTAGAGAAGTCCATTACATTCGATTGTACCACATGTATCTGTCTCTGTTGTATAATGTTCTCCTGATTCTGCTCCTTTCACTCTGCATCAATTCCTGGAGGTTGTTCCAGTTCACATGGAATTCCTCCAGTTCATTATTTCTTTTAGCGCAATAATATTCCATCACCAACAGATACCACAATTTATTCAACCATTCCCAAATTGAAGGGCAGCACCTCATTTTCCAGGTTTTTGCCACCACAAAGAGTGAGGCTATAAATATTTTTGTACAAGTCTTTTTCCTTTTTATCTCTTTGGGGTATAAACCCAGCAATGGTATGGCTGGATCAAAGGGCAGACAGTCTTTTAAAGCCCTTTAGGCATAGTTCCAAATTGCCATCCAGAATTGTTGGATCAATTCACAACTCCACCAGCAATGCATTAATGTCCCAATTTTGCCACATCCCCTGGGAATACTGTCTTGGAAAAGACATCAAGAGAGTGAATTTCAACTGAAATAAAGAACTTTGGGTTATAGTTATACTTTAGGGAGTATAACCTAAGGAAGAACAATTTACTGGTTACACAGAGGGCTTGGGAAAGAGGATTTAGCGAGAGGCTAGAATACCTGGGAACAGCCTAGGTACTAAAAGAAAAACTAAGAAGACAAAGAGGACACTTAGTCCTAAACCTTGGTGGTTTATTGTTTAGTAGAGAATAAGGGTCAGTCTGACAGATTATCAGGAACAAGGGTCAGTTTGGGATTTCATCAAACAGAGTTGTCACTAGATTATTTGAATGTGTATAATTTCTCTAATTCCCATTTGCTATTGGTTTGGATAAATGGATAGATTTCCTCTTTGCTTTTTATGTCCTTTAGGTAACTGACATTTGGTGGGAATACAGTCAAGTCTTGAATATATAACTTGGAGCACTTCTCCATTAAGGAATAGTGATCAGGAGCTCAATTCAAACCTAAAGATTATTTTCCCTCTACTGATAATATTTATCCAGGCAGACAGATATAATTCCAGCCTAGTACACTTTCTCTGATGAGAAGAAGACAGCAGGAAGCCTCTGCTTCTAACCTTTTGCTTCCTTTCCTGACAGGAAATCAATTTCTTCCTTGGAGGAGGGAAGATTGAGGAGATTCTAGAGATAAAGGACATCTATATAAACACATGTGAACACATATAACCTACATAGGCTCCTCACACCTCATCCTCCCCACCTTCCCTAACACAATAATGGCAGAAATGGCCATCTCAGACCACAAGAGAGACTAGATTCTGTTCCCACTGTTTAGCCTTACAAAGAGCAGATAAATAATAGCACTAGAGATGGGAAGGGTTGCTCTCTCACTAGAAAACAGAATGAAAATCCAAGAGATTTGTTGTGATAGAGGCATTGAGAGGAGAACTCTGCTTTACTTCCCACCAGTGGAATCCTTCAGAAGGGGTTTGTTTTCTTAATTCCCTCTGACTGTTTGGACCATCAATTGTTTTTGAAGATGTCTCATGGTGAGGATCATGAGGGTTGTCTTGGGACTTTATTCCCCCAAACCAAAAGAAAACAATCATTTAAAAAAGCTAGGGAAAAGGGTGATTTTTTAAAGCTATAGAAGAAACTGAAAAATAAATTGGAAGCAAACATTCTTTGAAAAATTATGTTGACAAGTTACTAATTCAGGGGATACATGGAGGACACAGAGCAGGGTCCCATGCTTGAATTCCTTCTATGGGTACAGACTTCAAGAAGGACGCCTTATGGAAGGGTCCAGCTGGGAGCCATTATCTGAGGCTGCTCTAGGATCTGAGGCCCCATCAACCCCTCCATGCCCTCCAGGGAGGCTTCCTTCACAACAGAATGACAATGTAGGCTATTGTTCCCCATTTGCACCCTCTAGTTTTCAATGTTTTTGAGTCTCTTCCAGCTCCCCTCTTCTCTCACAAAGTATATAATAGACATTCATATTTTAATACATTCAAGATAAAAAAGCATCACAGCAAAATGTGAGTGCACACTTGTTCAACAACTATTTATTGAGTACCTACTGCGTACAGATGCACTATTTCAAGCTCTATGAAGGATTTTTTAAAAAGTATGAAGTATGAATCCTGACCTTAAGGAATCTGCACTCTGGCTGAGGAGACAAGTACAAGAAATGGTTGGAACGTAGATATTAGAGCTGGAAAAGATCTCAGAAGCCATCTAGTCTAACTCCCTCCTTTTCTAACCATTTTTGGGTCATGGAGGCCTTGGTCACTCTGGTGATACACTGACATCCCATTTCCCTTCTAAAAATAATGTTTTTAAAAGTATATAATAAAAAGCATAGGATTAAAAGAAAAATCATTCTATTGAAATAGTTATCAAAATCTGTTTAAAAATCAAGTTCTGAGTTAAGAACCCTACTATAAATTTGGTTTATATTTTCATGGAGGAAAAGCAAAAGAGTTTACCATTTCAACTGATATTATAAATAAGATTTCAAGGGAAGAGTTTATTTACGAGGATAAACTGTTATAAGTACTGAAGAAGTATCCAATTACATGCAAATAATGTAATGGTGACAGACTTGATTTTGTGTATGGAGTTGGTCTCATTCAGGGGACTTAGGTCCTAGTTCTGCCTAAGCATTCTAGCTGCATGACCCTGGGCAAGTCGCTTAACCCCTTAGTGCCATAGGTAAGTCTCTAAAACTATTATGTTGCAAAATGGTTGGTAATTTGCACTGGCAGACAGAATTTCCTCAGTGGAATTTCTCCACATCAGCAATTTTTTAAGCGTGGTCCATAATACCCTATCAGAGGGAGGTTCATGAAATGTAAACTACTTTTATAATAATACAAGAAGCTTTCATTCCTAATATGACATATATTTATCAATATAACCTACATAAACAAAAGTTTTGGGGGGGAGTCATCTCAATTTTTAAGAGTATAAAGGAGCTCTAAGGTAAAAAATATGGGAACCACTGTTTTATACCAGAAGAAATGTCATAGTAATTCATTCTTCTTGATTATATTTGGTGTGCTAATTTCATATATATGTGTATTATAACAGGATCTTTAGAAGAAAGTGGTTATTTTTACTCATGTATAATATCTCTGGTTTTGTACTGGTTGGAGATACGATGTATGCATGGCCTTTGAATGCCTTTGTACAATTTCATCTCAAAATAATTTCATTCACAGTGAATACAGAAATCTAAAATAGAGACACCATATTTACAAGATTTACTGTCTCCCCTATTAGCATATAAGTTCCTTGAAGGCAGACTGTCTTATTCAACTTTGGGGCTTCTGCCTGGAGGGCACTTTACAGGCTCTTTTATACCAAGTTGTTTCCCATCCAAGGTTCTTTGGAAGACATATCAACAGAGATATCAATGATGATAAACATGTTGTAGCATGGAACAGGGTAAATGAAGTATGTTCACTAAAAAATATTTGCTGCAGTGATAGAAGAGACCCTGCACGGAGTCCAGTCTGAAGAGGTAGATGAAGTTACAGTGGTTAGAGCACTAGACTTGGACTCAGGAAGACTTGAGTTCAAATACATCCTCAGACACTTACTAGCTGTGCAACCCTGGGCAAGACACTTAATCCCTATTTGCCTCAGGTTCCCCAAATGTAAAATAGAGATAGTAGCACCTACCTCCCTGGGTTGTTATGAGGCTTAACTAAGATAATATTGTGAAGCACTTATTATAGGACCTGGAATAAAAATAAGCGCTATAAAAATGTATATTCCCTCTCTTTCCTCCTTTGAAAAGGGATTCCCTATAGATAACAAGATATCTTGATTGTGCTGATTGCATCAAATTCCAGAGCATAGTCTTCTAGAAGACAATTATAATTACTCAAGGAATTAGACACACAGCTAATCACATTGGTTAAACAAAGTGGATGAAGAATGCTGATTGCTCAGATTTCAACATGCATTTGTATGGACATTTTTTTACAGTTTGTCCATATGTGTATGTATTCATATGCATGTGTGTGACATATGTACATGTCCTATATATTATATGCATGTGTGTATGACAGACAATAAGCAAGGGGGCAGTGAGTTGAGCCTAGAGTTAAACCAAAGGAAGAGAGTAGACTGGTAGTACTTAATTATTTTTTTCTGGTAGTACTTTAATTAATCTGCAAAATTCTTTTACTGATCCCAAGATTTCCATGAAATCAAAGTCCTGTCTTTTCAATACTAGCATTTTATTGGTTTTGCTCTGTGGCAGAAAAACATGGAATGCTTTTATCTTGATGAGCTAACAAATGAATATCACAGAGTGCAATGGAGAGGCATATAGTATAAGTGAGCAGGCTGCAATGTATAACCAATGAGGAATGCCAAAAGATAGGAATAAAATATCAGTAAAGCATTGGAAGGATAGAAAAAGAAGATGGAATAGTCATGTAGGACAAGAAAGCCAGTGTTCCATTGGTGCTCTTGCAATGCTGGGAGAAAGCAAGGAAGACTTCCAAAGCTAAGGACTGACTTGGGCAAACTCTTGGGTAGACAAAGATGAAAGTCACACAGGCTTGGATTGTTTGTTGGAAATTCTAGTTCAATAAGATCTCAGATCCACATGAGTATTTCAGAATCTGGAGGAAAGAATAAAGAATGGGAGAGATTGGAATCAGGGGATTCATTTAGGAGGCTAGTCAATGAGGAACTCTAAATAAATAGAAGGAAAGAGACAGAAATATAATGTAGTAGTAGAGATGACAAGTCTTGGCAACTATGTGTATGTGTAGAAGGTGAGGAAAATTGTGGAATCTATAATGACTCTGAAATATAGTTACTCCCTTAATCCACCTACCTATGAGTTAATAAATGTCATAGGGAGTAGACTGAGACACACAAAAATCAAGTTATTTCCCCATGGTTACATATCTGGTAAGTTCCAAAGGCACAATTTGAACCCAAATCTTCACTCCAAGCCCAATCCTTAATCTTTGTTGCCTTATATTTTATTCCAAAGAATAAATTCCAAAGAATTTAGGCTATAAAGTCTCTAATTTGGTAGAGCTTGGTATGGGGATATGAATAGGGCACTGTAACCTTTCTGGGAGGTCTGAGGCCTGGTGGGTCATGGTTATTATTTTTTACAGCAAAATAGTAAGGGGGCTGCCAAGTAAGAAACAATCGCTATCATTCATTAATCAGGCCTTTGTAAAGAAAGCTACAAAGTACCTGTTCAGTGGTTAGAATAATTCAGAGCCAGTGCTATGCAGGTCCAATTAATCACCTTGTCCATGATAAAGGGGGTGGAGTATCTAGCCTGCCCTGAGTTCTGTACAGTGAGGGGTAGTAGAAAGAACATCAGACTGGTGATCAAGAGACTTGGGTTTTAGTTCTGATTTTGCTGCTAAGTAGCTGTATGAACCTCAACAGGTAAGTTACCTAACCTTTCTGGGTTCTTATCTGTAAAATTAGGGAGATAGACTACCTGTAAAAACTTTGGCAGGGTTCATGTAAATGATGGTGCTTGAGTGCCTCAGTTTCCTCATCTGTAAAGAAAGGAAAACCAAGTAGATTACCTCTGAGTCACTCTTAGTTTAATCTTGATCATTCATGATCTTTTTTGTAACATTTTTCACTGTTGGCCACTATCTCATCTCTGGGTTTTGATTATTACTCTCTCTTGGGTCTCTTATCTGTCTGACCACTCCTCAGCCTCCTTTGAAAGATCATCATCTATATAATATTACTTAATTGTGGGCATGTCTCAGGATTCTATCTGAACAATTTCTCTCTCTCTCTGTGTGTCTCTCTCTGTGTCTATGTCTGTCTGTCTGTCTGTCTGTCTGTCTCTACACACACACACACACACACACACACACACACACACACACACACACCCTCCATAAACACCTATGGTTTTGTTCTGAGCTGGGATGACTTGGGCCAGGTTCCTAGAAGTTTTGGTTACCTATTGGAAGAAAATAAGACTTTTTAAAGTCATTCAGCAGTTTAAAAGATTTATTTAACCATAGGAGAAGGATATTCAACAAGAATAAACTTGAGGATTCTAAGTTGATTCAGCTGATTAAAGGTCCTTTTCCTAAATTACCCACCATGACAGCCATCAACCTGTCAGAATGCTCTTGATGCTCCTTATGACTCTGTTCTCCAGTGATAAGGAGATGATGTCAGCAGTCCTGAGGAAGGTCTCAATGCCTATTAAGGAAAAACTAGTCTAACTTGCATGGGGGTATGGGTTAAGATACTGCTCCTATGACATTTGACCCCTTTTTTGGTCCTTAGCCTTACAAAAGACCTTCTAACACTTAAAATACTTTAAGGCTATTTACTAGTCAATCCTAACCTCTGTTATTCAAGAATTCTGATATAGGCAGCGCTGAAGGAGGATGTAAAAGACTAAAACAGAAGAATAAAAACCAAAATGAACAATGTAATAGTTCCCCTAAAGGAATAGCTGAATCTGAGAGAGTCCCAGGTCCAAATGATCTGGTTCTTGTTGCTGAAGCCAATACTTTATAGTTCACAGTGGGTTTCTCAATGTAAAAAGGTGAACTTAAAAAGGAATAGCACAAAGATAGAACAAAGATAATGAACTTTCCTTCATAGTCACTGATTCTCATAAAAGGTCAGAGAAAAATTACCTATACTACTACTCCATCCACCCAATTAGTGTTTCCTAGACCACCAGCTGGGGTTTTCTCCCTCTTCCCTTCCCACCCTGGAACCCCTCATGAAGAAGAGAAATTTTAAAAAATTGTCCCAAAGGAGAGGCTCCTGAGAAACCATTCTCCTTCTATAGGAGCTGTTTAAATATTTTTGCTTCCACTTTATTGCCATAAAGCAAGTCCCTTCCCAACAATCACTGTGTTGTATTGGCAGAAATTTGGAGGACCCATCAGTTTTGTAAGTGATGGGCTAGCAGACCTCCCTTTTGCCACACTGCACGTGCCAGGGCTCCTAACCACTATCTGCTAGTAGGATGAGGGAGGGTCCTGCCTCTTTACCAATTATACTCTGTCTAGCCTTGATAGAGCCCACATTTGTGCCTGATGCCCATTCCACTAATGTCAACTACTAATAGCACAGCTGGGGCCTGACTGACTATGCCCCACCTTATGAAAAACCTCTTGCTGCCATCATCTTCTTATGCTCTTCAGGAACACTATGGGTACTGTTACTGTTAGGGCTTGACTCTGGCCTCCTATGCTAGGTAAAAGCCACAAAGCCAGAGACTCATCTAGGCCCAGTTTATGTGCTTTATTTCCTCTTATATGTAAGCAATAGTTATTTCTACAGGGATTGTAGAAGAGGGAGAAACAACAAGCAAAGGATGAGAATTATAGTTCAGGGCTCATAGTTTGGAGGTAAAAGTAAAAACTCTTTTCACTGATGCAGCACTACTGCCTGTCCTCAATTAATTAAATGAGGGTACAGTTGGCACATTTGTACATATTCCCAATTCCAGAAATTTCTTTGAATTCCCAGGGAGAATTTAGCATTGTCCTTTCAAGTGTTTCTCCCAGTAGTTTGCACCAAATGGTCACCACAAAATCTATGTGGCAAAATTGTGGCTGATATCCCAAATTCCAAATTAAAATAAACAAACAAATCTGGAAAAGTTGTGGCAGTTGTTAGACCTAAAATTCAAGAGGTCTGCCTTGGTTTGCATTCTCTCCTTGTTGGAGGTCTCTCGTGCCACCCTTCTATGACTGGCTCTATCTGTAGATTATTCTGGGATTGAATATTACTGACTCGGCCTCACTGTCATTTCTAAAAATCCGTTCAAAACCAAATAACTTACACAAATATAACTCTCTTAAAGCTGGCAGGGAATTCTTGTGGTATCCCTTGAGGCAACTGGGTGATGATGACTGTTAACAAGACAAAGGTACTGGTCTCAGACAATGTGTGTATGTATGTGTGTGTGTGTGTGTGTGTGTATATATATATATATATTTGTGCATATATGGATACAGCATGTATATAAATATATGTATACACACATGTGCATGTATGTATATGTGTATGTATGGATACATGAATATGTAATTATTTATGTGTGTGTATATATGTGTATAAATAAATTTTTTTTCTTTGTATTAGTATTTCCAGTGTCTGGTACTCAGTATTGGTTGGTCCTATTACAGATCATTAAAATCAAACTCAGATTTTTTTTTTTTTAGTGTTTCATCTATTTCCACTACTACTATGATATCTTTGCAAACACTTGTTATTGTGTTTGACACAATTGTCATTAAGCTAGTGCTTAGAGATCATCTCATCCAACATCCTCATTTTAGAAATGGAGAAACTGAGGTAAAATAAAATTTCTTAAGGCCACATAGGGAAGAAATAACAGCATTTGTACTATATCTTAGTTTCCAAGTCCAGGGTTCCTGGATGGGGATAAAGAAATAGATTTGAGAATGATTTGTTTAAACGTTTTTTGAATAGAGATGATAACCAAAGTCATGGAAGTCAATGAAATGGACTTCAAGCTCAGTGTTCTTTTCAGGTTACCACATTGCCTTATTGTGGCTAGACAAAAACTGTGCAATATACTTGGTTAGGGTACTAGAGAAGGGGAGTTCTGCAAGCTGCCAGATTATTGGCCCTCTCTCGTTTAGTATCTCTGGATTGATTGATATCTAAAGTCTCTCCTAACTCTAAAAACAATGATTCTATTTTCTGTCAGGTTAGCACTGATTATGTTATTGGTACTCTATGGAACAGACAATTGGTCACAGTCCCCGTTTAGGGACACTATCCCAAGCTGAGATTATTCTCTTATAGACTTGTGTCATGTTCATTGCATTTGGCTGAATACTTTTCCATGATCCCTCTTGGGAGAAGGTGGTGGGGGAGAAGTTCCTTTGACTAAATTTTACTAATTCCTTGTTGAAATCTGCTCCAGTTTGGAAATCTGCTGGCCTTTGGAAATCCTTTGTCACCAACTTCTCCCTTCCCCACATTTGTAATAATTTGATACCTTCAGAGAGGGGGGAAAAAGACTCAACACATTCAGAAGCTTCTCAGCAACTGAGTTTATTCCCAATGAAGGTATGCATACCAACTCCTGATGAAAAAACGTTTCTCTCCGCATGAAAAATGAGAATCCAAAGTTGGACTTGCAGAAGAATTTTTTGTCTATGAAGCCAGCAGTGGGGCTCTGAGAGTTCTCTGGCTCATATCCACCTTGATTTAGAGTACTCCTTGCTTTACCCTTTTCCTTCTTCACTAGGAGACTGGCACTCAAAGTGTTGTTTGTTAAGGCTTCAAAAAACCTTGGAAGGTTGGATAGCTCCTCCCCACAAAAAAGTTTTCCAGGTGTTTTTTTAAATCACTTTAAAAAATATTTATTTTTAAAAATTATTTTAGCCTAACTTTCTCCAGTGCTACACTACACCTTTTATTTCCAAAGGACCATCCTTGGTGTGAAATTGGTCCCAGGAGGGCAATCCTTCAAGGTAACATACCCCATTTCCTGGCATCCTCAAAGCTGCTTTACATCAATGAAGGTAACGGCTCACTTAACCTTCTGTGAGTGATCACACACTCTCCCAGGAACCATCCAACCCTTGCTAATATTTGTTTTCAAATAGAAATGAATAGCAAAAAAATTTCGTCAGTTATGTGATGGACTCTGCAGGTCTTGAGAATTTCAAGTGCTTACTGCACTATCCACAAAAGTCTTTTTTTCTGGAAACAAAGCTCTCCTTGATCATGTGGCATGGGGTGGTGGAGAGAATCTGGAGGCCTCACTCAAGTCCCAAAATCTACCATCATTTAATTGTGTGGCCTTGGACAAAACATTTAATCTCTTTAGGTTGCAGGTTCTTCATCTCTAAAATGAGAGGATTAGACGAGGTAATTCTGAAAATTCTGAAATAGATGCCCTTTTTGTTTTTGTCTCAGGGTGATCAGATTGCCAGATTATTATTTCTGTGCACATTTCAGGAAGAGACTAGTTCTTCAGAATACTTTTTATAGGTTTTTTTTTTCAAGCTCTTACCTTCTGTCTTAGGAACAATACTACATATTGTTCCTAAGACAGAAGAGTGGTTAGGGCTAGACAATGGGGGTTAAGTGACTTGCCCAAGGTCATACTGCTAGGATGTGTCTGAGGCCAGATTGGAACTGAGGACCTTCCATCTCTGGGTCTGGTTCTCAATCCACTGAGCCACCTAGATGGACCCTGTTTATAGTTTCTTTGCCAATTTTTAGGAGGATTTAGTTCTGTACTATTTATTTGACATGCTGAGTTGCAATTTCAGTCTTTATTGGTTGGCTCATTACCATCTCTGTGTGGACATATGGTTTGTCTCAGTTAACAGTTAAGCCTCTTTCAACTGTCGAGTGGTTATCCTTTAATGATCATTCATTCACTCTCTTAATGACTATTAAGTACCTACTATGTTCAAGACACTGTATGGTAAGTACAACAAAAGCTACAAAGATATATAAAATATAAAACATCCACACACACACATGCAAGGGAATGGTTTGCAATCTCATAACCAATCTGAACTTTTACATTTCTCAATAAAATATTTTTGTTTATACATGCAGGCTTTTTAATAATGCCACAAGACATACAAATTGGGTTGTCATAATGGGATTCTGCTAGAGCGAGATTATTATAGGAATCATATTTCTAATTCTGGAAGACCTAGAGTTGCTACTCAATTATGTCAGTGCATTCACAAGCGAAAAGAAGTGTTTTCCAGGCAAGAGAAGGACCAGAGAGGTGTTATGTAGGCTTTGACATGGCAAGAGCATGAAGTCTCTTAGACCAGCAGAACCTCAGGGATTAGGGATTTGGTTTTTCTTTCCCCTATCTTGCTATTATGTCCTCAGCCTTTTCCTAAATTTCTCTCCCAAGTTCTCCTTCTGTGTCTTCCCTGGGTCCCCAACACACAGATTTACTCCCAGGACAAATGTACTCAGGTTTCCCATCAGTAAAAATTGTTCAATTGATCCTATATCTCTCCTTTTTGTGGCCAAACTTCAAGGAAAAGCTATTTATGCTTGGCAAGCACTTGCTTATCTCACCTCCCTCCCACTGGATCCTTAATCCTTGGCAATCTAGTCTGTGCTAATAAATTCTAGTTGAATGAATGAATGACTACACAAATGAAGTAGGGTCAAGGGTGGAAGTTACCTTAAAGTAATCTATTCTACCCATCCCATGTCTATTGTTCTTCCTTTATAGTTGACACTAGTCTCTCCTGCCTCACATCCAGATCCTTTTTTCAAACCAGAGTTTTTTCTCAAAACACTCTCCCCAATAGGGGAAAATTTGGGCCCATAATTCTAGAGTAAAATTTGTAGCTCCCTCAGCTCCAATCAGAGGAGTCCTTTGCAATTTCCCCACTAAACTTAGCTCCTTCTTTCTTATTGTTTTTACAATGAGTAAACATTTTTAAGAGCCTATTATGTGCCAAGCACTGTGCTAAATATTGCAGTGTTGGTGAACCTTTTAGAGACTGAGTGCCCAAACTGTAACCCTCACACCACATGTGAGCTCCCCACCTTACCCTCAGCAAGGGAAGGAGGAAGCACTCCCATTGGGTTGCTGAGGAGAGGGCAAGTGATGTGAGAAATGTCCTCAGGTGTGCATGGAGAGGGGGAAGGAGGCATCTCCCTCTGGCATGCATGCCATAGGTTTGCCAACATGGCACTAGAGGTACCCAAAAGAGGCAAAATATCATCCCTGCCCTCAAGGAGCTTACAATCTACTGGGTGAGGTAACATGCAAACAAATAGGAAATAAGGCCTTGGAAAAAAGAGAGTTTGGGGTCTACATAATTATCTTGTCTCCTATTTTCTGAACCAATAGCTTCATTAAAGACTTCTAGTTTCTTCACAATTTCTCCTTTCTAACCCTCATGTTGCCTTTCCATTCTTCCCTTGTAAGTCCCTCCATTCCCCTCAAAGATTCCTTTGTCTTGAGCATACATCTTCTGACTGCTAATATTAGCATCTCTAGAATTTGATTATATTTGGATTACTCTGATCCCTGAAGGTTTATTCAAAAGACATGTAAGTCTGAGGAAAGGGTTGTGTGTGTGTGTGTGTGTGTGTGTGTGTGTGTGTGTGCTCTTGCATGGGCACAAACACACAACCAGAGGCATAGAATTAGTTGCTATTGTGGACTGAGCACTAGACATGGAATCAAAAACACTTGAGTTCCCATTTATCCTCAGACATTTCCTAGCTGTGCAACCCTAGTCAAGTTGTTTAAATCTCCATCTGCCTCCTCTGTAACACAGGAATAACAGTAGCGTACCTACTTTTTAGGATTGCTGTGAAAATAAAGTGAGACAATATTTGCAGAGCATTTTATAAACCTCCAAGTGCTATATAAATGCTCAATTAGCTAGACACACATTGTACTCTTCCCACTTCCCATTTCCTCTGGATCTCACATTGTGTGTGTGTGTGTGTGCATGTGTGTGTGTGTGTGTGTGTGTGTGTGTGTGTCTGTCTGTCTGTCTGTCTGTCTGTCTGTCTGATTTTACTTTGGATAGTTTAGGGTGGCACGATGAATAGAATGCCATGCCTGGAGTCGGGAAGACCTGAATTCAAAACTGGCCTCAGACATTTACTAGCTGTGTGAACCTGGGTGAGTCACTTAACCCTGTTTGCCTCAGTTTCCTTATTTGTAAAATGAGCTGGAAACCAGTATCATTGTCAAGAACACCCCCAATGGAGTCCTAAAGGGTCAGACATGACTGAACAACAATAATAGTTCAGACAAAGAAGCAGCTAAAAGACAGGTCTCCTGGGCAACCTAGATTCAAGTCCTCCCTCAGACATATACTGGCTGTGTGGACAAAATGATGAACCCCCTTCCCTCCCACCAGAAATTCTAATATTAAAATGGCAGAACAGTTGCCTGGGTTTCCACTGACAGAGGGAATTTCCTCACTCTTGGTGCCAGTGAAATCACAGAGATGCTTCCCCCCATTCTCTACTCCCCCTCCCAATCAACAATCAACAAGTATTTTTTTGCCCTTACTGTATGCAAAGCACTGTGGTGGTATGGGGTGTAGGCAGTGATAGAAAGCATGAGGCCTTCAATTTTTTTTTTCCAAGATGAAGAAGTAGGCCATGCGGAGGAGAAGTTAATTAAGAGAACAAGGTAGTGGGTGATAACTGTGTCATCTGAGGAGTAGAGATAATAAGTGGTAGGAAGCAGAAAGGCTGTTGGCTATCAAGTAAAACCTTATTAATTCAGACTTGACTAATTTGAGCTGGTTTGTCTTTGCACTGCTTATAAAAAGGGTTTTGCAAAAGCAAATTGAGTGTAAAAAAAAAAGATAGCTTTGGAAATCTTTAAGCTCCTTGGGAAGTTTTCAAGCACTTTAGAAGCCTCTATTTTACCTAATAAATGGCAGGCTAATTGCTAATTACTAACCATTCATTAAATTTAGTTCCTTAAGGACTTCTGTGAGATAATTCAAATTTAAGGATCATAGAATCTAAAGCTGGAAGAGATCTGAGATTATTGTGTTGAACATGAGTATAGATGTATATGTTTTACACTGAGCCCCAGAGAAGAATTTTAGGATCTTAGCTTTAGAGCTGGATGGGACCTTATAGACAATCAAGTCCAACCCCCTCATTTTATATATGAGGACACTAAGAACCACAGGAGTTAAGTGACTTGACCAAAGTCATACAGGCATTCAATTAGAGTCAGAATTTGAACCCAGGTCTTTTAATCTCCAAATTCAGTACTCAATTCCACTGTACCATGTGGCCTTCCAGGCATTTACTAAATACCTTTTATGTGCTAAGCACTTTACAAATATTACTTCTTTTGAGTTTCACAATAATCCTTCAATGTAGCTGCTATATTATCATCTGCATTTTCTTATTGGGGAAACCAAAGCAAGCAAAGGTTAAATGAATGCCTTGCCAAGGGTCTCAAAGACAGTAAGTCTCTGAGGCTGAATTTGAACTCAGGTCTTTTTGATTCTGGATAAGGGGTGGTGAGCTGGGAAGGAGGAGTTCTATTCATTTCATTACTGAGATGATGAAATACAGAGACAAAAATAAAAGTCATCCCTGCCCTTCAGTAACTTCAATTCTAAGTGGAGAAATGATTTGCCTACCTGCAGGTAATAACTAGGATGTAGAATGTGATTCTGAAGCCAGGGGTGTTCTTCCACTGCTCCAATTTATTAAGCATCTTCTCTGTGCAATTTCATTGTATTAGGCACTAAAGATCATGGATAAAACAAGACGGAGCAATCCCCCAAGAGCTTACAACCTTGTAGCAGAGGTTAAGAAAAATACATAAATAATGATGGTCTTAAATCATACAACTTGATGAGCATAGGAAAGGTAAAAGGGAAGCTGTAAGAGAAGTTTGTGAAGGAAGAGGTTGGGTATGGCCAAGATAAGGAATGGAGGCTCTTTGGAGAAGGTGGACCCTGAAGTGAGCTGGAAAGAGGTTTTTGACTGGTAGAGAAAGGGCCATCCTCAGCACTGGGGAGGGAGTCACAATAGCCCAGGGGCAAAAAAACATAAGCCAGATCTAAGTGAGTAATTCTGCTTGGCTGGAGAATAGGGTAAGCAAAGGGGGATTGTATTAGTGTGTCATAAACCTGGAAAGGTAAATTGGATCCAGATTTGGAGGATGGAAAGCTTGACTATAAGGCTAAATACCATAGTTTGTATTTCATTTGGTAAGCAATGGTGAGCCACCAAAGGTTGTTTAGCTGGGCAGTCGTATGGTCAGATCTGTTCAGTGAGAAGGTAATTCTTATAATTGTCTAGGAATTTAGCCTTGCTTGCTTTCTTGATTTTTTAAAATAAATGTATTTCACCATAACTAACATCCTTTTTTTCCCCATACACTTTATTTTATACAGTTAAAAATATTCTAAGAAGAGGTGCTTAGCTTTTGCCAAACTGCCCTAAGGTTCTATGACCCACATACATCCCTCCCCCAAGGTTAAGAAACCCATACATTAAAGTAACCCTGCAGATAGAGGTACTTTCCCAGAAGCTCATCAACCACTAAAGTCATGAACTGGGGTGGAGGGTAGGAGATAACCGGTACCTAAGTTTGCAAAAGATTTAGGGGGAAAGGAAGAGAAAGGAAACAAGATCAAGAGAATGAGAGTTGGGGTCATCCTCTTTCTTCACATCATCCTGGCTTGACAGAGCTCAACATCTGAATTCCTCTGCAGTGCTGTAAATCAGTACTGAACACTGTTCCAGATAAGACTAGGCAATGGAGGCTAAGCAACCGACTGGCCTGGACCAAATTGCCAGGAAGTAGCCGAGGTCAAGTTTGAACCCAGAATCTCCCATCTCTAAGCCTGACTTTCAAGCCACTGAACCACTTCATTCCCCACTCCAGACACACACAAAGACTCCTCCCAGATGCTATTCATCAGAATCACTGTTGTAGTTGGTCCTGGAGCAACGTGTAGGGGCTTCGGTCATGTACCTACCGATGGTAACTCACTGAGTTATGACTGGTCAGACCTTCCCCTCTGCCCTTTCCTCCAGCTTCTGAGTCAGCAATCAACAGCAACTGAAAAGCATTTATTAAGTGACTACTATATGCCAGAAACTATTCTAGATGCAGGGGATAAAAGTACAAAAAAATGAAATAATCCTTACTCAGGATGAGCTTATATTCTAATGAGGAAGACATTAAGTATATGGGAAAATGCATATGACAAAAAAGTTTATACTTATGACAACTTTGTTTTATGAAACTCCTAACTGACCCCTGTCCCCTGATAACTTGCCTTCAAGAACCCCCTTGATTGACCCTTGTCCCAGACTGAACAGTAAACCATCAAGTCCCTATTGAGCACCCTGCATGGGACTAAGCTCCCTCCTTGCCTTCTTAGTTTCTCTTACACTATCTAGACCTCTGCTGGGTATTCTAGCTTACCTCTAGCTACATCCTCTTTCCCAAGGCTCTAAGGAGCCAGTTGATCCTCCTTGGCTATACTCCCTAAGGTATACATATAACCCCAAGTTCTTTAGTTTGGTGGAAATTCCCATTATTGGTGACTTTACCAAGATGGTGTTCTCAGGGCGGTGGCTCTGTGTGGTGGCCATTTGAACATTATTTCCCTCGTCCTGATTAAAGACATGTTCTGTCATAACTACTTTAGTAGTTCTCTGGTTTTTTTTTAGATTAACATATATATTCAAAATCCCTTCTATTTAACTACTTTGTGGGTGTGTATAGTGACAAAAGTTTATTGGACGAGACACAAAAAATACAAACCAAGTCTCCGAGCCCAGAAGAGATAGATTTGTTGAGAGAAGGCCAGTCTCACAACAAAGCTGGACTCCGGTTAGCAAACAAAGACCTCGAGTTTCGAGCGCTGTCCCCTCATATATCACAATTTGAGCTAAAGATACAGTCAGAAGAAAAACAATGGGATTTAATGGAGTAGCTTGCCCCAGCCTGTTGGAATGGGTCCTCTGGCCCAAGACTTTTGTCCAAGTGTGATGAAATCAGGGATACATACTCAGCATCATGTATGCAGGGTGGGCATCAGCCCTGACATCCTGTGGATACCCAAATGACATCAGCAGTTCTATGCATTAACTCGGGGTATAGCCTTGAAGATTTTACACAGAATCATAACAGAGCAAAAATGTCAAAGATGTAGAGTTTTCTTGGCCTACGATGAATAAGGTCAGAAGTTTTTAAAGCATGTTGGGGGGCAATATTAGAACAGAATAAATGACTATAAAGCCTTTATAAAATATATATAAAATTATGGGGGTAGGGGATTTTACATTCATATCATGTATACATACGTATATATTTATGCATACTATTTTATGAGTATGTAGTTTCAAAGGAGTTAAATACAAGGGATTTGAGGAATCAAAGATCATGTAAATGATGGTGCTTGAGCTGCATCTTGAAGAGACGAACCAAGGTGGAGACAAGAGGGAGTATGTTCCAGGCATGGGAATGGCCAATACAAAGACACAGAGAAGGGAGATGGAGAGTCTTGTGAGACCAACAGAGATACAGACAGTCTGACTGGATCACAGAAAGCCAGAGGGGTAGCAATGTGCAAAAAGTCTGGAAAGATAGCTTGCCACCAGGTCACAGAGGCTTCAAAAAACTAAACCAGAGATCATATATGATCCTAAAGCAATAAGAAGTCAATATACTGGTATAAGTTATTTTCAGCCCACTCTGCTATATTGTGAAGCTTTTTTACTCCCTTTCTACATGCAGTTTTTGTCTGCATCCTAATGCTATTGTTTATCCCCCATGTTACAGACAAAATATTTTAGTGACCACTAATGCAGCTTTGTGTCTGGTATTATCTTCAGAGGTTGAGGCCTGTGAAAAAGAGTCCAGTCTGGAGAAGGCAGAGAAGGATATTAAATTTAACAAAGTAATACAAATACCTCCTGACTTATCTGTGTTCCATTTTGACTTTCTTTTTTCTCTCTTCTGTACATTTTTTAAATGTTTAGTTGATGCTCTTTTCTTTCTTTACTTTTTTTTTTTCAATATCATCATTCCTCTTCTCACGGCTTCCCTATAATTTCCCCCCACATCCAAAAATAAAATCCTCCCTTGTAACAAATGAATATAGTAAAAATTTTTAAACAACCCACACAGTGGGCATCTCTGAAACTTTGTCTCATTTGTACCTCTAATTCTTTATCAAGAGCTGGGAAGCATAATTTCATCACCATTCTGAAGTTGTAATTGTTGAGTTACTCATTGTTCTAAGTTAAGTCTCTTAAAGTTGTTTTTCTGTTCCTACTCAATTAACTCTTCATTGGTTCATACAAGTCCTCTCCAGTTTCTCTGAATTCATCTTTTTTGTCTTTAAGCATGGTTCAATAATATTTACAACATTATATATATATATATA